>NC_092815.1:244161243-244465072 GCF_023375885.2 Dermacentor andersoni
GGTTACCGAGCAGTCCTTCAATGACGCGCTGCTGATCTCTTCGTAGTCCGGGCTTATTACTATTGCAGTTGTTTTTACTGTGTTTGTGCCTCTTTGCTTGGGGTATACTGCAGCATCTGTGTATACTGTTGTGTTTTTGTGGCCAGGTACTTTTCGACGTATTTCGCCCTTGCGTCGCTTGGCGCCGTGTGGAGGTTTGGGTCCATGTTTTTGGGTAGGGGGCTAACAGTGTATGTTTTCCGATATTCATCACGAATCCTCTCCGTTCTTTGGGTTTCTTTGATTGATTCCGCGAAGCCTAGCCTTATTAGCAGTTCCCTTGCGGTTTTAATCTGCTGGAGTCTCATGAGCTGTGCGATACTTTGGGCTTCTTTTAGTTCTTCGAATGTGTTGCTTCAGCCAAGTGCCATTAGTTTCTCTGTCGATTTATTGTTTGGCAGATCAAGTGCCATTTTGTACGCTTTGTGTAAAATGGTGTCTGCTTCTTGTATTTCCTGTTTGGTGCAGTTGAAGTACGGGAGTGAGTATGCGACCCTGCTGGCCACCACGTTCCCAACCAGCTTAAGTGTGTCTCCTTCTTTCATCCCATATCTCTTTTGTGACACCCGCGTGATCATGCGTGCTATTTGGGTTGTTGAGTGCTTGAGCGTTTTCAGCGTGTGGGTGCAGCGCTGGTTGGATTGCACCCACATTCCCAGAATCCTGATTAATTTTGTTGGCTTTCCGGTATTGGCTGCCCCTTTAGCCGCATGTTCAGGCTTTCTTTGCTTTTCTTGCCCCGTGTAATTCTCAGAAGCTCGGATTTTGAGCACTAAAGGCCTCTTTCCCCGACGTATTCTTCCACGCAAGTGGCTGCTTCTTGCAGATAGCTTTCTTTTTGGCACAGCGAGCCTTTAGTGGCCCAGATGGTGATGTCATCTGCATACATGGCGTGTTGTATGCCTTCGAGTTTGCTTAGTTTATGCCCTAGGCCAATCATTGCGATGTTAAAGAGTATCGGGGAAATTACTGAGCCTTGGGGTGTCCCCTTGTTTGGTGTGGGGAATTTTTGCGATCGGTTCTCTGCCAAACCTATTGTTGCTGTTCTATTGGAGAGGAAGGCTTTGACGTATCCGTGTACTTTCTTTCTGCAGTCTACGCTATTAAGGCATTCTAGGATTGCCGCGTGGTTGACATTGTCAAAAGCTCCTTTTATGTCTAACGCCATTAAAACGTGTTCTCCGTTGTATGGTATGTTGCTGAGAACCTCATGTTTAATTTGGACAGGGACATCCTGTGTCGAAAGCTTGCATCGGAAACCGAACATACTATAAGGGTATAGCTCGTTTTCCTACATGTAATATTGTAGTCTTTTTGTTACTATCCTCTCATATAATTTTCCTAAGCACGATGTGAGGGACATTGGTCTTAAGTTTGTTACCTGTAGCTTTTTGCCTGGTTTGGGGATCATTACATACTCGGGGCTTATCCATTCCTCTTGTACCGTTTCTGCAGTCTAGTGGTGGTTGAAGAAGGTGGTGAGTTGTTTCACCAGTTTGTCCTCTAGGTTTGGAATAAGTGAATTTCTGATTTTGTGCGCGCCCGCTGCTCGAGCTTCACGACCATCATCATCTTCTTGGATGAGGGGCACACTCTGCTTATCCAAGTATCGATAATATTCTTCACTACATTCACTTCCCCTCCGAAAATAGACCCTCCTGGCGACTTAGGGACAGGGCACGACAGCAGGGTCATAGCACGGCTTTAGCGGGTCTATATACACGATCTCGCGCCCTCGGCGTCGTTGATCTGAAGACGGCTCAAGCGGCTCGATGACGTAATTCACCGGCGAAGTTTTCTTGACAACACGGTAAGGGCCATGGTACTTCGAAGCAAGTTTCTTCGACTGACCGAGGCTGCTTGACGAGATCTAGAGCCGTACAAGTGAGTCGGGGGTATAACACATTGGAGCCTCCGAGACAGCGTGATGATCTTTCTGGCGTTGCTAATCAGCTGGGGTGAGGGAGCGAGCAATCTGACGACACTCTTCAGAGTAATTAGCGGCTTGAGAAACTACCGTCGACCCACTCAGGTCAGGGTGGTACGGAAGGATGGTGTCTAGCGTGCACGAGGGCTCATTTCCGTAGAGCAAGAAGTATGTAGAGAATCCAGCGGTGGTCTGCGTAGCGGTATTATAAGACGTACGTCACAAAGGGAAGAACACAGTCCCAATTTGAGTAGTCGGAAACGACGTCCATTTCCAGCATATCGCCCAATTTTCCATTAAAGCTTTCTGTCAAACTGTTTGGGTGAATATAGTAGGCAGCGGTAGTTCAGTGAAAAACGTGGCATTGCTTCCGAACCGCTTGGACAACGTCCGTCAGAAAGACACGTGCGCAGTCGCTAAGCAGCTCATGTGGTGCACCATGCCGTAGAATCACGTGTTCTAAAATTAATTACGCATTGTCGCTTGCGATGCAGATGGCAACGACGAAGTCTCTGACCAGTGGGAGGCTGCCTTGCGCAGCTCCAGGCCCGAACTTCAGGAGGCCATCCTGGAGTGGGCTGAGAGGATAAAGGAGGCCTACTTCAAGTAGTTCCTCCCCCCACCCTCTATTCCATTGCCCCCTTCCCTTTAGAGAGGGATAAATAAAGTTTTTCATCATCATCATCTGCGTATCGCGTAAGATTGTCACTGGCAACGATTGTCCATCGGTTGCCAGCAGGAGTGATGGGAAGACGTACACGTCGTGCCGGTGCGGTCAAAAGGGCGCGCAGGACAAGGCAACGGCTCTGGAGGGGCGATTGAACTGTACGGAGGCTCCTCACGGCGCTGGCAAGCGAGACAAGTACGGATGTAGCGGCGAACGAAGCGGTAGATTCCGCGCAAATAGTAGCGGAAGCGAAGACGGGTGAAGTTTTCAATACTCCAGCATGTGCGCACTATGGGTCAACTGGAAAATGGTGCATATGTCAGAGCGCATATGGCGGGGAATTACGAAAAGCCACTTGCGTTCTTCGGGAAGATAGTTGCGACACTATAGCAAGCTGTCGCGAAGAATAAAGTGGGGCGCTTTACGGCGTATTTAACGCGAAACAGTACGCAGGGTGCGTTGAATCAAGTCGATAAGGGAAGCAAGCCAGGCGTCCTTCCGTTGCTGCTGAAGCATGCCGGTGATGGCTGAGGAGGAAACGTCGTTGGGAGACACAGACGGGGTGATAACACGAGATGGGATAGGTGAGCAGAACAGAGCGTCCGCATCGGAGTGTTTGCGTCCCGATCGGTAAATAACGTGAGAGTCGTACTCCTAGAGCCGTAATGCCCAACGTGTCAGCGGACCAGATGGAACATTTATGGAGGAAACCCAACCTAACGCATGATTATTTGTAACCACGTCAATGGGGAGCCGTAAAGGCAAGGGCGAAACTTTCCTATGGCCCATATCACGGCTAGGCACTCTTATTGTGCAACCGAATAGTCAGCTTTGTCTTTAGTGAGCGCACGTCTGGAGTAAGCAATTAGGTACTCGTCAAATACGTGTGTACGCTGGGCAAGCTCAGCGCCGAGGCCAGCCAAGCTAGCGTCTGCGTAGATTTTGGTCGGGGTGAATGGGTTCAAATGTCGCAGGATCGGAGGTGATGTAAGCAGGTGGCGCAGTGTGGCGAACGCATTGTCGAATGCTGGTGACCATGACAAAATGTCGCCGCTGCTGCGGAGAAGCTCAGTCAAAGGTGCTATGTGGAGGCAAAGGGACGAATGAAACTAACGAAGCTACGAACAAAGGCCGAGGAAACTGCGAAGTTCCTTCATTGCGGTCGGGTTGGAGTACTCTGAAATGGCACGCAGTTTTGTTGGATCAGAAAGGACGCCGTCTTGGTAGACGGCATGGCCAAGAATAAGCAGCTGCGGAGCACCAAAGTAACATTTCATTAAATTTAGTTTTAGGCCAGTGTAACTGAGGCAAGTGAGCACGGCTGCTAGGCATTCGAGGTGCATCTTGAAATCATAGAAAAAGATCACAATATTGTCCACGTAACATAGGCACGTCTGCCACTTGAGGCCGCGGATGATGTTATCGATAATGCGCTCAAGAGTGGCAGGCGCGTTGCATATTATATTGAATGCATATAAGCTATCGGGAGTAATAAAGGATGTTTAGGGAGGTCGGCCTCAGACATCAGGACTTGCCAGTAGCCGAAGCACATGTCTGACGAAGAAAAGAATACGACTCCTTGTAAGCTGTCCAAGGCGTCATCTATGCGAGGCATTGAATAGACGTCCTTGCCCGTGATCTTGTTCAGCAGGTGGCAGTCAACACAGAACCTCATTGAGCCGTCTTTTTTTTTTACAAGAACAACCGGTGAGGCCCATAGGCTATTTGAGGCTGTATGACGCTGTGCTGAAGCATGTCATCAACTAGTTCTGCGATGACGCGGATCTCAGAGGCTGACACACGATATGCGCTCTGACGTAAAGGAGCTAGAGTACCAGTGTCGATGTGCTGAACTATGGTTGCAATACGGCCCAAAGAAGGTTGTAAGTAATCGAAGCTGGCGCGAAAGCATTCAATGAAGGAGATGAGCTGCGTACGTTGCTGCTGCGTAAGATGGGCGTCAACGCATCGAGAAACGGCGTCAGTAAAGGATGGCGGAGAGGGTAGAACAGAATCATCAATGGCGGCAATCTGAAGAGAAGACAGTGGGCCAGGAACGACGTATGTAGAAAAAGGGTCGGGTGCGTCAACACTGCTAAGCCACTCGCTCCGCAGTAAAGGGGGGAGGGAAACGGACGAGACACAGATGGCAGTGGAAGTATCGTCACTTGTCAGTATGGCGAAGGGGAACCAGAAAGCACTTGCGATGGACAGCGGTTTCCGAAGGAGTAGAAAGTACGGTTGAGCAAGTGGGGACATCACAAGAAGGAGATACCGGATTGGATGAGAAAGGGGTATCGCAGTGTAAGCGGCAAGAAACACTTTTGCAGGCTAAGGCGGCGAGTCAACGAAAGCGGGGTCACACAATGGTGAAAACGGTGAAACGGCATGGTGAGCGGAAAGGAAGTCACTGCGCAATATTAAATTGGAGGAGCATTGCGAAAGCACAACAAAATCGACGGTGTACAAAACATCTTCAATAACGACGCATGCTGTTCCCGCTAGGGTAAGTTGGATTCGTTGTGACCTCGCAGCGCACAAAGTCAGAAAGCGGCGTCGTTACTTTTCCGGAGTTCACGGCGAAATTTTCAGTCATTACAGACACTGCGGCTCCCGTGTCAACAAGGGCTAGAACACGCATACCTTCGACGCAGACGGCAACAACATTGCAAGGGTACAAACGAGGTCTTGAAGAGTTCGAAAGCTGCGCAGTTCTTGCCCCCAGAACTCCGGCTCCTAGTTTTCTTGGGGGTCAGGCTGAGGGCGTCGCAGCATTGGTGAAAGGGAACGGTTACGTGTTGAAGGCGACTAGCATGCGTTGAAGGATCGGCGAGTCTAAGAGAAGGAGTCAACAGGAAGACCACAAGGAGGATTCTGAGGTGTCAATGTAAAACCAAAGTTATTTGGTCGTAAGTATTCGCGAGAGAGAAATCTATGATAGCGGGAAACCGTGCTACTTGGCCTGGGATGCCGCACGAGTAGCGTAGGGGGCGATTGTCAGGAGTGGGCCACGGGTTTTGAGAACGAGGCGCCGGTCGGACAGCTTGGTGAGGGCGGACAGCTTGGTGAGCAGGTTGAGGCAATGCAATAAATGTGCGTGTTGGCACGTAGGAGTTGGGCGACAGGTACAGGCCGAGATATGACTACGGCTTCGCTGTAGAAGCGCGGATAAAGAGGCGTGACAACGGATCCCGCGTAACTGAGTGGAGCAGTCACCCGTAGTGAAGGGGCTGCGGGTAGCAGCTGAATGAATGAATCTTTGATGTTTAATGGCGCAAGGGCCAAGTATGACTAAAGAGCGCCATGTCTGTGGTAATGAGTGCGCAGTGCAATTATCATTTGTACGAATTTGGTGTGACGTGGCTCTGAAGGGGCCTTAAAGATAGTCGCCCTAAAGTGCGTAAAATCTGTATAATAAAAATATGGCGACGACGTATGGCGTGTACTATAAACATTAAGATCCATTTCAAAAGAATGATACGATGTGTAAAATATATTGAGACGTGTACGTGTCTTTATCGGGCGACACGTTTCAGCGCCTAACAAATGTTATCGCACAGCGCAGGACGCGCCTGCATGTATCGGAAGTTTCTGGAATGTTATGGATGGTTCCATCCGCTGTCTGTGACCGAACCATGTGTAATCTCATTGCATGTATGCGCGACGCTAATAGTGTAGAAAATTGTGGAAAACAAGCGGGTCCCAGCGACTAGTCTGGAACGTTCGACGATTGACGTGTAAAAGCCGACGCGCTTGACCCATTGATCAGATTTTCGACGATCGCCGACCGTGTTCACCGCTATCGTTGTACTATAAGTGTAGCCTGTTTTTTTGGGCACAGGTTCGCCCAATAAATATTAGTTTTTTCTTTCACAGTATTGCTACTGTGTTCTTCAACATCACCAGCCCGTGAGATCTGGTGGAGGTGCTTTTCGTTCATGTACCGGACGCCCCCGAAAGGCCGTGATCCAAGCCCGGACCGCAAGCAAAACACCAACGTAGTCCCGGATCACCGAGCAAGCCGCCGTCTTCAACAGCTGCCCCCGGAGCACGGACGTCTACCTGATAAGACCAAGAAGATTGCGGCCAAGGCAACCCCAATGGCTGTCCCAGCGTCCCCCATGGTCCTGCAGCAGCCCAGGGAGCCTGCGACATTCCGCGCTTGAACATTCGAGGACCCAGAAACCTGGCTTGAGACGTATGAGAGGGTCACTGCATTTAACAGGAGGAACAGCGACGAGAAACTGCGACATCTCTTCTTCGCATTGGAAGACGCTGCCAGGACGTGGTTCGAGAACCGAGAAGCCACCTTAACGACCTGGGACTTTTTCCGAAGCGGCTTCCTGCAGACATTCACAAGCGTCGTACGCCGAGAACGAACCCAAGCATTACTAGAAACCCGAGTGCAGCTGCCTAATGAGACCACCGCGATTTTTACAAAAGAAATGAGCCGCCTATTCCGCCACGGCAACCCGGAAATTTCAGAGGAAAAGAAAGTCCGCCTACTGATGCGTGGTGTAAAGGACGGAACCCAACGCTTCTGCGTCGATTATCGTCGACTGAACAAGATCACGAAGAAGGACGTGTACCCCCTTCCACGGATAGACGACGCATTGGATCGGCTCTGCAACGCTAAATACTTCTCGTCGATGGACGTCAAGTCTGGTTACTGGCAAATAGAAATCGACGAGAGAGATCGCGAAAAGACCGCCTTCATCCCGCCAGACGGCCTCAACGAGTTCAAGGTCATGCCATTCGGACTGTGCTCGGCACCTGCAACGTTTCAGCGCGTCATGGACACGGTGTTAGCAGGATTGAAGTGGCAGACGTGTCTTGTTTATTTGGACGACGTCGTTGTCTTCGTCAGAAATTTCGGCGATCACTTTAGGCGGCTTGCGACGGTATTAGATGCTATCAAGTCATCAGGGCTCACTCTGAAGCCGGAAAAGTGCCGCTTCGCTTACGAAGAGCTTCTATTCCTAGGCCACGTCATCAGAAAATTTGGAGTACGCCCCGACCCGCAGAAGACAGCTGCCATCGCAAAGTTCCCGCAGCCAATCGACAAGAAGGCAGTGCGCAGATTCCTTGGCATGTGTGCCTACTATAGGCGCTTTGTCAAGGCCTTTTCACGCATCGCGGAGCCGCTAACACATCTAACCAAATGTGATGTCGAGTTCAAGTGCGAAACGCCGCAGGCCGAGTCATTTCAAGAACTCAAACGATGCATGCAGTCGCCGCCGGAACTTGCACACTTCGACGAGGACGCCGATACCAAAATCCACACTGACGCCAGTAGCCTAGGCCTCGGTGCTTTCCTAGTCCAGAGGAAAGACGGACTTGAACGGGTTTTATCTTATGCTAGCCGGTAGCTGTCAAAAGCGGAAGGCAATTATTCTATGACTGAAAAGGAATGCCTCGTCATCATTTGGGCTACAGCAAAATTCCGCCCTTACCTCTAAGGCAGGCCATTCAAAGTCGTCAGCGACCATCACGCGTTTTGTTGGCTAGCTAACTTAAAGGACCCTTCAGGACGACTGGCGCGGTGGAGCCTCAGACTGCAAGAATACGACGTCACCGTAATATACAAGTCGGGAAGAAAACACTCTGACGCCGACTGCTTATCACGCGCCCCCATCGGTCCCCCGCCGCAAGACGACGAGGACGACGCCTTCCTTGGAATAATAAGCGCGGAAGTACACTAAACAGCAGCGAGCAGACCCGGAGCTAACAGGCCTCGTCGAGTATTTGGTTTGGGAACACTGACGTCGCCTCTAGGGCATTTAGGCGCGGGTTGTCTTCGTTCGCGCTACCAAAAAACCTGCTCGTGAAGAACTTCTCACCAGCCCGCGCCAGCTACCTTCTTGTTGTACCGTCAGCGCTGTGTCGAGAAGTACTGCACGTCCTAAACGACGATCCAACCGCTGGGCACCTGGGATTCTCCCGGGCGTTGTCGAGGATACAGGAAAGGTATTGCTGGCCCATTACGTCAACACACGCCGAGACTCTCAGCCACGACAGACACCACCGACAAGGCCAGCAGGATTACTACAACCGATCGAACCTCCTGGCCGACCATTCCAACAGATTGGGATGGATTTGTTGCGGCCGTTTCCGACGTCAACATCCAGGAATAAGTAGATCGTCGTGACGACGGACTATCTCACCCGCTTCGCTGAAACTAAAGCTCTACCAAAATGCAGCTCAGCCGAAGCGGCGAAACTTTTTGTCGAGAACATCCTGCTGCGACATGGTGCTACAGAAGTCCTCATCACCGACAGAAGAACGGCTTTTACAGCAGAGCTCACCCAAGCCATTCGGCAATACAGCCAGACAAGCGAAAGGAGGACAAATGCCTACCATCCGCAACCGAATGGTCTCACGGAGCGCCTGAACAATACACTCGCCGACATGCTAGCAATGTACGTCGACGTCGAGCACAAGAAGTAGGACGCGGTCCTGCCGCATGTAACCTTCGCTTACAACACGGCGGTGCAAGAAACAACACAGATCACGCCGTTAAAGTTGGTGTACGGCAGGAACCCGACGACGAAGCTCGACGCCATGCTGCCGCACGCCACCGATGAAGAGAATCTTGACGTCGCTACCTATCTCCAGCGCGCCGAAGAAGCCCGAGAGCTCGCCCGCCTACGGATAAAGAACCAGCAGCTCACCGACAGCCGACACTACAACCTCCGACGACGCTTCGTCGAGTACCAGCCCAGCGACCGTGTTTGGGTATGCACCCCGATACGCCGAGGAGGACTAACTGAGAAATGAATGCATGAATGTATGTTGTTTATTGGCGCAAGGGCCAGGTATGGCCAAAGAGCTCCAAGCCAGTGTTGATGAGTTTGCAGTGGAGTTATGACTTCTATGAAGTTGATGTTACGTGGCTGTAAAGGGGCCTTAAAATGGTCGCTCTAATGCGCATAAAGTCTATGTGTAATAGGATTATGGCAATGACAAAAGACGTGTACTATGAGCATTGAGGTGCATTGCGATATAATGATACCATATAAAAATGTATAAGATTCTAAATTCACTAGCGCACCACGGCCTCGTTAGAGCCTTTGAGGCACAAGGGCCTAGAGGCATGTGCTATACAAAACATCTATCACAGCGGCATCCTCTGGAAAGAGGATGCGCTACAAGTTTAATGGGCTTATTACATGTATGACAACATCATATAAAATGTTGAGGACTGACTTTTTGTTAAAAAGTGGTTCCTTACCAAGAAACATAGCCGGGTGTAGAGGGATGTAAGAATGGTGTGCAAGCGGAAAATGTTTCTCTCCGTTTAGGCTTCCCGACACTCCAGGAGCACATGGAGGACGGTCAACCTCTCGCCGCATCTACCACAGGTTGGATGTTCACTTCCAGTAAGCAGGTAATTATAGGTGCCAAACTGTGTCCTATTCTGAGGTGACAGAATAGGACGTCTGTTCGCCGAGATCTTGCTGGGGAGGGCCAGAAACCTAACTGTGGCTTTATAACGTGCAGTTTGTTATTTAGTGGGCGTCCCACGTGCACTGCCAGTGGTTTCGCAGTTTATTTCGTACGAAAGGCCTCAGATCTGTGACAGGCACATCAGCGGTAGGGTTAACAGCTTGCGATGTGATTGACATGGCCATCTCGTCCGCCAGAACGCTACCTTCGGTTCCCCTTTGGCCAGGGACCCAGCATATTATGATATTCTGGTTAGATGAGTAGGCTTTACACAAGACCGAATAGAGTTCATTAAATACGGGATTTTTATGTTTGTTGAGCGACATTAAGGCCTTCACGACGCTTAGAGAGTCTGTATAGATCGCTGCTTTTGGAACATTTGATTTTCTTATTTGCTTCAAAGCAGAGAGTAATGCGTAGGCCTCGGCCGTAAAGATACTTGTTTCCGGATGCAGTACATCGGATTCCGAAAACGATGGCCTGACAGCAGCATAGGACACCCCGGCATTAGACTTCGAAGCGTCTGTGTAGAACTCTGCGCAGGAGTGCTTGTAGTGAAGTTCTAGGAAATGCATTCGGATTTCGGCCTCTGGAGCGTGCTTTGTAAAATTTATAAAGGATATGTCACATTCTATCACCTGCCACTCCCGAGGAGGTAAGAGCTTGGTTAGGTGCATTAAGCGATGCTCGAGGATTGGGACATGTATTTCATCGCTAAGTTCCTTCACACGCAGCGAGAAAGGCTTCTTATGGAGGGGCGATTGCTGAAAAGTGTAGCGCACGTCATATCAGTAACGGTATCAAAACATGGATGTTCAGGATTAGAACCCACTAAAAGGAAATATGTAGAGCTGATGTATGATCTCTGCAGGTGGAGTGACCACTCATTCGATTCGGCATATAAGCTTTCAATCGAGCTTTTTCTGAAAGCGCCCGTGGCTAACCGGATACCTAGATGGCGAACAGGGTCTACCATCTTTAGCGCACTTGGGGCGGCAGAGTTATTACTACAGCACCATAATCTAATCGGGATCGAATCAGGCTCTTGTATAGATTCATTAAACACGTCCTGTCAATGCCCCATCTAGTCTGTGGTAGAAGTTTCATTCTGTCATTGTTTTTAGACATTTTTCTTTAAGATATTTATAGTGTGGAATGAAAGTGACTCTATCATCATCATCATCATCATCATCAGCCTGATTACGCCCACTGCAGGGCAAAGGCCTCTCCCATACTTCTCCAACTACCCCGGTCATGTACTAATTGTGGCCATGTTGACCCTCCAAACTTCCTAATCTCATCTGCCCACCTAACTTTCTGTCGCCCCCTGCTACGCTTCCCTTCCCTCGGAATCCAGTCCGTAACCCTTAATGACCATCGGTTATCTTCCCTCCTCATTACATGTCCTGCCCATGCCCATTTCTTTTTCTTGATTTCAACTAAGATGTCATTAACGCGCGTTTGTTCCCTCACCCAATCTGCTCTTTTCTTATCCCTTAACGTTACACCTATCATTTTTCTTTCCATAGCTCGTTGCGTCGTCCTCAATTTAAGTAGAACCCTTTTCGTAAGCCTCCAGGTTTCTGCCCCGTACGTGAGTACTGGTAAGACACAGCTGTTATACACTTTTCTCTTGAGGGATAATGGCAACCTGCTGTTCATGATCTGCGAATGCCTGCCAAACGCACCCCAGCCCATTCTTATTCTTCTGATTATTTCACTCTCATGATCTGGATCAGCAGTCACTACCTGTCCTAAGTAGATGTATTCTCTTACCACTTCCAGTGCCTCGCTACCTATCGTAAACTGCTGTTCCCTTCCGAGACTGTTAAACATTACTTTAGTTTTCTGCAGATTCATTTTTAGTCCCACCCTTCTGCTCTGCCTCTCCAGATCAGTGAGCATGCATTGCAGTTGGTCCCCTGAGTTACTAAGCAAGGCAATATCATCAGCGAAGCGCAAGTTACTAAGGTATTCTCCATTTACTCTTATCCCCAATTCTTCCCAATCCAGGTCTCTGAATACCTCCTGTAAACACGCTGTGAATAGCATTGGAGAGATCGTATCTCCCTGCCTGACGCCTTTCTTTATTGGGATTTTGTTGCTTTCTTTATGGAGGAGTACAGTGGCTGTGGAGCCGCTATAGATATCTTTCAGTATTTTTACATACGGCTCGTCTACACCCTGATTCCGCAATGCCTCCATGACTGCTGAGGTTTCGACTGAATCAAACGCTTTCTCGTAATCAATGAAAGCTATATATAATGGTTGGTTATATTCCGCACATTTCTCTATCACCTGATTGATAGTGTGAATATGATCTATTGTTGAGTAGCCTTTACGGAATCCTGCCTGGTCCTTTGGTTGACGGAAGTCTAAGATGTTCCGGATTCTATTTGCAATTACCTTAGTAAATACTTTGTAGGCAACGGACAGTAAGCTGATCGGTCTATAATTTTTCAAGTCTTTGGCGTCGCCTTTCTTATGGATTAGGATTATGTTAGCGTTCTTCCAAGATTCCGGTACGCTCGAGGTCTTGAGGCATTGCGTATAGAGGCTGGCCAGTTTTTCTAGAACAATCTGCCCACCATCCTTCAGCAAATGTGACTCTATAGTCAGTGACTCTATAGTCAAGTATAATACCTAGGAATTTGTGCTCTTTGTTTACAGGTATCTGTTGTCCACACAGTTGTAGGCAAGGATCCAGAACCAAGCCTCCCTTTCCTGTAAACAGAACACAAGAACTCTTGTGACAATTGATTTTAAATCCATTTTTCTCTGCCCATTTGGGCACTTTGTTTAAGCCCTGCTGTACCTGTCTTTCGCATACTGTGATGTTGCTGGATTTGAAGCCAATTTGTATATCGTCTACGTATACGGAATACAATATGGCCGGTGGCAGTGAAGCACGTAGTGTTCATCTTAACGATAAAGAGAGTGCAGCTGAGCACGCCTCCCTGGGGTACACCAGTTTCCTGCGTTAAAGGACGTGAGCCGACATCTACTGGGAAGGTACGATTGGAGAAATAGCTTTCAATTATTTTCAACATATTTCCAGAGATGCCCATTCCCGGCAAGTATCCCAAGATCCCCTATCGCCATCTTGTATCATATACCTTCTCCATATCGAGGAAAATCGAGAGGAAATACTCTTTGTGCACAAATTCATCGCGGATATATCCTTCAATGCGCACAAGATAATCGGTTCTCGACCACCTTTGTTTGAAGCCACACTTATAGGGATCGAGCATATTGTTGAGTTCAAGGAAATGTATGAGTCTGCGATTAATCATTTTTTCCAAAAAGCTTACACAGACAATTTGTAAGAGCTATCGGACAATAACTTGCTGCGAAGGAAAGGTCTTTTCCCTGCTTCAGAACAGGAATCACAATCGCTTCTTTCCATGTAGATGCGAGGTATGCCGCAGCCCAAATAGTTTTGAAAAGTGTGAGTAGTGTAACGTGTGTGTCAGTATGTAAGGTTCTGATCATGTCATACATGACTCTGTCAGGTCCCGCTGCAGTGCTTTTGCATGTGTTCAAGGCACCTCTGAACTCGGCAATACTGAAAGGCCGGCTAAAGGGTTCATTCTGTCTGCATTTTGGTATGATTAGCTTACATTCGTCTATTTGTTTATATTTGAGAAAGTATTGAAAATAATGGGTTGAGCTCGGCACGCTCTCAAAGTGCTCCCCACGTGAGTCCGCCTTATCTTGCAGGGTATCGCCTTGTGTCGTTACCAAAGGGAGTGAATATGCTTGTCGCCCTCTCATCCTATTAACCCTGTTCCAGATTTCGGCCTCATCTCTATACGAGCTAATACTCGATAAAGCTTATGCGAACTCTCTGTTCTGGCCTGTCGGCGGGTTCTCCTGCCTTGTGACTTTGCTTTCTTAAAGTCGATAAGATTCTCTGCAGTGGGAGAAACGCGTAGTAACCCCCACGCTTTCTTCTCTTTCCTACGAGCGATTCTACATTCCTCGTTCCACCACGGCACACGCCGTTTGCATGCGAAACCATTTACTTGCGATATGCATTTAGCCCCGCAGGGGCGTCTGCGTCAGCAGGCGTTTGGTGTGTTGCGACACCACGTACCCAAGCACAAGAGGGTCGGACCCACCCGCGAGTAGCCGTGCGCAGCTTAGCCGTGTCCGTTGAAAAGGGGATCCTGGGGGTTGAGCCGATGCCGGGTGTTCGCACCTTTAAGGCCCCCCGGCGGAGGCAACACACCTGTTTAGCCTCTGCTTAACGTAGACGGCACCCCCGGACTGACCCACCCGGGGGAAATCGGTAGTTGCCTTTTCCTGTCTCTCGCTCTCCCTCCAACCTTCGTCTTTCTCTCTTGCCTTTTTCATCTTTCCTGTCTTCTCATCACTTCTCCTCACTTCCTAGTTTCCTGGCGGCAAGGCTTAACCTTGTGTGGCTAGCCAGCCTTGGTTATGCTGTATTTCGTTATAGCAGCGATGTACGGCTGGCGTTGGCAGGGTTTCTCTAGCAGGAACTTCTGCCACGTCCCCCTATTGGGCTCCATGGTGGGTGGTCGCCATCGCGGTTATGGGCGATGTCTGGTTATGGACATGTCTCAAAACTAAATGTCTAAAAACAATGAACTTCCTGAAAATGCTACCTCACACAACATGGTGTTGCGACAGGAAATGTCTAATGAATATTTACAAAAGCCTCGCTCAATCACGGCTAGACTATGGTGCCATAGCATACAACTCTGCCGCCCCGAGCGCACTAAAGATGCTGGATCCCGTCCACCACTTCGGTATCCGTCTGGCGACAGGCGCATTCAGAACTAGCCCGATTGAAAGCTTATATGTAGAATCTAATGAGTGGTCACTCCATATGCAGAGATTATATATCAGCTTCACATATTTTCTTAAAATGCACTGTAATCTTGGTCATCCGTGTTCTGAAACCATTAGTGATTTGACGTACACTGCCCTTTACCACAATCGACCTTCAGTGAGAAGGCCTTTTTCACAGCGCGTGAGGGAGCTTAGCGTGGAAATGGATGTCCCACTTTTCGAGCACCGCTTTATGCCTCCAGCGAAGTATCTGCCTCCGTGGGAGTGGCAGGTGATGGAATGTGATATATCTTTTGTAAGGCTTACAAAACATGCACCAGAACTCGAACTTCGGATGCACTTCCATGAACGCCAATCGAAGAATGCTTGTCCTGAATTTTACACAGGTGCCTCAAAATCGCATGTTGGCGTGTCTTACGCGGCTGCTGGCTCCTCTTTTTCTGAATCAGGTGTATTGAACCCCCATACCAGTATACTTACCGCAGAAGCCTATGCAGTACTGTCTGCGGCTAAACACATAAAGAAATTATGACTAGAAAAAACAATTATATTTACGGACTCGTTAAGTGTCGTAAAAGCGCTCATGTCTTTAAGGAAAACACAAAATCCTGTTCTTATTCAGCTTTACTCGTATTTGTGCAATATTTATTCAGCTCGTAGACATGTAATATTATGCTGGGTTCCTGGCCATAGATGCATCGAAGGTAATGTGCTGGCCGACGAAATGGCTACATCAATTACATCGCAAGCTATCGATCCTACCACTGCTATACCTATCACAGATCCCAAGCCTTTTTTGCGAACTAAACTGCGAAGACACTGGCAACACTCGTGGGACAGCGAAACAAATAATAAGCTCCATCTGATTAAGCCAAAGTGACGTTTCTGGTTCTCCGCTACTAAATCACGAAGAGTTGACGTCCTATTCTGCCGACTCAGAATAGGACACACATATGGTGCTCACAATTTTCTATTGACTGGCAATGAACCTCCAGCCTGTGGTAGATGTGGTGAGCGGTTCACCGTCCTCCACGTCCTCGTGGAGTATCGGGAAGCCAAAAGAGAAGGAGGGGAACACTTTCCAATAGCATACCGCTATTGTCTCCTTCTCCATCGTGCTATGTTTATTGGTAAAGAACCCCTTTACACCACCAAAGCTGTCCTAGGTTTTTTAAAAGAGGTGGTCTTGCATATTAATAGCCCAAAGGTTTCGTAGCGCATCCTCTCTACAGAGGATGCTGCTGTGATAGTGATCCTCTTATAGCACGCACCTTCAGGTCCTTGCGCTTCAAGGACTCTGTTATGGCTGTAGTGCTTTTAGGAAGTTTTTAGCCTGCGATCAATTTTAACACATTGCAATTCTTTCACAAGGTATCTTTCGCGTCCTTGGCACCCTTCACAGTCATTGTCATAATTTCATTACATGTATTCTAACGTCTTTTAGGCCCCTTTACAGCCCTGTCCGATCCTTTGTTCGTAATTTATAGCTCCGCATTCATCATCATTTATTGACCCTTAAGGACTCTTTTTAGGGTATTACATAAGGGGGGGGGGGGGCAAAAGCATCAAGAAACACTATGGTCATTATTGTACAATGGTTAACGCATTAGTACAACGGTAAACAAAACTTAGTATACATGCAAGTAGACGACGGGCAAGAAAAATTAAAATAGACAAAAACAAAGTAAGGTACGAACCGGAAGTAGAAATGGCAACACAACCGGCAATATAATAGAAAAGTGAAAAAAAAGAAGAACTTAGACGTTAGAGTAACAGCATAGTACTGGTAGGTTAAGGGGTTAAAGAACAAGGCGAGAGGTGTCTAAATTTATGTGGAATATTTTCATTTACTATGCTGTTGGGTAGCGCGTTCCACAATTCAATAGCACTGGGTAAGAAAGAGTTGTTGAAGGCATTAGAGGAACCATGGAGACGTTGTAGACTCAGGTTGTTAAAGAGACGCTTAGAAAAGCGGTTGGGCGGAAGTAAGAGAGTGTTCCTGATGTGGTGGGGGGGGAATTGTAATAGAGTTTCTGGAAAAGTGATAGTTGTGAAATCTTCCTACGAAGTGCTAGGCTAGGGATGCTGAGAGATGACTTAATGCCGCTTATACTTGTATGCCAGTCATAGTTCGAAGCGATAAAATGTGCTGCGCGATTCTGCATTGCTTCGAGCGAGTTAGTAAGATAGGACTGGTGAGGGTTCCAAATTGCTGAGGCATACTCAAGTTTAGTCCGAATGAATGTTTCATAGGCGAGCTTCCGTACGGGAACAGGAGACAGAAAAATCGATCTTTTGAGTAGGCCAAGTGATTTAGAACAGTCGTTTATAAGTTGAGTTATGTGTGCAGACCACGTAAGCTGATTAGTGATAGTAACGCCTAGATAACGGTAAGGGTTAACTTTAGTCAAGGGTGTGGAATTAAGAAAGTACTGGTGGTTAATGATGTCCCGCTTGCGAGTTACACACATGTACTTGCACTTGGAAACGTTGAGGGACATGAGCCAAGCAGAGAACCAATTTGCTATTTTGCTTAGGTCTTCCTGGAGTATTAGTTGGTCATTACGGGAGGATATGCGCCGATACAAGACGCAGTCATCAGCGAATAACCGAATTGATGAAAGAATGCTGTTAGGGAGGTCATTTATGCAAATTAGAAACAAAAGAGGTCCGAGCACAGAGCCCTGTGGTGCACCTGACAAGACTGGCCTACTTGTCGACTTGAGGTTATCGATGACAGTGTGTTGTGAGCGGTTTGTGAGAAAACATTCAATCCAGGGCAATACAAGTGGGTCGAGATTAAGACAAGCAAGTTTCGTGTTAAGACGTAGATGGGCGACACGATCAAACGCCTTTGCAAAGTCTAGATAGATAACGTCGGTTTGGAAACGGGAGTCAAGGTGGAGGTGAAGGCCTGTGGTGAATTTGAACAGCTGCGTTTCACATGAGTGGCCTCGTCTAAATCCATATTGATTGGGAAAGAAAAAAGAGTGCTTGTCTCAATGAGATGCAATGCTGGAGTACAATACATGCTCTAGAATTTTACAAGTTATGCAAGTTAGGGAAATAGGGCGGTAATTACTTGGACTAGAACGACTACCAGATTTGTACACAGGTACAATACTGCTAATTTTCCAATCATTCGGAATAGTGGAAGAGACAATTGATTGAGCGAAAATCAATTTCAAGAAGCAGCTAGATTGATATTTGGTGCCCTTTAAAGCTTTGGTCGTTATGCCGTCTGGGCCTGCCGCACTCGAAAGTTTAAGGTTATCGATTAAATTGGAGATTCCTTGAGTATTTATATTAACAGCCGGTATTTCCGAAAAGTAAGTAGATGGCAACGTAGGAATATCAGTGGGAGGTTCATTAGCGAAAACAGAGCGAAAATAAGAGTTCATGACATCGGGACGCTGATTCACTGAAACAGGAGACCCGTCCGAGTTCATTGATGCGATACTATGACATGAAGTACGTTTAAGTGATAATTAGTTCCAGAATTTGCGATGGTTGACAAGCAGAATGCTCAACAGATCCTGGTGGAAATATTTGCGCTTAGATTGTCTCAGCAAACTTGTGTATTCACGCAATACCGTCAAGTATCTTTCCCATTTTTGCGGATTGTTGCGTCGTTTGAGTTCGCGGGAAATGCGCTTTTTTTCCTAGATAGTTTTTTAAGGTTGTTCGAATACCAGGGTCTGCCGGCATCGCCGCGAATACGTAGAATAGGAACATGGGCATCAAGAAGAGACAAAAGTTTATGTTTATAGAGTAACCTGTTTTGCTCAACTGTTCTGGAAGGGGCTGATTGATGGAAGTCTACAAAATATGATTCTAGCTCATCGTTAATTCCTGCAAAGTTTGCTTTATTGTAATCTCCGATGTATTTAGTAGACGGCTGGCGGGTAGGAAGTTCAATAGCTATGTTAAAAAACAAAATGTTTTGATCGCTAGCACCTTTAACATGCTGTAATGAATTTATTAGTTCATTATTGGTAGTAAGTACTAAATCAAGAATGTTATTACTGCGAGTAGGTCTGGTAACTACTTGGCTAAGATTGTACGTAAGAACTGCTTCTAGGAAATCATTAGACGCGCGGGTTGAAGCCATGCAGCTTTCCCAGTCAATATCCGGAAAGTTGAAGTCGCCGCATAGCACGAGATTAGCACGAGGAAAACGGGAGATTAGATTGGATATGATGGAATTAAGTTCATTTGTAAATGTATTGTCACAATCAGGGGGACGGTAACAAGAAATCAGTATGGTCGTTCTTGTCGGCAGTACTTTATTTTATTTATTATTTATTTATTTTATTTACAGTACACCCTGCAGCGCCGAAGCATTATAGCAGGGGAGTGGGTACAACATAAATTGACTAGCAAGAGAATATAACCACACAAAAGGGAGGGATGACAAAGGAGCAATGCATCAAGATAAATATAAGTACATGAAAAAAGTAAATGAGAAACAGTACAAGAAAAACAGTATAAGAAAAAAGTTCATTCAGCCTGCAGTCATTGGTTTGGAAGACGATTGCAATTACAAATCATTGATTAGTCTTAAAAATGCATCCCGGGGAGCACTCACAACTTCGACTGGCAACTTATTCCATTCAGAAATACTGCGGGGAAAGAAAGAAAAGTTCATATAGTTTGTTTTGCAGGAAATTTCACGTATTTTGAAACTGTGGTCTCTTCTGTTTGAGATATAGTGTGGTGCTTTAAGGTATTTTAGCTTGTCAATGCCTGTCACGTCAGTGTATATTGCGTGCAGAAGTTTCAGTCGGTGATTCTGGCGTCTTATCTGTAGCGGCTCTAGTCCGATGTGTTTCTTTATTGCTGTTATGCTTGCGTGTCTGGAGTACTGCTTTGATATAAACCTGGCAGCGCGGTTTTGTATGCCTTCTAACTTATCAATCAGGTACCGCTGGCGGGGATCCCACGAAGCGGTGGCATATTCTAATTGCGGCCTTACCAGCGACTTATATGCTATGGTTTTAAGAATCTGAGGGGCAGTTTTAAGGGTTCGTATAAGTAGGCTAAGCATTTTCCCGGCTTTCCTGAGGGTCATATCAATATTTTTATTTATTTATTTATTTGAGTACCCTAAGGGCCCGTTAGGGCATTACATAGGGGGGGACGAAAAAGTTCAAGCATGAATGAAATCTGTACAATGTAAATATATGAAGGCATTAAGAACCATAAAAAACATCTAGCAGAAGCAAACAAACAAAAAAAAGAAAGAAAGGAAGAAAAGGGTAACGAAATTTATACAATGTTTAGTAGCGTGAAACACGCATAAGAACCTAAAATGTGATGCAAACAATCAGTACCCATCGGAACACGAGTTTAAGGATACAATCAAATAAATATTTAGGTAAACAGCCTACACAGATACATATGAGATGAAACGGAATTAATTTTACACAATGCCAAGCACTTGAAAACACTGTTTAAGTAAATATTCAACAAAATGTGGGTTCTGACAGGTTGACACACTCTAAAAAGGTTAGTAGTGCTGCATGAAATGAAGATTCCGTAAGCGAGACAATGTTTGCAGGTAGCGAGTTCCATTCGGCGATAGATAAAACTAGAGGCGAATTTTGATAAGCGTTAGTCCTGGCAAATATAGGTTTTACTTTATGAACATGGTCTGTGCGGGTAGAGATGTGGGGAGCAGGAAGAATATGGGCTTGAGCGAATGCAATGTTGCTGTGGTAAAGGCTATGGAAGAAGGTCAACCGTGATAATTTCCTGCGCATGTCAATTGAAGGGAGATTAAGTAATTTCTTTAGGGCAGACACACTTTGATATCGAGAGTATGAAGTTAAGATGAACCGCGCAGCTTTATTTTGAACTGATTCGAGTAGGTTCGTGAGATTAGAGTGCTGGGGGTGCCAAATTATTGACGCATATTCTAAAGAAGGCCTGATAAGAGAACTGTATGCGCGAAGTATGGTATCTGTGTTAGCAAGGTGTAAGTGACGTTTCAGGTAACCAAGTTTCTTGCATGCTTTTGTGGTGATGTGTTCAATATGAGCATTCCAGCTTAAATTGGAGGTAAACAGGACACCCAAGTACTTGATTGAAGATACTGAGTCAACAGTAATACCGCGTATTGTATGTTGGTCATAGGTAGGTCGAGTTATCGAAGCAAATTTTACGTGTTTAGTTTTGGCTATGTTAATTTCCATCTGCCATGTGTCACACCAGTCAGTTAGTTTCGTTAAATCAGACTGCAACACAGAGATGTCGGCAGGGCAGCTTATTTCATTATACAAGACGCAGTCATCTGCGAAGAGACGTATTTGTGACGTAATATTAGTTGCGATGTCATTTATGTATATTAAAAATAGCAGTGGCCCAAGGACGGATCCTTGAGGAACTCCCGAAGTGACGTGAGTGCGGTTAGAAAAGCAGTTGTTGAGACTGATTACTTGAAATCGGTTCGTTAGGAACTCCTCAATCCATCGCGTCGTGTTGTAGTTAAGCTGTTGGTTTCTAACTTTCAGTTTTAGTCGATTATGAGGTACTCGGTCGAAAGCTTTAGAAAAGTCAATAAAAATGGCGTCTGTACTAATCAATCTGTGCAAAGAAATGTGAATATCTGTTACAAGTTCATAAAGTTGCGTCTCACATGAGCGATTCTGGCGAAAGCCATTTTGGTTATTGAGGAGCAGGTTATTATGGTTAAGATAGGCTATAATGTGAGAGTATAGGATGTTTTCCAGTAATTTGCAGCAGATAGATGTCAGTGATATAGGTCTGTAATTATTAGGGTCTGCTGTATCACCAGATTTAAATACCGGTATCACTAATGCTGATTTCGAATCTTCCGGCAGGCACCCTGTATCGAGTGATTGCTGAAATATTAGAGATAACAAAACTGAAGAGTAGTGCGAGGTTAATTTTAGAAGTTTAGCACTTATACCGTCAGGACCTGGGCTGGTTTTATGAGGAAGCCTGTCAATGGCACGAGAAACACCATGTTCCGATATTATGATGGATGAAAAAGGGAATCGAATAGATGGTTGTTCAAGTATGTGAGTGTTATCAAGTGGCAGTTCGTTAGTAAAAACTGCAGAGAAGCATTTGTTAAATAGCTCAGTGCTATCTTTTGTGTTGAGCAGTGCTCCGTTTTCGGAAAGTAGTAAGGGAGCAGTGTGATCTGCCTTTGGGTTAACTACTTGCCAAAACTTTTTCGGATCAGTTTTTATCATATTGGGAAGGGTGCAATTAAAAAACTTGTGTTTAGCTTCGACAATTCTTCTTTCTGTATGGCGTGCTATGGTTTTGTAATTTTGGCAGTCTTCTGGAGCATTTTTTCGGGCAGCTTTTCTGAACGCTCTCTTTTTCTTGTTTATACACTTCTGCACTTCGCGGTTAAACCACGGATCGTTCTGCCTTGAGCTGATGGTCATTCTTGGTATGCATGTAGTTTCAACTTCTTTGAGTTTATCGCGGAACAAGCTCCAGTTATCATGTACCGTTCTGTTTTGAAAATTGTTTGCAAAGTCTGCTGTAAATGAGGTTAACATATCAATCATTCTGCCAGTGTCGGCGCGTGCGTAGTTGAGAATGTATTTTTTCGCTGTATATTTCTTCGCAGGTTTCAATGAAAAGGAACATTGCACCACCCTGTGACCACTTAATGGTTCTAGCACATGTGTCGTAGCAAGGTCTGGATGATTTGTTAAAATGATATCTAGTATGTGATTACCCCGAGTTGGTTCGCGCACGACTTGAGATAAGTGATGAAATTACAAGGTTTGTAGAAAATGAAGACACTCAGATCTGTTGCAATTTTCCTTTAAGGAAGAGGTTGACCACTCGATACCTGGGTAATTAAAATCACCCCCTAATATTAGTATGCATTTTGGAAACTGGGATAAGACCTGTTGTAAAGCATCATTCAAAAAATCAACAAATTCCAAACGGCTATCGGGTGGACGATAGCATGCACCAATGACACATTGCGCTGGAAAAGGACAGGTCTGGAAAAGGACATTGCGCTGGAAAAAGACATGGCTGGAAAAGGACAGATCAGCAGTTAGATGAACACCTAAGTATTTAATTTCGTTAACCTTCCTGAGCATGGAATCTCCCAGTTTGCAAGTAGGTTCATTAGTGATTTTAGGTTTAGTGAATGTTACCTGGTAACATTTATCAGTATTCAGGCTAAGTTCCCAGTTTTGACACCAGGAGGCTATGCTGTTGAGGTCCTGCTGGAGTACGTCTATATCATGTTGATTGCGAATGGATCCGTAAACAACGCAGTCATCTGCGAAAAGTCTAATTTGTGAGGAAATGTATGAAGCGATGTCAGTGATGTAAATTAAGAACAGCAGCGGCCCCAGCACCGAGCCTTGCGGCACTCCAGAAGTGACTTGGGCAAAACTAGAATTCTTGCCTCCTATAACTACGCATTGTATTCTGTCGTTCAGGTAGTCTTCAATAACCTTCATGACTTTCGCATCCAAATTAAGAGTGCTCATTTTATGTATTAACAGATCATGTGATACGGAGTCAAAGGCTTTGCGATAATCGAGAAAGGCTGCGTCTGTACGTATTCTTCTTTCAGCACTATCTGCAAGCTCATGAAATAGTTCTATCAGCTGAGTGGTTCAGCTCACGCCTTTGCGAAAACCGTGCTGAATTGGAAAGAAAAAATTGTTTCCTTCTAAGTGCCTTATGATATTGCTATAAAGAATGTGCTCAAAGATTTTACAACACATGGAACAAAGTGAAATTGGCCTGTAGTTAGATACGGATGACTTGGAACCGCTTTTAAACACTGGAACTATATGGGCTTTTTTCCAATCTTTAGGGAGCACGCCACTTTCGAGGGTTTTGCAGAATATTATTTTTTAAGTATTGAGATATAATGAATGAACAGGCTTTGCGTATCCTCGGAAAGATTCCGTCTGGTCCAATTGCTTTGGCTTCATTAGTGGAGTTGAGACAGTTCCTGATACCCTCCAATGTGATAGTAATTGGAAGCATTACGTTTGGCACACTGTATGTAGTGTTGGGAAAAGTAATTATATGTTTCGTTTTTAGAAATACTGATTTAAAGTAGTTGTTAAAACAGTCCGCTTTAGCGTTGCTTTCAGATATCTGGATTCCATTGTGAAGAATACTTGGAATACCTGTACTCTCTTTCCTCGTCTTTCTTAGATAGCTCCAAAATGCTTTTGGATTTGGCTTGATAGAATCAGCTAGTCCGGAGAAGTACATGTCCTTGGCGGTATCGATAGCCTCGATATATTCTGTGTGTAACTCTTGTAGACGGTGCTCATGTTCCTTTGATGGGTTCTTTTTATATTTTCGATAAGCATGAGTCCTTCGCTTTATCTTCCTTTTAACCTCATAAGTCATCCAGGGTTTGTCTACTTTTGCTTTGTCTGAGACGTATTTGAATGGTACATGTTTTTTAGTCAATGATGACAGCACGCTTTTAAAAGAATTCCACAGAACGTTCACACCTTCGGATGAGTGTTGTGAAAAAGCCTGAAACGCTGCTTCCAGACCAAGACTGATTTCATTAAAATTTGCCCTAGAGTAGTCATACACTTTGCGAGTTTCGTGGGTAGCAGGAATTATTTGTGGCAGAGTAAGCATCGCAGTGACAATTTTGTGATCGCTAATACCAGGTGAAACACAAACATCACGAACAACGCTCGGATCATTGCAGAATAGTAGGTCAAGAATGTTATTTCCACGTGCACCGTTCATCACGTATTCATCAAACCCATATTTGCAAACCATATCAAAAAATGCTGAACAGGTTTCGTTTGTACGCATGCTCTTATCCCAGTTTAAGTTTGAAAAATTGAAGTCACCTGCTAGCACAATTCGATTATCGGGAAGCGAGGCCAGTGTATCATCCAGTGATGTGATAAATTGTGGTCGTGCGCTGGGTGGACGATAACCTACGCCCAACGCTATCGTTCCTTTATCTGGAGGGCGGAGCCTGCACCAAAGTGATTCATGATCGCTGGTTTGCACGTCTATTGCGGTACACTGCAAGAATTCCTTAGCTAAGATAAATACTCCGCCGCCCCTAGAGTTCCTGTCTTTTCTAAAGACTTGATATGTTGAAGGAAACACTTCACTGTCTCTTATTGAGTCATCTAGCCACGATTCGGTAGCAAAAACGATATCTGGATTCGTCATCTGGAGTAGGGCATAAAACTCATCAACTTTGTTTTTAATGCTTTGGCAGTTTATTAAGAGAACAGAGCATTCCGAATTTTGGGGCTTTCTATTGCTTAAGACTGGTCATTTCTTATTTTGTTTTTTTTTACTGATTGGGTGTCTTCATCCCACACGAACGCCTCTCCATTTATAATTAGTTCATCGTATGCCAAGGACAACTTGTCTTTACCATTAAGTTTTCTTGGTTTACCAACAGCCCAGAGCTTCTGACGAATTTCTCTGACACGCCTAGAGTAGTCCCGTGAGATGCAGCACGCCAAACATTTCAGGGACTGCGTTGAAGGGGTGGTCTACGAAATACCCCTAGATTGCGGCAACTCATACGTCGGACAAACGGGACGTTGCATTAATGACAGACTGAGGGAGCACGCTAATAGCATCGGCAAGAGTGAGAACGCGCATCTTCCTGCGCACTGTAAAGCCTGTCGTTGTAGACCATGCTTTGAACGAGTATTGATTCTTGGCAGAAGTAGGGACCAAACTGCAAGGGAGTTGTTGGAAGAGTTTTATATTAAAAAGAAAGGGTCTGATTGTGTCAGCGACACATCTATCGTATTATATTCCGCAGAAATGTGCTTCATACAAAGTATGTTATCATGACCACGTGGTTCTGTCACACCTTGGCTCCCTGCGCATGAGCGGAAGTTGTATTTTCTTCTATACGTTTGTTCAGGCTGTCATTAAACAGTTGGTAGTTTGGCGCTTCACTGTCTCCCTTTCTTCTGTCCCTTTTCCAGAAATGTATTTTGCGCCACAAAGTATACCTAGGAAACACAAGAAGTTTTGTTAGGATGGATTTTAAAGCAATTTTTGTCTGCCCACATTGACACTTTGTTGAGGCCATGCTGTACCTGTCTCTCGCTCACTGCAAAGTTACAAGATTTGAAAGCTATTTGAACGTCGTCCACGTAGAGAGAGTAAAAGATGGCTGGTGGTAACGAAGCACGAAGCCTGTTCATCTTCAAGATAAAGAGCGTGCAGCTGAGCATGCCTCCTTGGCGTACACCCGTTTCTTGAGCAAAAGGACGTGAAACTACATTGACGACTTTTACCCGGAAGGTACGGTCGGACAAGTAGCTTTTTATTAGGTTTAGCATATTACCACGAATGCTGATTTCTGACAAATCTCTCAAGATCCCGTAGCGCCAGGTTGTATCGTACCCCTTTTCCATATCGAGGAATATCGATAAGGAAAGCTGTTTGTGTACAAATGCATCACGGATATTTCCTTCAATACGTACAAGATGGTCGGTTGTGGAGCGCCCCTCTCGAAAGCAACACAGATAGGGATCAAGCATTTTGCTCAGTTCAAGGTAATGGATGAGTCGCCGATTTATCATTTTTTCAAGTATCTTACAAATGCAACTTGTGAGGGCTATCGGGCGGTAACTAGCCACTGAGGAAGGGTCTTTGCCTTGTATCAAAACAGGGACCACAATGGCTTCCTTCCATGCGGTTGGAAGGTACCCTGCCTCCCAGATGGTGTTGAAAAGTGTGGGTAGTGTAACTTGCGTGTGATTGTGTAAGTTTTTGAGCATTTCATACATGATTCTATCAGATCCTGGTGCGGAGCTCATGCATGCGCTAAAGTCAGCTCTCAATTCAGCAATACTAAAAGGACGGTTGTAAAGCTCATTCTCTCGACATTTTCTTGTTAGTGGCTTACGTTGTTCTATTTGTTTAAATTTCAGGAAGGATTGCGAATAATGATTTGAACTCTCAAAGTGCTCCCCAAGTGAGTCTGCCTGATCTTGCAGTGTATCGCCCTGTGTGTTTACCAGAGGGAGTGAATATGTTTGTCGCCCTCTAATTCTATTTACCCTATTCCAGACTTTGGCCTCATCTGTAAACGAGTTAACACTCGATAAATACTTCTGCCACCTTTCTCTTCTGGCCTGTCGGTGGGTTCTCCTACCTTGGGACTTTACTTTCTTAAAGTTGACAAGATTTTCTGCAGTGGGCGAAGCGCGTAGGAACCCCCACGCTTTGTTCCGATTCCTACGTGCGATTCTGCATTCATCGTTCCACCACGGGACATGCCGTTTGCATGCCGAGCCACTTACTTCACGTATGGATTTAGATGCGGCATCTATTATGGAGGCTGTAAAAACTTTACTGCAGCATCAATTCATAACGAAGACATGTCAGCCCATGAGATACTAGTAAGAGTTCAAAATTTTCTCCCAATCAGCTGTCTCAATCTTCCACTTAGGAGCTTGTGGTGGATATTCGTTTTCTTTAGGTGATCTTAGCAGTAAGGGGAAGTGGTCGCTCCCGTAAGGATTGTTGATAACTTCCCATTCGAATTCAGGCAGTATTCACGGAGAAACTAGGCTGAGGTCAGTTGAAGAAAATGTTCTGTTTGCAAGACAGTAATATGTGGGTGCCTTCTTATTCAGCAGACACGCACCGGAAGAAACAAGGAACTGTTCAACGAGACGAACTCGCGCATCGGTACGAGTCTCCCAACGAGTTGCCGTGTGCATTGAGATCGCCAAGAACAAGATAAGGTTCTGGCAATTGATCTATAAAGGATTGATATTCATGTTTGTTTAATTGGTAATGCGGGGGTATGTAAAGCGAGCAAATGGTGATGAGTTTGTTTAGGAGAACAGCTCGAACCGCCACTGCTTCACGGGACATTTGTAGCTGCAAACATTGACATGCTCTGCTTTTATGAATAACAATGGCAACACCGCCCAATGATGATCGCAGTCTCTGCGAAACGCAACATACTGTAGGAAAAAGCTTGTATGTTTCGTTTTTAAGTGTGTTTCCTGTGAACAAAGCACTTTTGGATTGTGTTTGTGTATGAGTTCTTGTACGTCATCAAGGTTTCTAAGGAGACCTCTGACGTTTCATTATATTATCTGTGTATCCATTATGGAAGTAAATAGGCACTGTGTGTACAGAAACAAAAGTATTAGTTAGAGATTTCAGAGATTAGATTACGGAGCTCTTTTGAGGCCCTGTAATCGGGGTCTTGCCCCTTCTGGAGCGTTCGAGGGAGCCTCGCCGCTCCTTAGGCGCTTGGCGCGCCGTGAGGACAGGTGTAGTGTCCATTGCCTCTTGTGAGGCGCCGGACACATGCGCTTGCGAGCGAGTTTTCCGTTGATGTCCTGCCTCGGAAGGCAAGACCCCTGCGCCCACCAGCCCTGACGTCGATGCGGCTCCCTGAAGGATTTCGCTGCGCCGGTTGATGCCAGCGCTGGAAGGGGCCGGGGAGGTTGGGTTGGGGCAGCCTCGGCTACGCCCACCTTTGGGGTCGATGGCCCCGTCTGCTGGGTTGGTGTAGCAGCGTTGGCTGCAGCCGCCGGGGGGGGGGGGGGCGGATGGCGTCACTGCCACCTCACTGGGTGTGGGTCGGACAGCCGCCGGAGACCGTTGTGGCGCTGCCCCCTGACGCGCCACATCAGCAAAGGTGTGCTTTGGCAGGAAGGATACCCGCCTGCGTGCCTCTTTGAAACTTGTTTTCTTTTACTTTAGTTGGCACTATTTCCTTTTCTTTCTTCCAAGATGGGCACGACCGCGAGTATGCAGCGTGCTCCCGGGACTTCACAATTTACGCAGTGGAGAGAGTTTTCACAAGATTCAGAAGTGTGCTCATGAGCACTGCATTTCGCGCAGGTTTGACGGCCTCGGCAGCTCTGTGAACTGTCACCGAAACGCTGGCATTTGAAGCAACGCAGGGGATTAGGGATGTATGGCCGAACACGGAGCTTGTTATACCCAGCCTCGATGGACTCGGGCAGAACACTTGTGCCAAATGTAAGTATCCGATGTTTGGTCTGTATTTCCTTGTTGTCACGCCTCATTTTAATTCGCTTAACGTTGATGACTTACTGCTCACTGAAGCCCTACAAGGAGCTCTGCTTCAGCGAGATACAAGAGATCATCATCGGAGACTATGCCACGGGTGGTATTCATAGTACGATGTGGAATTACTGTTACTTGGGTGTCCCCAAATGATGCTAGATTGGGTAGCTTTTCATGTTTCTGGTTGCGGAGCATCCAGAAACATGAAGCATCCTGGATGCTTTATAACCTGTACCAAGAACTTGGGTGAGAGTCTTAGACACGAGGAAGGGTGAGATTGTTCGCACGGATTTGTCTGGTTGCTCAGAGTAGACAACATGGAAATGACGGAAAGTTCCTTTTTGGTGGGCAGAAAACTCGAATAACATCATCCGTGCGCCCCCTTTTCAGGGTGCGATCAGGTAGTCGGTGGAAGGAAGAAGCCACAAAAGAGTGTAATTATGGCAGTAACGCCAGCCACCCGCCGAGGAGTCCCACAAGGCGACGCTGCGGGACCTGTGAAACACATCCTGCCAACGCCAGCTGCACATTACCACTATAACCAAATATGAAAGAGCCTAGGATGGCTATTCGCACAAGGTTAACCGTTGCTGCCTGGAAGGATTGGAAGTAAAGGGAAGCCAGGAGAAGAGAGGAAAGATGAAAAGAAAGAGAAAGACGAAGGCTGGAGGGAGAGAGAGAAAGGAAAAGGCATTTACCAATTTCCCCCTGGTGGGTCAGTCCGAGGGTGTCGTCTACGTGAAGCCGAGGCGAAAGGGGTGTGTTGCCTCCGCCGAAGGGCCTCAAAGGTGCAAACAGCCAGCATCGGCTCTACCCCCACGGGACCCTTTGCCCCAGGCACGGCTAAGCCGTGGACGGCTACACGCGGGAGGCTCCAACCCTCGTGTGCTCGGGTACGAGGGGTAGCAGCTGAGAAACTTGTTCATGAATAACAAGCTGTATTGACGGCGGCAACGTAGATGGGAGTACCAAGGGTGAAAGGCACAAGCGACAGCTGGCGTGTTACGTCCTCGCGTACGAACTGCCTTATTTCCTTAAGCAACGTGGGGTGAACTCCCGCAAGGCCAGCACGTGTTAAATCTGAGATGGTTTCTTCTGGTAAGCAGGAACCGCACATGGCGTTGCGTTGCTTCCGGAGCTCGCCATAGCTCTGACACAGTTGCATACCGTCGGCTACCGTTTGCGGGTTCTTGGCGAAAAGCATCTGAAATGCATCGCCATTGACACATTTCAATATGTGTTTGATCTTGTCGGCCTCTGTGATTGATGGGCTGGCACGCTTGCAAAGGCCGACCACAACCTAAATGTCACTTGTGTAGGGCTCGCCATATCTCGGAAGTGCTGTTCAGCACGCAGCTTGCGAACGGTTGGACGACCAAATAGCCCCACGAGTTTCGTTCTGAAGGCCAACAAGCTGGTAAGGTCAGTCCCGTGGTTGCGGAGCTGCTGATTGGCGACGTCTTTGAAATAAAATATGATATTGTTGAGCCTATGCGTGTCGTCCCATTTGTTGTTCTTGCTTACCTGGTTTTATCATTCAAGCCCTTCCTCCCCGTCCTGGTCGTCGGCTCCGCTTAAGAAAGCAGGGTCGCCTTGCCGAACGGTGACAGAACAGACCACAGTCGGAGGCTGAGAAGCAACCGGCTGCTCTTCGTCCGTGCCCTTTATTGTAACAGGAGGCACGGTACGGCTGCGAAGTTCTTCGGTTGTAGGGAACCAGCAAACTCCACCAAATATAAACGGGACGTTTGGAATCTACTTCTTATATAACACAGATACTGCCGTAGTCGGCGACTCGACAAGGCAGGGAACAGCGCCAAAGCCTCGACTAGAATCGATGTCCTACTTCGATGTAAAGCCTTGAGCTTCTCAACCGTCATCTTCTTGTATGAGCGGCTCCCACTGCTTCTCCAAGTATCGATAATATTCTTCACTATAGTTTATTTACCGCTTATATCGTCATCATGCAAAAGCAGCAATGTTGTCTGAGGTGTTCTTTAAGTTATTTTTGTTTGTTCGAATTTCTTGCTTTTGGAGGAAAAGCGCAGTAGTTAAATATGTTTCTGTCTTACATATAGAAAACAAAAGCAAAAGCAGGCTGAAAGCTTCACTTCATTGACCTGTGGTCACCCTGTTATAAAGCACGGTGAATACGTAATATAATGACATACATTGAACTATACAGGGAACCATATCGCAGTAAATCGTTGTTATACGGGCTATTTCAGCGAAAACGTTACAAAGTTTTGAAAGTTTGGCTGTGGAAGATGGCACAATTCTAGTGGATGAACTGGCCTCCTCGAAGAGGCGGACATTATTTGCACAAAAAGTTGCAATGCGTATTCGACTAATTAAAAATAATTAATTAAGTTTTTAACTAATAACCCTATGCCTCATATTGCAATTTACAAATTCTAGCCTTGGAGTTCGCAAGCCGGACAACCTTGGAATCAATGTCTCGAAACAGGTGTCATTCTGAGAATTAAATACAAAATTTGCAGAGAAATACGGAGGAACAACTTTATTCACACCAAGGAATGGGTCAGGTGAGGGGGAGGGGGATCAAGGGAAGAGGAAGACGGTGGGCCCTCAGGCCGCTCTCAGTCAGTCATGAAGAGCGGCAAAAACGCGAGCACATTGAGTTGTAAAACAATCATATGTACAGTAAATTAGAACTAAAAGGTCATCCACATACCTAAGAACATTTAGAACGTTAGATTGATGAAGGTACTGCGGCAGATCGCTGTCCAGTTTGGCTAAAGGCAGATCGCTTAGAAATGGTGCTCGGGAAGAACCAATACGCAGAGCCTGTTTCTGCAAATACAGGGCACCGTGGTTTTGTATAAACGTTGACGACAAATAAAATCTAAGCAATTCTGAAAAAAAAAATTATCGGTGGGTGTACCCGCTTTCGTGCTAAACCTAACGAAACCGTACTCATAGATGCAACCGTCAATACAGGTTAATACTTATGATTTCGCAGAGAATAATAAAGATCGTTAATATCTGCGGGGATGGGCTTTAAAACTTTATTTTCATCAGCGCTAACAAAATTTAAAACCTCCTCGGAACCTTCTGTCAGGAAAGCGTCATTGATGTCAAGCAAGTTCAGTTTTCCTTGCAGGTACAAGGCAACATATTTATGTCATGTGTCTCTCTCAGAAACTATTACCCTGAACGGTACACCTTGTTTGTGAGTCTTAGCGCGAAAAAAAAATATTCCAGACAATCCTTTTTGCCTATTTTTATGCTGCTCAACACACCTTCGAGATTCATCTCTTTACACAATTGCGCCTCGAGCGGCCGGTCACGCGGCAGCTCTGCGTGGATTTTCCGGCTTCTTTCACGCTTGGAATAAAAAATCAATTCTGTGCAGCACGTATTCAGCAACACAAAGCTGTATCGGGAGTTTACATGTCGCTCTACAAGTTTCTCATTGACACTTTTCATTTATCTAAAACATTTAAGAAGCTGATTTATTAAGAGTAATTATCTAATTAGGTCAAAAGCAAAAAATAATTTCACTATCGCCAGGCGACGAGAAACAACATTATGTTGGTTCTGTCCAGCTACGTGGCATTCGCATATTTTCAAACTGTGCCTAAAGTTAGCTGCGACACCCTCTATAGAATGAGCAAAATGTGAACAAGGTGAATGCAGGAGCCAGCGTTTCGACAAGCTACTGACTTGTCGAAACGTTGGCTCCTGCATTCAGCTTATTGACGTTTTGCTCATCGTCCTGAATTTCCATCTCCCGCATTCCCCGTGTTTTCCTCTATAGGATGGCAATGTAAGCCATACACTTAGAACTGTGGAAGTTGGTGGACAAAAATGATGCACTGGGGGAACTGCAGAATGGATTCAGGCCAGGCAGACGCTCAGGGGATTATGTGTTTGTGCTAACTCAGTGCATAATATTTTAGTAGTTGAGAATCAAACTGTGTTCATTGCGTTTCTAGATACTAAAGGAGACCATGACAACGTAGACGGGAAATAGTTGTGGGGTATTCTTAAGCAACAATAAATAGAGGAATATTTCGTGGAGCTGCTGGTATATATATATATATATATATATATATATATATATATATATATATATATATATATATATACATAGAAAGAAAGAGAGAGAGAGAACTGAGTGCAAGTTGTATGAGAAGGTCCAAAGGATAATGAAGGAAAGGGAATTCACCAAGGACTGAAGCAAGGATGTTCTGTGTCTCCATTGTTGTTCCCGCTTTAAGTGCATAGAAAGACAACTATAAAAGAGTGAATTAGGGTTGGATTTGCGCTACATGTGTAATGTTGCAATCAAAGCTCTCTGGACTGATGTATCCGGAAGATATAGTGCTACTAGCGGACATTATATGAAATATACATACAGTGGTGAGTATCTGCGGCAGCGAAACGAGAAATCTAGGCCGCAAGTTTAGCCCATGGAAGTCGGAATTCTTATTTTTGATAAAGAGCAGAGTAATTATATGGTGTCAAATCAACACCGCGTCATACCCATAGTCAAAGAATATAAATACATCGGCGTATATATACACGAAGCCAAGACTTAGTGAATCACCCACGATGAGAATCAGAAAATAAGTGGAAACCGATATGCTGCAATAATGAAACACAGAGCACTGTGGGGCCACAATAATTATGAGGTGGTGCGTGTAATCTAGAAAGGAGTAATGGTGTCAGCACTAAAGTTCGCAAATGCTTAATATCTAATATCTTGTCGGGGTTAGAAGTTTACCAGAGATCGATAACGCGGTTTGCTTTGGGAACCCATGGTAAAGCTACAAATGAGGTCGTACAGGGTGGTATAGGTTAGGCCTGTTTTGAAGTCAGAGAAGCATAGATCAAAATTGGTTTTGAAGAAAGACTCAGGAACATGGACGAAAATAAATGGATAGCAAAAGTACACAAATCTCTGTACTTTAAAATCGTGGACACAGAATGCAGGAAGACAACTAGAATGTTGGCATCTAAGTACAGGGAGAAACAGTGAGAGAAACAGAGACAGTTAATTCGATGTAGAGAATGGAAAAGAAAAGGACCATGGAGACTTAGAAGAATGAGCAGAAAGAAATTAGTAGCGAAAATATGAACGATAAGACGAAGAAAAGTGCCTTGATATTTGATGCTCGAGCCGCTTGCGCAAGGACAAAAACATACCGGAGCCAATAATCGGAACTAGACGAGACATGCGTACGCTGCATCAAAACCTTCAGAACATTGATGATGATGATAGTGATGATGATTATGATGATGTGTGGTGTTTTGTGGCGCAAGGGCCAGGTTTGGGCAAAGAGCGCCATTACAAGTGGTAATGTTGAAGATGTTTTATGGAAGATGTGACTTGGCTGTAAAGTGGCCTAAAAATAGTCGCTGTAAAGTGCGTAAAATCTACGTGCTATAAGATTATGGCGATGATTAATGACGAATACTATGAACACTAAAATCTATCGTAGGAGAATGATGCAAAATAGAAAATATATAAGATAGTGAAATTACTTGGAGCACTGCTGCCTCGCCAGAGCCCTTGTAACATAAGGGCCTAGAAGCGTGTGCTATACGAAAGAGCTATCGCAGCGGCATCCTCTGACGAGAGGACCCGCTACAAACATGTGCGGCTAACAACATGCAAGCCAACATCTTTCAGAAAACTTAGAACTGCGTTGGTGTCAAATAAAGGTTCTGGGCCGAGTAGCATTACGGGATGTAGGTGGATGTGCTGCCGGTATGCTAGAGAAAAATGCTTCCTTCTCTCAGATTCGGGTGCCCGACACTCCAGGAGGACGTGGAGGACGGTCAGCCTCTCCCCGCATCTACCGCAGGTTGGAGGATCATTTTCAGTGAGTAAAAAGTTATGCGGGCGAATTGTGTGTCCTATTCTGAGGCGACAGAATAGGACATCTGTTCGCCGTGATATTGCTACGGAGGGCCAAGATCCGAACTGTGGCTTTATCAAGTGCAGTTTGTTATTTACTTCTGCGTCCCATATACGTTGCCAGTGGTTTCGCAGTTTCCTTCTTAAGAAAGGCTTCAGGTCTGTGACAGGGACCGAAGCAGTAGGATTAACTGCATGCAATGAAATTGATGTGGCCATCTGGTCCACTAGAACGTTACCCTGGATGCCCCTATGGCCAGGCACCCAGCATATATTCACATGCTGGTTAGATACATATGCTTTACATAACACGGAATAGAGTTCAATTATAACAGGATTTTTATGCTTACAGAACGATATCAAAGACTTCACAACACTAAGGGAGTCCGTATATATGACTGATTTCTGGAGTTTTGATTTCCTTATATGCTTCACGGCCGACAATACTGCGTAGGCCTCAGCCGTAAAGATACTAGTTTCCGGATGCAGTACGTCGGATTCCGAGAAGGATGGACCGACGGATGCATAGGACACCCCGTCGTGTGACTTCGATGCGTCTGTGTAGAACTATGTGCAGGGGTGTTTGTGCTGGAGTTCCCGGAAATGCATTTGGATTTCAATGTTTGAAGCGTTCTTCGTAACTTGAGTGAAAGATGTGTCGCATTGTATCAGCTGCCACTCCCAAGGAGGTAGCAGCTTGGCTGGATGCATTAGGCGGAGCTCGAGGAGCGGAACATGCATTTCTTCACTAAGCTCCCTCACACACAGCGAAAAAGGCTGTCTTACGGAGGGACGATTGCGAAAGATTGTAGCAGATGTCATGTCGTTAACGGTATTAAAACGCGGATGTTGAGGATTTGAGTGGACTTTCAGAAAATATGTTTGGCTGTTGTATGCTCTCTGCAGATGAAGTGACCACTCATTTGATTCTACATATAGACTTTGTATGGGACTCGTTCTGAAAGTGCCAGTGGCCAGTCAGATTCCTAGATGGTGGACTGGGTCTAGCATCTTTAGTGCGCTCGGGGCGGCAAAGTGATAAATCACGGCACCATAGTCTAGTCGTGATCGAGTGAGGCTTTTATAGAGATTCATTAAACACTTCCTGTCACTACCCCATGTAGTCTGGGATAGGAGTTTCATTATGTTCATTGTTTTTAGACATTTTTCTTTAAGATGTTTAATGTGGGAGACGAAAGTGAGTCTGTAGTCAAGTATGACACCTAGAAATTTGTGTTCTTTGTTTACAGGTATCTGTCGTCCACGCAGCTCTATGCAAGGATCTGGGATAAGTCCTCTCTTTCCTGTAAAAAGAACACAAGAGCTTTTGTTAGGAATGGATTTAAGATCAATCCTGTCTGCCCACATTGACACTTTGTTCAGGCCATGCGGTACCTGTCTCTCGCAGACTGCGAGGTTACAAGATTTGAAAGCTATTTGAAAGTCGTCCACGTAGACAGAGTAAAAGATGGCCGGAGGTAATGAAGCACGAAGCGTGTTCATCTTCACGATAAAGAGCGTGCAGCTGAGCACGCCTCCTTGGGGTACACCCGTTTCTTGCGTAAAAGGACGTGATAGTGCATTGCCGACTTTTACCCGGAAGGTACGATTTGACAGATAGCTTTCTATTATGTTAAGCTTATCACCATGGATGCCCATTTCTGACAGGTCTCTTAAGATTCCGTAAAGCTACGTTGTGTCATACGCCTTTTCCATATCGAGAAATATCGATAGGGAGAACTGTTTATGTATAAATGCGTCCCGTATATTCCCTTCAACACGTACGAGATGATCGGTTGTGGAGCACCCTTCTCGGAAGCCGCACTGATAAGGATCAAGCATTTTGCTCTGTTCAAGGAAATGAATGAGTCGCCGATTTATCATTTTTTCAAACACCTTACAAATGTAACTTGTGAGGGCTATCGGGCTGTAACTTGCCACAGAGAAAGGGTCTTTGCCCTGTTTCAAAACAGGGACCACGATGGCTTCCTTCCATGCGGTTGGAAGGTACCCTGCATGCCAGATGGTGTAGAAAAGTGTGAGTAGCGAAACTTGCGTGTCATTGTGTAAGTTTTTGAGCATTTCATATATGATTGTATCAGATCCTGGTGCGGAGCTCTTGCATGCGCTCAGGGCAGCTCTCAATTCGGCAATACTAAAAGGACGGTTGTAAGGCTCATTCTCTCGACATTCCTTGTTAATGGCTTACGTTCTTCTATTTGTTTATGTTTCAGGAAGGATTGCGAATAATGATTTGAACTTGATACGCTCTCAAAGTGCTCCCCAAGTGAGTCTGCCTGATCTTCCAGTGTATCGCCCTGTGTATTTACTAGAGGGAGTGAATATGTTTGTCGCCCTCTTATTCTATTTACCCTGTTCCAGACTTTGGCCTCATCTCTAAACGAGTTAATACTCGATAAATACTTCTGCCAGCTTTGTCTTCTGGCCTGTCGGTGGGTTTTCCTACCTTGTGACTTTACTTTTTTAATGTTGACAAGATTTTCTGCAATGGGCGAAGCACGTAGCAACCCCCACGCTTTGTTCTGATTCCAACACGCGATTCTGCATTCATCGTTCCACCACGGGACATGCCGTTTGCATGCCGAGCCGCTTAATTCACGTATGCATTTAGATGCGGCATCTATTATGAAGGCTGTGAAGTACTCCACAGCAGCATCGATTTCTAAACAAGACATGTTATCCCATGATATACTAGTTAAGCTTCGGAATTTCTCCCAGTGTGCTGTGTCAATCTTCCACCTGGGAGCCTGTGGTGGATATTCGTTTTCTTTGAGTGTTCTTAATAGTATGGGGAAGTGGTCGCTTCCATAAGGATTGTTCATAACTTCCCATTCGAGTTCAGGCAGTAAGGACGAGGAAACTATGCTCAGATCAATTGAAGAAAAGGTATTGTTTGTAAGGCAGTAATAAGTGGGTTCCTTCTTATTCAGAAGGCACGCACCAGGAGAAAAAAGGAACTGTTCAACAAGACGACCTCGCGCATATATACGAGAGTCGCCCCACAGGGAGCTGTGCGCATTGAAATCGCCAAGAACAACATAAGGCTCTAGCAATTGATCTATAAAGGATTGGAATTCATGTTTCGTTAATTTGTAATGTGGGGGTATGTAAAGAGAGCTAATGGTGATGAGTTTGTTTAGGAGAACAGCTCGAATCGCCACTGCTTCAAGGGGCCTTCCTAGCTGTAAAAGTTGACACGCTATGCTTTTATGAATAAAAATGTCAACACCGCCTGATGAAACGACCGCATCATCGCGGTCTTTGCGAAATTTGACATACGGTCGGAGAAAGTTTGTGTGGTTTTGTTTTAGGTGTGTTTCCTGTAGACACAGCACTTTTGGATTGTGTTTGTGGATAAGCTCTTGCACGTCATCAAGGTTCCTAAGAAGACCTCTGACGTTCCATTGAATTATTTGTGTGTCCATATTGGAAGTCAATAGGTGCTGTGTGTACAGAAACAGAAGTAGTGATTATGGAAATTACAGACATTAAATTACAGAGCCCTCTCGAGGCCCTGTAACGGGAGTTTTGCCCTTTCTGGAGCGTTCGAGGGCACCTCGCCGCTCCTTAGGCGCATGGTGCGCCTTGAGGATAGGTGTTGTGTCCATTGCCTCATGTGAGGCGCCGGACACGTGCTCTTGCGAGCGAGAAGTTTCCCGAGAGAGTCCCGCCTTGGAGGGCAAGACCCCTGCGCCCACCAGCCCGGAGGTCGATGGGGCTCCCTGGGGGATTGGCTGCGCCGGCTGTTGCCAGCGCTGGAAGGGGCCGGGGAGGTTGGGGCAGCCTCGGCTGCGCCCACCTTCAGGGTCGATGGCCCCGTTTGCTGAGTTGGCGGAGCAGCGCTAGCTGTAACCACCGTGGGGGCAGATGGCGTAACTGCCGGCTCACTGCCTGTGGGTCGGACAGCCGCCGGAGGCCATTGTGACGCTGCCCCCTGACGCGCCACTTCGGCAAAGCTTTTCTTTGGCAGGTATGCTACCCGCCTGCGTGCCTCTTTGAACGATATGTTTTCCTTAACTTTGATTGTGACTATTTCTTTTTCTTTTTTCCAGGACGGGCACGACCGCCAGTATGCGGCGTGCTCCCCTTCACAGTTTACACAATGAAGAGTGTTCACGCAAGCTTCAGAAGTATGTTCGTGGGCACTGCACTTCGCACAGGTTTGACGGCCTCGACAGCTTTCAGAACTGTGGCCGAACCGCTGGAATTTGAAACATCTGAGGGGATTTGTCACATATGGCCTAACACGGAGCTTGATGTACCCGGCCTCGAATCTCGGGCAAAATACTTCAGCCGAAAGTCAATATAAGGTGTTTGGTCTTGATTTCTTTGTTGTCACGCCTGATCTTAATTTTTTTAACATTGATAACATTCTGGTCACTGAAGCCCTCCAAGAGTTCATCCTCAGTGAGCTCCAGCAAGTCATCGTCCGAGACAACACCGTGGCTTGTGTTCATCGTACGGTGCGGGGTTACGATTACTTGGGTTTCCCCAAATGATACTAGTTTTGTCAATTTCTCATAATGTTTCTGATTGCGGAGTTCCAAGAGGAGATCACCGCTGGCCATCCTTGACGCCTTATAACCTGGACCGAAGAGTTGAGTCAATGTCTTAGAAACAAGGAATGGTGAGATTGTTCGAACTGGTTTAGCTCGTTTTTCAGAGTCGATCACGTGAAAACGAGGGAAGGATTCTTTTTGCCGACCAAAAAACTGGAATACATCATCGGTGCGCCCTCTTTTCTGAGGGCGATCAGGAAGCGAAGCTTAAGAGGTTGCCATAAAGGGATTGAATTTTCGGCAATAACGCCAGCCACCCACCGTGGAGTCCTACAAGGGGACGCTACAGGGACTGTATGAACAGGTCCTGCAAACGCCAGCTGTACGTTATCACTATGACCAAATATGAGATAACCTAGGCTGGTTATTCACACAAGGTTAACCCTTGCTGCCTGGAAAATTGGAAGTGAGCGGAAGCTAGGAGAAGACAGGAAAGATGGAAAGTAAGAGAAAGACGAAGGTTGCAGGGAGAGCAATAGACAGGAAAAGGCAACTACCGATTTCCCCCGGGTGGGTCAGTCCGGGGGTGCTGTCTACGCAAAGCAGAGGCCAAAGAGGTGTGTTGCCTCCGCCGGGGGGCCTTAAAGGTCCGAACACCCGGCATCGGCTCAACCTCCAGGATCCCCCTTTCCCCGGACACGGCTGAGCTACGCACGGCTACACGCGAGAGGGTCCAACCCTCGTGTGCTCGGGTACGTGGTGTCGCAACACACCAAACGCCTGCTGACGCAGACGCCCCTGCTGGGTCAGAACATTGAGGACATCATAATAGGATATAAAGGGATTCAACCAGTAAGAACCGTAGGAAATTTACGCCTTCCAGAAGGGTATGATTTTAAAGTGGACACAGGCGCCAACCTGCCAGCAGTAGAGATAAGCTAGAGACGTTGAAAGTACTGGTGCAAAAAAAAAAAAACAGGGAAGAGATTGATTCGAGCGGATCTCTTACAGTCATACCTAGGGGTACGCGGTAGGTTTTGAAGGGAAAAAAAGATTAACTTGGTGTATACAAAAATGTACATAAAAAACGTGTAGCATGCCTGAGTAAATGAAGCAGTCTTTGTGCTATTTCTCACCGCCCCGTTTCAGAGGGTATGCCATCAAGTAATCGTCATCACCAGAAACAAGCGCGTTAACATCTGCGCGCAGCGCGCCTTTTGTTTTCTTGATGTTTGATTTTAGTGGCCTCGGTGCTATGATACTTTCTATAACACCCAGCACAACCACCACACTGTGCTACGTACGCCAATGCATGCGGCGTCCTTCGCCTAAATTCTGACGCCGCTGTAGTGTCGTTATCAAAGTTACTCTTCCACGGCCCTTTGTTACGAAGTATAAAAGAATGGAGTTGCCTTGCGTCTAGTGGCTTTTACACATCAGCCACGTGAAGGTTCTCGTGAAAGTAAAATTGAGTGTTGTGAACCAAAGCGTGGAAGGCGCTGCTTCCCTGAGACTTGTGCATAAGGCGGTTATGTTGTGTATGTAATTGTTGCTCGCAAGCCCCCAAAACAATTTTTAAACTACGCTGCATGATGAGACTTCAGCAAATTATAAATAAGCTACGGAAGCTGCACATTACTGATGGACTAGCGCTCGCTTATATGTTATGAGAGTTTGATGTGCTCAATTTTTACAGTCAAGCAGCTCCAAATATAATAAGCGTATTTTATGGCACTCCAAGTGCCAAAATTAGGTCGACAATACTAAGAAATAAAGTAATAAAACAATGAACTTGAGCCTGAACAAACGACGTAAAGACTGCGTTATATAGGTCGGGTGGAGAAACGTGAAACAAAGTTGGTCGGAGTTAAGAAATTTCCCATCGGACATTTTTGACATACGCGTTTGCTGCTAAATTATATCGTTCTCAAAAAAGAAATTTGCGATTGTATCGAAGTATCTTAATATACAAATATGAAGTACCGTATCGGATACAATAATTACGGTAGTATAATGTACGTGTATCTCAAAATACTTGTCCAAGTATATTGTACCGCACGTTGACACACTTGCAAAGTATGTTTGCCCAGTCGTCGACAGCCTCGAGAATGAAGAAATTGTTTATGCGTAAGCACCGAATGACAAATTGACCGAAAACGCCGGCAGTCGTTCTAGCATAGAAACGGCACCTTAAATCTAATCGGCTGCGACTCGAGGTTGTCAGCGTGCCTCAAGGAACCGGAGCGGGCCAATGGGTGCACCTGCTGCCGCAGTAGCTCGCCAGATCCGTGAAGGGCGAGGGCGTCTCCGCAACGCCGCGTCACCCGGCGTGCTCGACGCGGCAGATGCGGCGACGGCACGCCGCGTGACGAGACCGCTTGTCCTTGGCGAGGCAGTCGCATGACGACCGCGGGCGCGTGGTACCGTCTCGCTCTCAGTAGCCCTGCGCGCGGTCCGTATCTCTCTACTCTCTCATCCTCACTGGGCTTAGCTGCTGCGCGCCTGCCGGCCGTGGTGGACCCTGCCGCTTCCTCGGTCTGTCGTCGCGCAGGACGCCGGCGGCATGCGACGTTGGCACTGCAGGCTGCTGCTCCTTGCTGGCTCTGGCAGCACGTACTGCTATGCTACATCACTCGCAGCGTAAAACTCCAAGTACTGCTCAGCGCTATTCAGTTGGACAACTCAAATGAAATGCTTAGGTGGGTGATCACGACACCAGGAAATGTATTTAGGGGATGAAAGTCTGCTTCTCTCGGACGCTTGCTAGTATTGAGAGGTATTACTGGACGCACCTGGACACTGACGCCATCTATTGCGTCAAGACAGGCCAGCGATACAACGCACACCGGCAAGGAACATCAGGATTGCTAGAGCCGAACGAGCTCCCTTTCTGACATTTCGAACTAATCGGGATGAACTTATACGGCCCTTCTCTACGTCAAATTGCGGCAATAAGTGGATCGTCATGGCCAACGACTATCTCACCCGCTACACTCAAAAGAAAGGCCTGGCTAAAGGTAGTGCACGTGAAGTGGCGAAATCATTCGTCGAGAACATCCTGCTACTAAATGATGACCGAGAAGTGCTCACCACCGATACCTTTACAGCAGAGCTGACTCAAGCCATCCTGCCATTCAGCCACACAAGTCACTGCAGGCCAACCCTGTGCTCCCCGCAGACTAGGGCGTTGCAAAGACACTTTGCAGTTGTATCATGATAAGGTGGATGATGTGATGTGTGGTGCGCGACATAGTGCCGTGATCGGGAAAGCCGAGAGCAGACGACGCTGAGTGCACGCGCGCCGAGCTGGAAGGAGCAAAACGACGACGCCGAAGAGCGCCCGGCACGTGAACGCGCGGCGCAGGAAAAACAACAAAAAAGAAAAAAAAGCAACCAATTAGAAAGGCCCACGGGGCGTCGGGCAGCCAATCAGTAAATGCCAAATCGGCCAGACCACAAGAAAAAGCGTGGTGCGCCGGCAGAACGGGGGGCGACACGCAAGAGGACACGCAGGGAGACGCCTGGGAGACGCCAGGAGAGTCCCAGGAAGCAACGGCAGGAGGAGGTCAACCACCGGAGCGGGCGTTGAAGACGGGCCGTCGGGTTCCGGACCCGAGCCCACCAGGACTTCACCCGCCCGGGGCCTCCTGCCAACCTGTTCCTGTGCGTCGCCCGTCTACCTGAGCGTGCCGTCAGCTCCTCAAGGCCGGTGAGCTTTTGCGCCAGTGGGCAGGACGAGAACAGTCGGGCTTCGGGCCCGAGTTCTGCGCCAGCTGCCCGACCAGAACGCCACCCCCGTCTGCCGTGCCGCCTGCTGCCCGAGGCCGGCGTTCGAACTTCAGCGCCGTGGGCGAGAGGGGAGCAGTCGGGCTACGGGCCCGAGCTCTCTGCCCGGCCAGAACGCCGCCGCCGTCCACCCAGCCGCCAGCGTTACCTCGCCTCGCCAGAGCTGGCGCGCTCCCGGCGCCCGGTCGGTCAACCTACGCCACGACCTTTGGTGAGACCGGCGCCTCTCCTTCTGCCAGTTCGTCGCCGCGTTGCCGCGTCGAGACTGCGACGCGTCCCCGCCCTCGGGGCAAGCCCGGACTCGCGCCCTCGATAAAGCCCTAAGTGTGTTCCTTACTGCTATGTTTTCTTGAATGTTTATTTTATGCATGCTTTCTGTTTCGTTCTATTTGCTTTTTGCCTTTTTATTTTTGATTAAAGTCTTTGTGTGTGTGTTCAAACCAACGGCTTTGTCCTCAATTGGGTTCTCGGAGGCTCCGCCTAAGAGAACCATTAAAACATTGAGAACACGAACCTCTCGCCCCCACATATCAGAGGTCTTCACAGATGATACTCAGGCTACAAATATTTGAGCTAGAGATACCAAATACTGCCGCGATTATTGTATCCGGTATGATACTGTCTGTTTGTATCTTAAGATACTTTGATACATTCATATATTTCTTTGCACGAATGTTCTTAATACGAATGTATGAAAATACGAATATACATTCGTATATTCGTACTTTGATACATTCGTATTAAACACGTATGAACAGAAATGATTGCTTGGAAATTTATAAATCTGACCAATCTGGTTACATTTGAATGAAATGCTTGATAGTATCTCAACAGTTTAGTTTTTCTAGCTCAAAGTATAATATTTTCATTCCGAATCGGTGTTGCTGAAACTGCTTAACACGAAAGTTATTTAAACACTGAGCTACTAGTGGTTATTGCTTCTCGCTTTTGTAATTGATGGGACTCACTGCTCTCATTGTCGAACAACCAGTGCATCGCCATCTAAATAAAAGAACGTCAATAAAATGTCCTTTGCGCGATGGCTCATATACCGCTGTGGAGTTTTACTTTGTCCGCAAACATGTTACCGTTTCCGTAACACCGGATCATCGGACGGATGTACAGCCGGAACAACGCCGTTAGCGAGTTTTTCGAGCGAAGTTTGTATTGGCTCACTACCCTTACAAAATAATTGTTGAAAGATTATTGAAATATCATTGTCCAACGTCAACAAATGACCTTAAAAGATCATTGGGGAATTGTTGAAACGTCATTGAGGAAATTGTTGATAGGTGTTCACAATTGGCTGCGAGATTCTGTCGAAACATCATTGTGGCCTCTCAATTTCAAAGATAATTGGCATATCGTTGAAACTATGGTATAGTTCAATGTTGAAGATGTGTTGTTTTCAATGTTGAAAGCCCATTGAGGTATTGTTGAAATGTGTTGTATGTCAACGTTGAAAACCCATTCGAGCATCGTTGAAGCTCAAAATTGAAAGAACATTGAGGTATTGTTGAAATGTGTTGTTTGTCAATGTTGAAAAGCCATTGAAGCATTGTTGAGGATGTGTTGAGTCTCAAAATTGAAAGCCCGTTGAGGTATTGTTGAAACGTGTTGTTCGTCAATATTGAAAGCCCATGAAAGAATTGTTGCAGATCTGTTAAACATCAACACACAATATGTTGAAAGCCCTTTATGCCCCACTGGGTATTTAGCAGTTTAAACCTGCACTTTCCTTAAAATACTGCTGAGCTATGTTGCATATAGTCACCTTTGATGTCACGTTGGTATGTTTGCTGTGAGAGGATAGGGATAAAATTTAAATACAGGCATTTTGCGTCGCAAGCCTCTGTCACCCTGGGCTCAAAAGCATGCTCCTAGATTGCCTGTAATAAACCATATTGTAAAACTGCTAGCAGTACTGTTATGCCACTTTTTTCAATTGTCAAAGTGAATGGTCGCCCACAAAATCAAGAGTGCTGAACTGATGCAGGCAAAACCCATTTTTCTAGGTGAACTGTTTATTTGTAACCAAACATCTGTGTAAACGTACAACCATTTGTAGTTTGAGAACATCAGAAGCTTCTTAAAAACTATTGCACAGTACAAACTTCCTGCAGCTTGACACCATAACAAAATTGAATACTGAAGATGTAGTCTGTGTGGCCCTCAAGTAAAACACATTTCGCAAATGAAATAAATTTTAACAAATACCTAAATAAATAAATGTACAAGCAGACTGACATGACTGTAAATAAGAACACTCAAAAAGGTACTTGGTTTCTCTATTAGGTAGCCAGTGGTACTATAACCATGGCACAATTTGCTTGAGCCCACAGCACTCAACTGAGACCTCATATGCAGGGTGGTTACCTTTAAGTTTCATGGAATTTATTAAGGACTGGCTGTTGCAGCTAACATAATTCTAGATACAGAGTGCCAAACATCACTTGCATGAGAAATCGAGACACCATAGTCAACTGATTAACAAAAACTCAGTTCCTAAGGAAGTTTTTATGAATTGTAGCCGGTAATTTTACAAGGTGTATGCACTTAGAATGAATTTCTAGAATGACACCAGCAATGAGACACATGCCATCAAACTGGCTGTAGAAATGCACTGCTGTAGCACTTACTTTTTTATCAAAACGCACTGTTATGCATTGAAGCACAAAAGTAACCGGAATGCTCATGTACTTCTCTCACATTTATGGAAAAATCTCGAAACTGGTGTCATCCTGGAAATTAATTTCAAGTGAATATGTCTTTCAAACTCAATGGCTACGATTTGCAAACTGAAATATGTGCCGTGATGTTATCAGTGAATTAATAAATTTATGAGAATCAGTTTAATGTTTCCATTTCTTGTGCTAGTAATGTCCACCTCTAAATAATCTAGCTCAAGAACAAGAATTATGCTACCTAGCACATACGACTTAAAAAAAATCTGTAAAACTGAAAAAGGATCACTGCACAATCCTTACTTGTCGGTTGAATGGTGTGTGCCAATTTCTGTAAACCTTACGTACTTTTGAAACATGGCAATCACAATAATTGATGCTTATAGGAGCAGTTTATTCTGCTGCATTGCTGTTGCATGATCCAGTCGTGTTTTCTGGCATAATAACGTTCCTGCGCAGGTCATTCCATATCAAGCGACTTATTCATATTAACTGCTTCAGATTTTTATATAAACGAAAAACAGCTATTAATGATGTGCTGGAATACAACAAAGTTACTCCTTGTGTGAGTTCTATTTCAATGTTATTCACTGCCACAAAAAATAACGAAAGAATTCAGAAAAAGATATGGTTTCATGCAAACATGAAAGGCACATCATTGCCATTACCAGAGATTGTTGCATTTTAAATTTAAGCCGTCTTATGCCTATTAATTTTTACTCATGTATTTTAGATACCAATAAACCATTTTTACGAAGTTATGTACAATGCAGTTTTTACTGAGCTCTGACAATGGCACAGATACATTTGAAGGTGTGCGATTCCATGCCGAATCGACCAGCGTTTTTTGACACCACACACATAGCTGAAACATTGCCATATGTTTACTAGAGTTCGAAAGTCGTTACCAACTTTTATTTATTTTTGCCAGATATTTTGTAGCATTTTGGTGACAGTTTAGTTTTCCTGCTCAGCTGAGCTAGATGACATCAATCAACATTCCTTTTCAAATGCACATTGTATTGATCAAGGCCTTCAAATGGTGTGCGTGGAAATACGGTGAAGTGATGCAACTGCCAAAATGGCCAATCTTTCAAATATTTCAATACTTCAATTGCTTTTGGCACCGGCAAATGTAAGTCAAATTGCAATCCGTTAGTGTTTTTTTTCGTAACGAAAAATTCACAGGACAGAAATTAAATACAGAATGGTAGCCCAGGTAACAGTGTAGCAGAAAAATTTATGAAGCTCTGAAGGTTCAGCTGATCGCCTGTAAAAAAAAAGAAAGAAATCCTAATCTTTTGCAAGAAGCTTCATGTTCAAGGAAAAAACAGCTTTGGTAGTTGGCCAAAAGATGAGATACATTATTGGACAGCTCTACATGTCCGCTATGCATGTGTGAAGTTAAAAAAGGTATTATTTTTAAATGCGAGAAATTCTTTTTTGAAATTTTGTCAGGACCGACTTTTCTCGGATGTGCGCACAGCTTGCCGGCCGGGAATGCAAACGACAAAGCTAGCTTCGTCTGCAACACAGGTGACAGAGAAGCGGTGTTAGGGTCTGCATTTTATTGCCAAGGGACACATGCTCTAACGCAATGAGGCTTGTGTTTGGTGTGGGCCAGGTAAACCATACAGCCATTGCACATAAAATATCAATACGAGGTCTCTTAGAAAAGTATCCGACCTTTGGCTGAAGAAAAAAAAACTGGCATAACTGGAGCGTTGGAAACCTAATCACCCTCAAAGTAGTCTCCTTGGGACTCCAGCCACTTCTCCCAGCGGTGCTGCCATTGTTAGAAGCATTCCGAGAAGGCCTCTTTCCGAATGGAGTTCAGCTCAGCTGTCGTTGCAGCCATAGTGTCTTCTCTTGTCTGAAATTGCGCTTCTTTCAATGGCCTCTTGATTTTGCGAAACAGCCAGAAGCCGCAGGCGGCCATATCAGGAGAATAAGGAGCCTGTCGAACTACAGGAGTCTGGTTTTTCGCCAAAAGAGTCTGAATCAAGTGCGAGAAAAGCATTGTCGTGATGGATGCGCCAATTTCCTGTTGACAACTTCGGTATCTTGCGCCACACAGCATCACATAGGCCATGGAGGACATCCCTGTAGTAGTCATTAGTGATTGTTCGACCCTGTGGTGCGTACCCGTGGTGTATCACACTGCGGGAGTCAAAGAAAGCAGTCAGCAACACTTTGACGTTGCTGCGTACTTAGCGGTATTTGGTTGGTAACGTGGAATGCTTCCACTGTAACGACTGGGATTTGGTTTCCGGGGCGTAAACATACACCCCAAGACTTGTCACCAGTGATTATGGTGTTCATGAAGTTGGGGTCCCTTTTTGTGGAATCCAGCATGTCTGTGGGACTTCAACACGAAGTTGCTTTTGTTCTACCATGAGCAGCTTAGGAACGAATTTCGGCGCAACTCTCTTCATGGTCAAATCTTCGGTGATAATGGAATGTGGATAAAATGTGCTGATGCCCACCTCTTCCGCAATTTCTTGGGTAGTCACACGACGGACCCGCATCACCACGGGGTTCACTTCGGCAATGACCTGGTCATTTCGGCATGTTGATGGCCGACTGGAGCGTCGGTCGCTCTCCACTGATGTGTGGCCGTCTTTAAACTGGTTGTACCACTCCTTAATCTGTGTGACGCATATAGCAAAGTCACCGAAAGCAGTCTGAATCTTCCGAATGGTTTCCACTTGGCTGTCGCCCAGTTTCTGGCAAAATTTGATGCAGTAGCACTGCTGCAGTCGCTCCGCCATTTTCCTTGCAATAAAAAACCGACGAGAGCACTGTGTACTACCTCATTCAAACGCTGCGTCCCAGCAATTCACGCTATTGGCAGGCGGGAAAAAATTTGCGCATGCGCACGAAGGTTCAAGGGCGGCTGATGAAAACGCGCTTGTTTCATATTCATCAGGTGTTCGCAAAATAAGGTCATATGCTTTTCTAACAGACCTCGTACATATTATTACGACATGCTCAAGCGATGCTCAAGAAATGAGCCGCCGCGAGAACGACGACGAAGTTGGTCGGTGCGCTTGGCGCGAGCGAGTGTCAGCCTGGCTGCCTGGCTCCAGTGTAAATAGCCTGTAAATAGCCTCTTCTGTCTGTGTCTTTCCACACGCAACAATATTAAATACGTGAGGGAATCCTGCAGTGCTAAAAGATATGTTTCATGCAGTTTACAAAAAGAAATATCAGCTATTATGTAGACAGTAAATCCAGAAAGAGCGCTGATATTGTTCATGCAAAGCATTTTAAAGGGCATGTCGCATTGCAATGCAACATAGAGGGAGCAGGACACTTTGTGCCGTGCTCCCTGGAGCCCAATGAAGATGCAAGTAGAAAACACCTTCATAATTAAGACTGAAAACCTACATGAGTATGAACAAATTCTTGTGGTGTTGTTTGCTACCACTCTTTCAGAGCCGGAACATGCTCATCTATAAAAGTCATATGTGCCATGTTCAGTCTGATGTGGTCAGACACCATTGGCGACCACTTTTTGCGTTCATGTTAAAAAAATACGAGTTGAGACTGCAGCTGCAGCGCTTCACGTCACCTGCCTTCGTAATGATAAAAAAGGCAGTCAGTTTGTTGAGTAGTTTTTGTGGCTAATTATATTAACAATCTTTCCTTGCTATATGACATGGCTTCATATATTTATGCTATATTTATGCTGTATGTGTGATCCACAAATGAATATTATAAAAAATAATTTATCGCACTCAAAGAATAATACCTTTCGTTACTTGTCACATGCATAGCAGACATGTACGGCTGTGTCATGATGGTTGACATATATTTTTGTGCCAACCACCAAAGCTAATTTGTTTACCTTCAACACGAAGCTTGTTGCAAAAAATTTGAACTTTACAGTTCTTTAGCTGATCAACTGAACCTCCAAGGCTTGAAATTTTTTGCAGCTATCCCAAGTCAACCAGTCTAATTTTATATTTATTTTGCGCCTTCTGTATTTCCCTACGGTGGAAGAAAATTCAAACTTTGCAAATTTTGGCAGTCACACCACTTCAGTCTCTTGACATGAACACCATCTGAATATCTGGATCATACAATTTCTCTTTCAAAAGAAACGTGTATCAGTGCCTTCTAGCTTAGCTGAGCTAGAGAAATAAATTTTTGCCGCAATTCAAAAAACTTTTTGCGAAGGAAAATAAATGGGGAGCAAGAGTTCGGAGCTTCAACTATATTTGTGATGGTCGAAAAAACGCTGGTTGGTTGCCCTGGAATGACTCAAGTGTATGTATGAAAGCACATTTTCTCAAAAATTTTCTCATTGTACCTACTCAAAATTAAGCAAACTTGAAATGGTTTGCCATAATGGAACAGTTCTTGACAAAATTGGGTAGTTTGGCATGAAATGACGTAACACACATAAAAAAAATATATTAATAAGGAAACACTATCCTTATTGGAACCAAATCAAAAACTAACATAAAGATCTAGTGAACTATAACAAAGCACAGCACTTATATTTTGGATTGAGCAATCCAATGTGGGCTTCTCAGGAGACTAGCATAACTAACATAAATAAAATTAACATAAAAATGTCAAGGCATACAAAGGCACAACATTTGTATGCTCATTTGAGAAATCCAAATTGGGCCCTTCAGTAGAGTAACATAAAACTTAAAAATGTCGAGAGTTACAAAAGTACAACACTTGTGTTTTGGTTTGAGCTGTCCAACTTGGGCTCTTCAGAGGCTATTGGTCCCATGCGAGGAGCGAGGCCAGAGTTCTTTACATAGGGCATGTTGATACCAGGAAATTTGCGACACGTGAAGCCTGCAAAAACAAGAAGCCAGCACAAGTTTTAAAAGCAACTTCCACATGCAAAAGAATGGCATACAAATGCCCTCGTTATAATGAAATTGATTTATGTATTTGTGTTGCTTTATTCCAACTTTCCACGGGTACAGCTTTACAGCATGACCATTTAAATTTATTCACTGTGGCACAATATTCCACTAAGAGTCAAATACAGGCAATGGCAAAGATGAACAAAACACTGTAGCAAAATAACTTTATGCATATCCTCAATGTTACAGATGTGAACTTTGCTTGCTGAGAAACAAAATGGTGAAAAAAATTCATGTCGTTCATAAATAAACCTGAACTGACAACTAAAATTATTTCTTGTAACTTTCATAATTAAAATGTGCAGCACTTCACTGTGCTTTTCCATGCTCCAAATACAATACTGTCATGTCACTACAATTGAGCATAGCTTCATTTGAAGTTAGGTTTCCTGAGTTCACATGCAATCGGAGTGTACTTCTCGCCTTACAATGACTTAGGACTTTCTACATTAAAGAAGACATCGCTTACAGCGAAGTATGCTTTCTGGCTCAACGACTGAATTACTGTTATGATGAGGATTCCGTGTAGCTGTGCACCAAGCTGCTTAGCATGGAACAAGCAGAATGTGACAGATACGAAGAAATGCTTTCTTTTAAGAGCCATATGCCATAGGACTGACTTCTTTAACCCTTTTAGGGTTCACTGCCGTACATTTGTGGCTTTGACGGAACGTTCTGAAAAAATTTGCCTTTTCAGAACAAAGTGTTGCCTAGCATCCCACTATAGGTGTTGCGGCCTTCTGAGACTTCTAGAAAATACTCTTATAGTGCTGTCGCTCCTTGGGTTTCTCCAAAACTGATTTTTAACTTAGCTCCTTGGTGTCTGTCATTGCAGTAATTTGGGAGTGTTGCCACTAGGTTTTGTAAGTTTCATTACACAAAAAACTTATGCTGCTTTATCCTGCATAAAAAAACATGTAAAACTGCAAATACTGAAATGGTATTGCCACTTTATTGTTATTTAAAAAAATTATTTACCGGTTTATTTTCTCGGAAAGTCACTTTGAAGAACTTAAATCTGCAATAAAAATATTAAGGATCCGCGAAAAGTGATTTTTGAGACTTAACCGAATAATGCCAGAAGCAAATCAAATATTGGATAGCTTCTGAATAATGAACAGCTGATATCACAATTAATGTAAGATGAGGTTCACATCCTCGTATTCTCAAAGTTAGCAAGTTTCTATCATTGTTATGTTATGAAGAGCTGTCTATTAAAAGCACAAATGGAGCAACAAAAAGTTTCTTCACATGCACAGGACTCTTCAGTAAGCCTAAATGATTGCTGTACAGCCTCTAAAGTACAGCTACTTGAGTAACGTAGCCTGGTCTGCTATTCTTACAAGTTCTTACGTTTTATGTCTATACTATGTTATTGGAGATGTAAATTTACTGTACTTTGCCTCAAATTTCATGTTTTATTGGTGTTTCGAAATATTAGAATAATTCCCGCATTTACAAATAGTGACCATTCGAAGACTAAACTGAATAGGACACTATTCAATTCGAAAGTTTTGAGTATTTGCACACCACAAAAGATATATAACTCCTAAATTAGAGGCATATTTCTCCCCAAAACGTGATCCTCAACGGGCTAAACAAGAGTGACAGAAAAGCTCATTCATCTTTTTGATAAATTTAAGCCCATAATCTACTTGGCAATGGTTCACAATAACCCTGTTAACAGGTAGGTGAAATAAGGAAGCAGGAAACAATTCTAACAATTTCAGAATGGGGGTAGTGGACATGCCCGATGGTCTGTAAGAAACTTTATACATTAGGCCCCAAGAGCCTATTCCCAATTTATTGAAGTATATGGGGATAGCCACATAAATATTTTTTTTTCATATCCTAGAATACAAAGTGATAAAGTGCATGTTAATAAATACGAGTCATAGGTTAGGTGCTTAGAATGAGTAAGCGTCCACTAAACATAGCACTGTTGACAATGAAGCTGGCAACTCTGTCCCTGTTGTTTCTTTGATTGAAACAACCAAAAGAAAATTGCCACACCACTCAGGTTCTCTCTGCTGAAAGGCTGCTGTCTGGCATCACATGGACCTCCTTCAAGATAGGAGCAACTTTAATTCGATGTGGTCTGTTAAAATTGGTGAAACTACTGTTTCAGATCTCAGAACCTGGAGCGCTGTTTTGATTTCTGCAAGTTGGTGAACGTGATCCTGTTCGAGCTGAGCTGTGACCACACTTGAGCATAGCTTCTCCGCAACTCGTGCATTAGAATAACACTTTCAGGCTACTTAAACATGTCCTTCATGCCAATAGATTTGGAGCGTGCTTCACAGACCACTATTTCTTACAATGACAGCCAAGTAGCACTGCTAATGAGCAAATGCAGCTCATTTTATCTGCTGGAGCCACTACAAACTTTCGGCAGTGAAGGCAGCTTTTAAATTTTAGAAGCATTTGAGTATGGCGGCATTAGGCACTTAAAATCATATGAACAGTCGTTCCAAATGGTAGGCTATTGTAGCACACAACTGCACACACGGGCTATTTGAAAGTCGTTTGTTATGTCAATGGCAAGTTCATAATATTAGAAAAGAAATGTGAATGTAAAAATGCAACTGGAAAAGATATATGGTACTTGCCTATAACAGAACTGACCCTGGTGAGGTCAAGAGCCTCTTTTGCGTCTTGGTATTGTTTCCAAAGCCCAAATGGCCCATAAGCTCCTCCTCTGTGAACACATAGTGAAGTAAGGCCCTTGCAAATTTTCCTGGTCCACCACGGCAGGCCATGGTAAGCTGTGCCAGGATAACCTTCTCAATGTGCGCTCCTACAACCTATGTGAACCTGCATGTTTAAGCCTTTCAAGCACATTCACACAACAGCCCTCCTGCAATTATATTACAAAAGTACCTGTTGCAAATCTAGAATGCTAAACTTGACTTCTTACTAGCTTCTTATGCTGTCTGGATGCCACATGTTTCAGAAAAAACAATCCAGCACAAACAAGAATCCAATGTATCCAGACATCTAGTACTTGAAAAAGGAGAGTACCAGCGAAACACAAATGACACGCACGCAAGGAAACGGCATTAGACACGCACAGACGTTGGGACGGACCAGCGTCCGTCCCTGTCTGACGCCTTTTCCGTGTGTGCGCGTCCTTTGTTTTGCTGGTACCCCCCTTTTTCAAGTTCATCATGTAGCAACTGGCCCAAGAGCTTGCGCTAATGCACATCTAGTACTACTTATTGTGATTACCATTTTTAGGATACTTCATATTTTCAGGTGTTTGTCTCTATTTTCCCATCCATTTGTGTCAATAAGTAGCCCATGGTCTAATGGGGAGATTGGGCTGCTATGTTGAGGGAAGAGTTCAAAATCAACCGTCGGAACAGCTTGGATGACTGGGTATGCGACCCTGGGCATATGCCACTCTTCAATGAATCTCTTTCATGCTATCTTGGGCAACTGCTGGCTGCTTGTGTTGGCAAGCAGCATTAGGAGCTCGAAGAGGGACATGATTGTCGATCATTACTAAGATTACCACTACACATCACGTCCGCTTGCTGTCCTCCAGATGTAATATGCGAGATTCCACTCCACTGTATGAAATGTACATAAGCCGCAAGGACAGTATGTGCCAACCACCACCTCAATTAAATTAATCGACTCGCAAAGCACAGGCTGCACAAGATCACGGAGTGAACTCAGAATTAGAACTTTTTGTGCGCAAACAAACAGGGACAAAGAATAGGGGCAACACAAGGACGAGCGCTTCATACACAAGGTCAAGCGCTCGTCCTTGTGTTGCCTCTATTCTTTGTCCCTGTTTGTTTGCGCACAAAAAGTTTTAAGACAAATCTGTTCCAACTAGGTTGAATCGCTGTTGAACTCAGAAGTTTGTGGACAGTCAGTTGATGTCCATGTCAGGGACCTCCAGGGGAACTCGGTCATTTCCTCAATGCGCATCATCGTGCCGTCACACATTGTATTACAACTCTGTCTGTCTTGTTGTACCACCGTTCTAATAGTCATCACGTATCACCACAACTCAAAATATAGATAGACACTTATATCTACTGTTTATCTAATCTTTATGGAGAATACTTTGAGCATGAGTTTTTGCAGATATCATGAATTCTACAGCTTAAAGGAGCACTAAAGTAAAATAAATTAAATTCTGGCGGTTTAAGTACCAAGACGACAATCTGATGTTTAGGCACGCCATAGTGGGGAATTGAATTAATTTTTACCGAAATCAGGCTGCAAGGTACATGGGCTGTTTTGTATTTCACCTCCATCAAAATGCGGTTGTTTGATCCTGTGACCTCGTACTTAGCGGCGCTGTGCCAACACCCCTAAGCAACTACGGCATGAAAGCACTAAAGAGAAAAATTATTGTAGATATATCTGTGAATGACCTTCCTACAATTCAAGAGATCCACTCGTACCGTGACAAGAGGCTGAGTAAACTATAAAAGCAGCAAGAGGAAAGATTGGTGGCAGTGCTGCCTTGAAGTTACCACACCCGCTTGTTGTGACGTCATGGATTTTGATGTTTGTTCAGGTGTAGCAATTTTTGTTACAAATAAAGATGTTCTTCATCGTATTCCAAAAACCCAAAATAGGAAGCGTCAGGAACTCTTACAGAACCAATAAAGCCCAAGTTTGAAAAAATACTTGGAATCCATGATTTGACAATAGGGTGTCAGCATGAAGATTTTGGGGCGATACTCAGAAAATTGAAAATTGAGCTTTATTTTCTCTAATAATCAAGCAACTACCAAGAAATTTACAGAAGTAGATATTTTAAACGATGCTTTATTTTAAATTCATTTAGGGTGTCATTAGTGTCCCCTTAATACAAAACAAGGAATGCACTTGGCTGCGTATTAGGTTAACATGCATCACTGGTTCTCATTAAGGTAGGATTATCAGTATAGCAAAGGGCATGCACTGGCTGCTCCAGAGGGGAGCCCTGCCACTTCCCCTCAACCTCCCAATTTCCAATTGCCTTATGAGCAGTGATGCAATTTCTGTATCTTAACGAGACCTAATGCCAAGGAGATTCATGCCATGCTGGCTACAGTATGTGGTGACCGGCACTTCACACCGTCCAGCTCGGCATCAATCTTTTTGGAATTTGTCCCTTGAAATGCAGAAAGCCCCGATCACTGCCCGTTCTTCAGCCAACTTTCTCAAAAGGTGCTGTTGTTCTGGTTTGATACCTCTAGCAGTGCAGTGCTGTATGACATAGGTCATAATACCTTCGTTCTTGTAAAATTAGAAAGACGTGCACTCATGTAGACCACTAATGTCTACATTAAGTTTCTGAATGCCCCTCTCATATCAGGCATATACACTGAAAAAGGCACAATCTGCGTTTAATATGTTCACAAGTGACACTGAAATTCACTCCCAGTCCCGGTGCAGTTACAAAGTCTTTCAGCTGAGTGCTTAAAGGCACCATGTCTCCTAATGAAGGTTTGAAGGTTTGAAGGTTTATTTCCGCAACTGGTGTTGCGAGGACAGCCAGGGAAAAAGCTGTATAGACAGCTTGAGAGGTCCTGGCTTCCTCTTACAGTGCAGCATTGACCGCGGCGGAGTACAACAACAGACAAAACGTGAGGAGAAAAACAAAAAAAGCAAAAAAAAAACACGTACGTTCGGTACAGAGAATGAGACATACACTTTCAGTACGCAGTACATTGTACTTGTACAGTACAAAACTACACGAACATTTGGGGCAATTCTTTCAGAGAAATATTAGATAAATCAATATTCTCGTAGCAGTACAAATGGTTCAGAAGTGTCGGTAAGGTATGCTGCAACATTTGTTTGCCATAGTTTGTGCGGCATTTCTTAACATTCCAAGGTTCTGTTGTGCGGGTATCATACACAGTTCTGCTCTGCTCTAACCCAGCAAGTCTAAGCAAGGAGTCATCATTTTTCATCATGGCGAGTTTATATTTATAGCACAGTCTGTAGTTATACATGGACTTCATCTGTATAATGTTGTGTTGATGGAAAAGGCCAGCAGTGTGGAAGAAATACGGCACTTTACATGCAATGCGTATAATACGTTTTTGTAAAACAGTGAGTTTGTTAATGTTTCCGGCTGTTGTTGTTGCCCACACCATACATCCGTAGTTGGCTATGGAAGAGAACAAAGAGTGGTAAAGCAACAAGTTAACTGATGTAGGAAAATTAAAGCAATTGCGGCGCATGATACCAACTGTTCTGGAAAGTTTCTGAACTACGTAATTAATATGATCATTCCACGACATATCTGCTGCAAAGTAAACGCCCAGAGTTTTCACAGACTGCACAAATTCTATTCTGGTATTGTTTAATTCAATTAGAGGAGGTTCAAAGTGTTTGTGACGTGGGTGAAACATGACTGCTGCAGTTTTGCTAACGTTAATTCTTAAGTGATTATCAGCCGCCCAAGTATTTATTTCTTTTAAGGTTTTATTAGCTCGATTTGCGAGATCAGCAGTTGAAGTACCCGAAAAAAACAAGCTGGTGTCATCTGCGTAAATTATGTACTTAGCAGTGCTGTCGATGTGGACAATATCATTGACATAAAGAACAAAAAGAAACGGACCCAAAATGCTCCCTTGCGGAACGCCGGAAGCTACCGCTTTCAACTGGGAGCATTCACCGGCAATACTAACAAATTGAGACCTATGCCGCAAGTATGAGGCAATCAGCATATGGGCTATGCCTCTAATACCGTAATGATCCAATTTTTTAAGCAGCACAGAGTGATTAACAAGGTCGAACGCCTTTGAAAAATCTAGAAATAATCCTAGTACCATGTTTTTTTATTTAAAATTTTTTAGTATGAATTCTTTTTGAGCAAGGAGAGCTAACTCAGTAGATCTGTTTTTACGAAAGCCATATTGAGCTGTAGTGATAATGTTGTATCTTTCACTAAAACAAGACAGCCGTTTAAGAACAACTTTTTCGAGGCCTTTAGAAAACACAGGTAAGATGGATATCGGGCGATAGTTTCCCACTACATTTTTGTTCCCTTTTTTATATATTACTATAACTTTTGCCCTTTGCATAAGATGCGGGAAAACGCCGGAAACTAAAGATAAGTTGAAGATATGGGCAAGGCAAGGTGCAAGAATATCGATAGTAAATTTTATGGGCTGTATCTGGAAACCTGACGCATCTGTACCTTTACTATTATTGAGTGATAAAAATTCTGTAATTACTTCATTTACTGTAACCGGCATTAGAAATATTGTTTCGCTATTTCGGGCACTCATATTAGACAGACTTACATCGCTGTTTGATGTGTCCGCAAAAGAAAGAAAGTAGTCATTAAAGGCATCTGCTAGGTCAGCACCTTTTAATTCAATCCCTTCATGAATAATTTTTGTGGTCGGTTCGGAAGAATTACCAAAGATAGATTTTAAAACCTTCCAAACTTTTTCGGACTGTCCACCAGTTGAATTGAATCGGTTATAAATATATTGCTTTTTAGCGATGCGAAGTTGCTTTGTAACGAAGTTCCTAAATTTTTTTGAACGTTTTCAGCGCTTCAGGACACCTACTTTTTAAAAACAGTCTGTAAAGTTTATCTCGTTTTCTTATCAATTGCAACATATCTTTGTCGACCCATGGTTTTCTACTTTTCTATGATTGGGAGAATTTCTTCAGTCGAAAGGAAGCATTATAAATGTCAGTAAATATCTCTAAAAATTTTTCGTATGCTTCATCAGGGTCGGTTTTCTCAAAAACATGTTCCCAGTTAAGAATAGATAAGCGTTCCTTGAACTCGCATAACGTCTGATCATTTATAACTCGATAAAATGACGTTTGGTCTGGTTGTCGTTGGGAATTCGGAGTGAGATTGACAGATATGAAAATTGGCATGTGATCACTCAGAGCATAAGCAATGGTGCCAGATTTCAAGCTATCTGTTTTGAAGTTTGTTATGAAGAGATCTAAAAGTGTTTCTGATTCTGTCGTAATCCGTGTAGGTGACATGATGACATTTTCACAGGAGTGAACGTTAAGTAAAGTATTGAACTCGATTGTTGTGTTATTATTGGCCAGCATGTCAATGTTAAAATCGCCACCTAAAATTAACTGATATTGGTTCATGTTAACAAATTCTAGGAATGAATCAAGAAATAAAAAAAGCTCAGCAGAACTGCTACCCGGTGGACGATAGCAGACACAAAATATCCTTGTGCCAGACTTGACTGCCAAGACTTCGTAATGGGGCGTGATACAAGAAAATTCAGGCAGCATTTCCGATTCCATAAGATTCGAAACTAACATTGCAACACCACCTCCCCTTCTTATGGATCGGTTCATATAGAAACACTTATACGTCGGTACAACATAAACGTCACCTTCACAAGTAAACCACGTTTCCGAAAACATAACATTGAAACGAGTTTCCACTTCGCCGAAAAAACAGTCAAGTTCTTCTTGCTTATTTCGGCCAGATCTGAGATTAACGTGAATACAAGAGCAGCAATGAGGATTATCAAGCTTAATGGAACTATGGAGGTCAGATAGAGGAACTAATTCAGTAAAAAGAGACATTGAAGAGTGCCGCGTACTACCGCACATTACTGGCCTCACAACTGGTCTAAATCTGCTGCACAACGAATGACAACCGCAGGATCGTATTGTTTCCTTCTAATGAACACGTTTCCATTCCGGTGCCAAGCATACTGGTACTCATTTTCACCTGCCCAAGCCTTTGCATAGCGCAACAGCTCACGGCTTTGACGCGTCATGTTTTCAGTGACTGAAACATCCGATTGAGCATCTCTTAAGGCTGTCCGCTTTTGAAACCACATGTCACGAATTAAGAGCTTTGAAAACCGTACAATAATCCCGGGCACCTTTCCTGGCTTTGAAGGAAGTCTGTGCACAACATCGACGTCGTTCGAAGTGAGCTCTGGTAAATTCACAGATTTTGCTACATCATTTATCTTTTCCATCAGATTCTCATCATTGGTCACAGGTATGCCATGCACCTCAAGATTCAGCTTCCTATTTCGCCACTCAAGGTCGTTCACAGTCATTTTCAACGACTCCACATCATCAGCGTCGACTCTGGTCTCAAGGGCACTGACACGTTTCTTTAAGGAACAAGTTTCTTTATCATGTTCCACTTGTTGCTCAAGTATATCATCGTATTTTTTTTACATTAGTTCGATGGATTTCTTCACTTCATTGACTTGGTCAGGCAGGCCAGCAAGAGCATCAAGTTTTTGAACTATGCCGGCTAAACAGCTAGCTAGGTCAGGTTGCGTACTGGGTGCGTCAGAACTTCCTGCGTTTGTTTTACGACAGTGGACATCGCCACGCTTTGCGACCTTTCTCGCCTTTTCCCTTATATGTTGACGGAGAGACACCAGAGCAATTGCCGAGATGGTAGGTGAACTCACATTCGGTGCACTTGATGGCGAGTCCGTCACTTGGCAGACATTCTTTGCAGGCAGGGCATGTCTCCGGCATATTAGCCTTGGTATAGCTTATGCAACATACAGGTTTAAAATGGGAAATTTTTCTCCTAACACTACAACTGAGAGCACGGTAAAAAACAAGGCAGCAGCGAGCAACACGGCAGCAGCAGCGGTGGTGAAAGAAAATGGCAAGTAGGAAAGTAGGTTTTTCACCAACCTGTAAGGCGAAAACAAAGCAGAGAAGGGGACGTCCGATCACCACCGTCGCTGCTACTCGTGTGACCCGTTTACAGCTCGGCCGGCAGAAGAGCGGTGGCGCAAAAGTCTGTGACGTCACACTTGGAGCTGTCCTGAGGCCGGGGCAGCAGGGTTCGTCGTTGAAATCTGCAGATGCAAGTAATTCACGGAAGCTGAGCGTCGGTAGGCACTGGAATGTCCGCCTTCAGGACAGAGCAAGGCAGCGCACTATGGCAGCAGGCAGTCAGGGGTAACCAACCTGTAAGGCGAAAACAAAGCAGATAAGGGGGCGTCCGATCACCACCGTCGCTGCTACTCGTGTGACCCGCTTACAGCACGGCCGGCAGAAGAGCGGTGGCGCAAAAGTCTGTGACGTCACACTTGGAGCTGTCCTGAGGCCGGGGCAGCAGGGTTCGTCGTTGAAATCTGTAAGGCGAAAACAAAGCAGATAAGGGGGCGTCCGATCACCACCGTCGCTGCTCTCTGCACCAATTGATCACTGGAGCAAATGCCTTGCAGTTGCATCGGCAGTGTTGTTGTTTTTTCTGCTTGCTGCAATACATTTTCGCGGTATCACTGTATTTGATCATGGTGACGCTACAGAATGGATGGCCAAAGAATTCACTTTTAGTGTTCCAGCTGGGATGTCTCCCGGCTCATTTTGAATCTGAAAAAAGATGTCAGTATTAAAACGTGAAGCCACGATGCAGCAAAAGCGACAATCAAAAAAGCTACATGGACCATTAGGCTGACATAAATGGACGGATACAAATGACTAGTCATTGAATACAAGAAAGTGTGGCCGCTCTTGCCAATGGCAGTGTGAGCTTGTCAAATAATTTATTTCACATTCCTCTACTTATCTTAAAAATTATTTCCACGCATCTACTTAACTGTTAGGGCCACATATTAAAGGCAGCTCCTTCATATAAAGCCACAGTGTTACATTCTTTTACTCCCCGTCTACCTGATGCTACTGAAGCTTTGCTTACTCTCAAAGAAAGAATTTCACAGAACTGCTCTTTCGACAAAGCATTATTCCAAGCTTGTGGCAAAGCGTCGTCCTTTAGTTCACAACGATGCGCTCCCCTTTCAGTCTGCTCACTCTGTAGTGATCGGATTCAAAGCAAAAATAGCTTTTCGACATAATTAGCTACTTCTATGGTCAGAAGAAACAATGTTAATTATTGATGTTTGTGTTGCCGATAACGTATACATGCCGCCACAAAACACCGTGGGACGACAAGGCAAATATGCCAGCCATCTCGTTCCTTTACTGATTTTAAAACGATGTAAAATCAATCAGTTACTGATACAGCGACCCTCTGGCTGCCTGGATAGCGCAGCAATCCAGGCAGCCATAGGGTCGATCGACAAGTAACCGCTTGCTTGTTCTACGCAGTTGAAATCGCCAGACAGCCCCGGGATCATCACTCGCCACCACGTCGCCGTGAAGCTTGCTAGCAGCGCAGCACCAGGTCGAGTGCAAGTCATCTTACAGCGGCCAGGCTGCAAACTGTGTCTGCGCTCCCACCAGCGTTTACGTCAAGCTGCGGCTACATAAACGCTGCCCCGGCGGAAGAAGGCGTCATAGCGGAGCAATCCAGGCAACCACAGGGTCAATCGACAAGTAACCGCTTGCTTGTTCTACGCAGTTGAAATCGCCAGACAGCCCCGGGATCATCACTCGCCACCACGTCGCTGTGAAGCTTGCTAGCAGCGCAGCACCAGGTCGAGTGCAAGCCATCTTACAGCGGCCAGGCTGCAAACTGCGTCTGCGCTCCAAGCAGCGTTGACGTCACTCTGCGGCTACATAAACGCTGCCCCGGCGGAAGAAGGCGTCATAGCGGAGCAATCCAGGCCACCACAGGGTCGATCGACAAGTAACCGCTTGCTTGTTCTACGCAGTTGAAATCGCCAGACAGCCCCGGGATCGTCACTCGCCACCACGTAGCTGTGAAGCTTGGTAGCAGCGCAGCACCAGGTCGAGTGCAAGTCATCTTACAGCGGCCAGGCTGCAAACTGCGTCTGCGCTCCAAGCAGCGTTGACGTCACTCTGCGGCTGCATAAACGCTGCCCCGGCGGAAGAAGGCGTCATAGCGGAGCAATCCAGGCCACCACAGGGTCGATCGACAAGTAACCGCTTGCTTGTTCTACGCAGTTGAAATCGCCAGACAGCCCCGGGATCGTCACTCGCCACCACGTCGCCGTGAAGCTTGCTAGCAGCGCAGCACCAGGTCGAGTGCAAGTCATCTTACAGCGGCCAGGCTGCAAACTGTGTCTGCGCTCCCACCAGCGTTTACGTCAAGCTGCGGCTACATAAACGCTGCCCCGGCGGAAGAAGGCGTCATAGCGGAGCAATCCAGGCCACCACAGGGTCGATCGACAAGTAACCGCTTGCTTGTTCTACGCAGTTGAAATCGCCAGACAGCCCCGGGATCGTCACTCGCCACCACGTCGCCGTGAAGCTTGCTAGCAGCGCAGCACCAGGTTGAGTGCAAGTCATCTTACAGCGACCAGGCTGCAAACTGTGTCTGCGCTCCCACCAGCGTTTACGTCAAGCTGCGGCTACATAAACGCTGCCCCGGCGGAAGAAGGCGTCATAGCGGAGCAATCCAGGCAACCACAGGGTCAATCGACAAGTAACCGCTTGCTTGTTCTACGCAGTTGAAATCGCCAGACAGCCCCGGGATCATCACTCGCCACCACGTCGCTGTGAAGCTTGCTAGCAGCGCAGCACCAGGTCGAGTGCAAGTCATCTTACAGCGGCCAGGCTGCAAACTGCGTCTGCGCTCCAAGCAGCGTTGACGTCACTCTGCGGCTACATAAACGCTGCCCCGGCGGAAGAAGGCGTCATAGCGGAGCAATCCAGGCCACCACAGGGTCGATCGACAAGTAACCGCTTGCTTGTTCTACGCAGTTGAAATCGCCAGACAGCCCCGGGATCGTCACTCGCCACCACGTAGCTGTGAAGCTTGGTAGCAGCGCAGCACCAGGTCGAGTGCAAGTCATCTTACAGCGGCCAGGCTGCAAACTGCGTCTGCGCTCCAAGCAGCGTTGACGTCACTCTGCGGCTACATAAACGCTGCCCCGGCGGAAGAAGGCGTCATAGCGGAGCAATCCAGGCCACCACAGGGTCGATCGACAAGTAACCGCTTGCTTGTTCTACGCAGTTGAAATCGCCAGACAGCCCCGGGATCGTCACTCGCCACCACGTCGCCGTGAAGCTTGCTAGCAGCGCAGCACCAGGTCGAGTGCAAGTCATCTTACAGCGGCCAGGCTGCAAACTGTGTCTGCGCTCCCACCAGCGTTTACGTCAAGCTGCGGCTACATAAACGCTGCCCCGGCGGAAGAAGGCGTCATAGCGGAGCAATCCAGGCCACCACAGGGTCGATCGACAAGTAACCGCTTGCTTGTTCTACGCAGTTGAAATCGCCAGACAGCCCCGGGATCGTCACTCGCCACCACGTCGCCGTGAAGCTTGCTAGCAGCGCAGCACCAGGTCGAGTGCAAGTCATCTTACAGCGGCAAGGCTGCAAACTGCGTCTGCGCTCCAAGCAGCGTTGACGTCACTCTGCGGCTACATAAACGCTGCCCCGGCGGAAGAAGGCGTCATAGCGGAGCAATCCAGGCCACCACAGGGTCGATCGACAAGTAACCGCTTGCTTGTTCTACGCAGTTGAAATCGCCAGACAGCCCCGGGATCGTCACTCGCCACCACGTAGCTGTGAAGCTTGGTAGCAGTGCAGCACCAGGTCGAGTGCAAGTCATCTTACAGCGGCCAGGCTGCAAACTGCGTCTGCGCTCCAAGCAGCGTTGACGTCACTCTGCGGCTACATAAACGCTGCCCCGGCGGAAGAAGGCGTCATAGCGGAGCAATCCAGGCCACCACAGGGTCGATCGACAAGTAACCGCTTGCTTGTTCTACGCAGTTGAAATCGCCAGACAGCCCCGGGATCGTCACTCGCCACCACGTAGCTGTGAAGCTTGGTAGCAGCGCAGCCCCAGGTCGAGTGCAAGTCATCTTACAGCGGCCAGGCTGCAAACTGCGTCTGCGCTCCAAGCAGCGTTGACGTCGCTCTGCGGCTACATAAACGCTGCCCCGGCGGAAGAAGGCGTCATAGCGGAGCAATCCAAGCAGCCACAGGGTCGATCGACAAGTAACCGCTTGCTTGTTCTACGCAGCCACGCGTTTCCTGGGGCCTTGGATCAACGCTACGGCTGGCCATCAACGACGCAAGCTGCCTGTGCCCTTTGGTCACCATGACGCCCGTGCATCCTACTGCGCATCCTCCTCTCTGCCTACGCTGACGGAGCAGAGTGCCCGGCTGCCTACATAGGCCCGGAATCCCTGCTTCGCTCTTCAGACCGGCAGCAGTGCACCCAGCGAGCAGGGCGACTAAGTGATCCTGTATATCGTTACAGGTAAGACCGAACGACCTTGACACGTTATAGTATTTACCTTGCTTGCTGCACTGCTGCGGAACAGCCAAATATATGTATATATTTCGTATTTTCACTGCTTTTTAACGTGGGCACACGATGTCAAAGAAAGAAGACAAGGAACTCGCAAGTGCGTTTTCAGACTTCCGCAGGGAAATGCGGGCTGAAATGAGGGAAATAAAAGATAGTCTGCGCTTCTGTAGCGACACCTGTGATGAAGTTAAGGCAATTACTGATGACATCAAGGCGTTGCATAAAGAAATACGAGCGTTAACAGCTCAGAATCCACGTCTCAAAGCGGAAAACGAGAAATTTGAAAAGAAAGTGGACGAGCTCGAACAATATCAGCGAAGTAATAACCTGGAAACTACGAGTGTGCCAGAGGAGCTCGACTCGACCTCAGTGATAAAAAGATCGGTGAAAACTGATACTGATATCGACATTTGCCGCCGGGTTCCCACGGCCCGTAGAGAGGATAAGGACATCGTTGTGCGGTTCCTATCGCGAACCAAGCGCAACACGTTCCTTGCCAATTAAAAAAAAAAAAAAGCTGTCATCTGAAGTTGTGGGATATAAGGGCACAGGCATCACTACCATTTACGTGAATGAGAACTTAACACGACAGAACAAGCAACTTCTGGGTGCTGCCCTTGCGGAAAAAAAAAATAGGCCGGATGGAAATACGTCTGGGTCAGCTCGGGTAAAATTTTGGCGCGGAAAGATGAACAGACCGATGCCATTCGAATTGCAAACAAAGAAGATATCGCCTGCATCAAATAATCTTAGACGTCATTGTGTTGGCTCGGGTTTCATTTAATCAGTATGATGCTCAACTCTGGCTCTTTCATTACTGGATCGTCCACACTAAAATCAAATCTTCGATATTTACACACATGTTTTTCCTTATTACACTTAAATGTCCGTAGCATGCGGAACAAACAAGATGAGCTGGACATTTGGCTAAAGTCCCTGCAAGTTAATTTTGACGCATTCATGTTCACAGAAACATGGTTAAGCAAAGATGAGCCTTCCCCTTGTTTTACTGATTACATTCCAATGCGATTAAACAGAACTGGTAGAGGTGGTGGCCTAATTATTTATCTACAACGAAAGTATGCGTATCATATTGTTGATGAGTGCAGTTATGAATAGCGATATAGAGTGCCTAACGCTGGAAACCAGCACGTTTTTAATTGCTGATCTGTACAGACCACCGACTGGATACAAGCGGCATTTCCTACAGCATTTAGAAAATGTAATAATCTATTGTATTCATACTAATAAGCAGTTCTTTCTCTTGGGAGATGTAAACACCGACACGTTGGCAGACGACTCTTCTGCGCGTGACTTGATGGATCTCTTATCCTCTTATGGGTGCGAAAATGCCATTTCTATGCCAACCCGAATTACTTCAAAAAGTTCTACTTCTATAGATATATGTGTTTCAAACATGAATGCAATCAGATTTCAAAGCAGGGGCATTATCATGCGACCTCAGTGACCATCTGCCTATATTCTTTGCCACACAACACACCCTAACCACGAACTATAAATGCAGCAGGCTTGAACATAGGGTGGTAAATTCATTTGTTTTGGATGCCCTTACCGAAAGAAAAATCAATGGTCTTATAATACGCCTAAAAATGTCGCAAGTGGGTATCATGAAATTAAAGTTGAACCTGTAAAGCGAGTGTCATTCATTATCAGCCCTGTCCTAGCCTATCTCATTAGTCTCACATTTTCTAATGGAGTCTTCCCAGGTAAATGAAAACTGGCCAAAGTAATTCCAATACACAAAGGAGCTCGAATTGACGACATTACGAATTGCCGGCCAATCTCAGTGTTACCGGTGTTTTCAAAGATTTACGAATTGTCAATCAATAACAGGCTGTCAAAATATCTAACCAAGTATCGTGTAATATCTTCCTCACAGTATGGTTTTCAGAAAAATAAGACAACTCAGGACGCTCTTCTTGCTGTCAAGCAGCAAGTAATCAGACATTTTGAAGATCAGCTCTTAACCTTAGGAATATTTCTCGATCTGCGCAAAGATTTTGATTCCGTTGACCACGAAATCTTAGCTATAAAATTAGATTGCCATGGAATTCGAGGTATCACACTGGACCTTATCAAGAGCTACTTATCGTTTCGGCGTCAGTTTGATAAAATATGACTGTAGTTCTTCAAAAGAGCTTGACATTAAACTAGGTGTCCCGCAAGGTTCGATATTAGGCCCGTTACTTTTCCTCTTATATGTGAATGACATTACGGAACTACAAAGCACACCCACAATAACTATGTTTGCAGATGACACTAGTTTATTCTTTACAGGTAGAACACTGCATGACATTGAACAATCGACCAATCCGTATTTAAATTATTTATGCACATGGTTGCAACAAAACAAACTTCAGTTGAATGCAGTAAAAACAAAGTACATGATATTTAAGCCAATCAATAAGCATAAAAATGATTAACTAACAGTACAGAGGACATGATTTAGAACAAGTGTGCAAAAGTTCCTTGGGGTATGGTTTAGTGAAGAGTTGTCTTGGACCCCTCATGTCAATCATCTGCTCTCCGAACTCGCAAAGTCTGTTGGATGTATTAGAAAAATAGCTCCTCTTCTACCTCTTTGGCTAAAGCAATCACTATATTACTCCCTGTTCTATTCTAAACTTTAGTATGGCATTCTGGTCTGGAGGACAACGACAAAAGGCAACTACGATAGGCTACAACTGCTGCAAAAACGTGTCCTCCGGATTTTTGCGAACCACACCAGCCCTATTAGTTTCTTGCCGACGCAACCACTTTTTTTCTAGATTTGATGTTTTACCTGCAAATAAAGTATATTTGTGGATACTGGCACAGCGAATTTATAAACATAAACTCCACAGTATTTACACACCTGTCTTGGCGCAATATGATATCCGTAACCCCAAACGCAGAAATAAAAAAAGTCAGAACAAATTATGGAAAACAAGATCTGGAATATCAGGTAATAGACATGTTAAATAACTGTGCTTCTGTTTTGGGTTTCTGCCTACCCAGAAAAACGTTCAAACGTGAACGGCGGTCCATTTTGTTTTCCGTCGATTTTGTTTTCCGTTGAAATCGTCAAGCTACAATGATAAATGTATATTTCCGTTTCAATTATTAACTTCTTTTTAAGTATGTTTTGTGATATGAGCGAATCTTCAATGTGATTTTTAAGAAATAAACTGTCCATAGTGCTTAAGTACACCCATATTGTATAGGATGTATGATGTGTATATGTTGTAGGCTGTATGCGTGTACTATTTGTAACGTCGCTTCTCTTTTGTTACCAGCTCACTGCTGTACTGCTGTAGACTGCTCCTTTTGTTACGGGGACAGAGACCTCGTCAGGCAATAATGCCATTAGTCTCTGCCACCCGCAGGATGATGCGATTTTCCTGCAAATAAAAACTGGCTGACTGACTGAAGTGCGAAAAGCTGCAGTTTCACGAAATTACATTATTTTGAATATTGTAGGACCTGGAGTGCCATGAAAACTGCCTTTCCGTGAATGCAAAGAGAGCCTACGCGAAGCCGTGTGGGCGAAGCATTCGATGGCGTCGAACGGAGAATTTGAAAAAAGAAAGCTGAATGCGCGCGAACTGGTGGCAAACAAAACGCACGCGGTTGGCAAGGCGATTTCGCAGCACTCTGTGGCATCACCCCTATTGTATCGCACAGAATCGCATGTACAGCCTTGAAATTTATTATTATTGCGCGACAACCTGCTCTGTGTTTTCCGATCGCACGAACATCGGCCGCACGGCGTGTCAGATAGTGACCTTGAAGTCAGTCGATCCTGAAGGGAACAGTGCAACAGAATACACTTTCGCCGATCCCATCGCCCACCGTTGCTACAAGCTCGATCACACGCCTTGTACTAGCCTGGCGCAAACGAAATATCTTCGCTTACAGTACAGATCGGATGGTTTCACGTCGCATTGTTTTGCGCTCATTATTAAGGCTAACTCAATCGGTGCTCGAACACCGTATTAGAAATCATGGCGTACAACATGCCCTGTTTTAGTTCGCACCACATAGCTACCTTACGTCACCACAAGCAGAGTGTAAAGTTAAACCAGGACAAAACTGCATGATATATACCACAAATCTTGTGCTGTACAACCAATTCTCGCAATGGAAGGATAGTACTAGGAATGAAAACTAGAAAAGAGGCGCGCGGAAGACGCGCACAAGCGCTGAAATCACTTCCGCGCTCCGTTCGCCGCGTCGCAATGGACCAACAAGGGGAATTCGAAACACTCGCTCACCTTTGATGTCGCTGAGTCGGAGACGATCATGGCAATCTTCGAGGCAACAAGGCCATAAAAAGCAAGCAACACGCAGGAATATCCCAAAGATGTCACAGCGAAGCACACAAAGAACGCACAAAACGCAGGAAGCTCTCAAGCAAACAGCGTGCACGAACTCGCCGGAATGCGCCAAGCATGAACAGCGCAAACGCGCAATCATACATGTACACTCATACAAATACACGCTTATATTATCATAAATTGTACCATTTGATAACACATTTCATAATTTCATGTTATTACTCAACAATTGTTGCGATTTGCAAGTGTATAAACGTTTTTGCTTCGCTTCTTTGATGAAGTTCTTTCTTTAGCGCAGTAACGCAGTGCACCGGCCGGAGCTAATGGGATGCGCGGGAAAAGGCGCCAAATGCAAACGTCGCAAACGCCGTGCTAATTTGTGCGCGCACAGTTATCGTCCTATGGATTAAGGAGGAGGAATAAACTTTTATTTTGGAAACAGTGTTCCGGAGTAAGCCCCGGTTCCACTCTCGGTGGGAGGTCTCCTCATTCCAGGAACCCTCTGGCCTTCGCTGCCTCCTTGGCCCTGGCGACGAGGCGTCGTTGTTGTTCCAGGTCCTCGGAGACGAGCTTGGCCTCCCACGTTTCTATGAGGTCTTCGCTTTGTCTGGCATTGTAACAGTCTCTCGGTGAAGGATTAAAAAAAAATTTATGCGTGCCGCAACCATGCGAACTGAACTATTGACCAGAAAAGTACAGAAACGTCGCTGTTTGTGCTTCTCATTTCGACGTCATGGCAAACTGCAGGCGGTCAGTCGCCCCGTTCTTTAAACATTTGTGCGTGTGCTTCTGCGCTGTGCGATTAGTCATCGAGAACGTATAGCAGCGGAGATTGTGCTGGGTGGCCGAGCAGATTGCCAACACATTCGCCAACACCCCGTCTAGGTCACAGAAAAGAATTTGGCCTCCATGTGAAATATGAGCACCATGTCGTACACATCGGCCAAGCTTTTCGTTTCGTTCTGTAGCGCGCTAACGGGTAACATCTAAGCGAAACGCTCTCTGTAAAAACGATGTTCACTCCTTTCTCCGCCGCACCCGCCGTGGTGGCATAGTGGATGAGGTGTTGCGCTACTAACCCGACTGCTTGGGATCTAATGCCGGCCGCGGCGGCTGCATTTCGATGGGGGTGAAATGCGAAAACGCCCGTGTACTAGTGCGTTCCGTGCAGGTTAAATGCCCCCAGATGGTCAAAATAAATATGGAGTTTCTTACTACGGTGCGGCTCATAATCAAAGCGTGGCTTTGGCACGTCAAACCCCAGACTTCAATTTTTTTAACGTTCTCCGCCACCTTGACCATATTTAACATGGAGGCATGTAATGCAGTTTCCTAACACACAGCCAGGGCACTGGCCCCTTATAATGGACGCCGATGGAAATGCAGGATGCGTGCAATCATCGGTTGTTTGTCACTGCTTGTAGGGCCGTTTGTCTTCTCAAACTGGGTATATATATATATATATATATATATATATATATATATATATATATATTGACGCGTGTACTTGTTTGTCTTTATTGGGCGACACGTTTTACCGCCTAACAAATGTTATCGCACAGCCCAGGACGCGCCTGCATGTATCGGAAGTTTCTGGAATGTTATCGCTGCTTCTATCCGCTGTCTCTGACCGAACCAACGTTACTAGACTAGCTTCAGTTGTAAAACCCCCCTCGCGCGCTTACAGCCGCTGTCGCCACTTCTGTGACAGCCGCCAGATGGCTCCACTGCAGACGCCTCGTCACAGCCTTGAGCTCGTGCGGACGAGCAGTTTGCGCGTGTTTCACGCTCGCTCTCGTTCTCCCTTGTCCGAATCAGTGATACCACGAGAAAGCGGTATCCACCTACAGCAATAAGATTTTTCGCGCCAGTTCGTTAATACTGAAAGAAGGGTAAACTGCACGAAAGGAAGAAACGCATACAGCGAAGCGCAGAAGCTGCGTTTCTAAATGTCGTTTCTTCCTGTCGTCTTAACGTTTCAGGCAGTTTAGGCTCACGAGCCTGAATATCTGGCCAAAGTGCGTGATTGTAGGATGATCTTCATCCTCGCCGAAGCTTCTCACCACGCCAAAGAAGCGCTACAAAAAGAAGATGAGAACGGTCTTTGTACACACAAGCCACAAAAAAAGTCTGATTTTTTATTCCGTGAAGATCCTTAATCAGCGAAGCTGAAATGTGCGGCCCCTGTGTTTATCACTGGTTAATTCCGAGGGTTCATTAAAGTATTTCTCAGTTATGAGGTTACACACACAATCGGCTGCGACGGAGAGAACGACGTCCCTGACGGTATGCCCGCAGTCCGCAGTTGTCGCTTGCGTTTGATGTCTCGAGTTTGCTCGGCGGCATGGTTAGCAGCCTTCGCCTGCGATTTGCCGCTTGTGATTCTTCGAAATTAAATTTCTTCATAATTAAATCTTTCCGTTACGTAAGACCATGAGTGGCTCATACTCCCTTAAGCAATGGCTAATACCCCCGTAGACGCGGCCTCCCCATTACGACGACAGAAGTGAAGTGAAATTCTACGCTGGAAAGATAAATGGCCACGCAAGCAGCTGTGGAAGACGACGACGAACGCGGGAGCAGTGGCACGAGCGTGTGCCGTGGATTGCGCAGAAAGTTCCCGGTCGGCACGAGGAATCGCTCTGTTTCACGCCTAGCGAAGCGTCGCATTGCTGGGAGCACAGAAAAAGTGGTGCGCCGAACTGTCGACATCGTTCCGATAGCGGCCTATGCAGCCAGGTACGCAGCACGTCGGCATCGTCTGCTGATATTCTTAAGAAACTCGGCGAAGGCTGCAGTTCCACGGATGACATGCTTGCTGAAATTCGCTGTCAACAACGAACCACAAAATACACTAACGCTTGGTGTATTCCGGCCCGCCCGCGTAGCCGGCTAGTGAGGAAGTGAAGCCGGGCGCGACTGAAGCGCCAAGAAGGCGTGGGCGGGTGGCGGTTCCGCGCAACAGCGCCGAGTTTTAAAACTGAAGCTAGTCTAGTAACGTTGAACCGAACCTTGTGTAATCTGATCACATGTGTGCGCGACGCGAATAATGTAGAATTTTGTGGAAGGCACGCGGGTCCCAGCGATTACTCTGGAACATTATAAATTATGGGGTTTAACGTGCCAAAACCACTCTCTGATTATGAGGCACGCCGTAGTGGAGGACTCCGGAAATTTCGACCACCTGGGGATCTTTAACGTGCACCTAAATCTAAGTACACGGGTGTTTTCGCATTTCGCCCCCATCGAAATGCGGCCGCCGTGGCCGGGATTCGATCCCGCGACCTCGTGCTCAGCAGCCCAACACCATAGCCACTGAGCAACCACGGCGGGTTCTGGAACATTCGACGACTGATGTATAAAAGCCGACGCGCTTCACCCGCTGGTCAGATTTCCGACGATCACCGACCTTGTTCGCCGCTATCGTTGTGCTATAAGTGTAGCCTGTTTTTGTGGGCACAGGTTCGCCCAATCAAAGTTCATTTTGTCTTTCACAGTATTGCTACTGCGTTCTTCAACGTCACCACCACGAGACATCTGGTGGAGGTGCTTGTCCGTTCATGTACCGAACACCCCCGCAAAGCTGCGATCCAAGCCCGAAGCCCGAGGACAAATCAAGCATGGCCCAAGACCAGCGTGCTAGCCGCCGACTGCAAGGACTGCCCCCAGAACACGGACTTCTACCTGAGACGACAAAGAAGATCCTGGCCAAGACAACCCCAATGGCTGCCTCCGCGTCCCCCGTTATCCTGCAACAACCTCGGCACCCACCGACCTTTCATGGAGCAGCTACTGAAGACCCGGAATCCTCGCTGATGACCTATGAACAAATCGCGACTTTCAACAACTGGGACTCGGACGACAAGCTGCGGTATGTATACTTCGCATTAGAAGGCGCCGCCAGAACGTGGTTTGAGAACCGGGAGTCGACCATGACAACATGGGACCTGTTACGTAGCGGCTTCCTGCGCACCTTTACGAGCGTCGTGTGCAAGGAAAGGGGCCGAAGCTGTGCTGGACGCCCGAGTGCAGCTACCTAACGAGAACGTTGCCATCTTTACGGAAGAAAGGAGCCGTCTGTTCCGCCATGCCGACCCGGATTTGTCCGAGGAGAAGAAAGTGCGCCTACTTATGCGTGGTGTAAAGGAGGAACTTTACGGCGGAATGGTACGAAGCCTACCCAAGACTTTCGACAAGTTTCTTCGCGAGGCCACTAGCATCGAGAAGACATTGGAAATGCGGAACCGGCAATTCAACCGCCGCACGAACTCGACAAGCTACGCCGGAGTCCAGTCACTGGCCACCGACGACCTGCTCGAGACTATCCGAGCTGTCGTGCGGGAGGAGCTACGGAAGCTGTTCCCATCATCACAGCCTCAAATGGCTTCGATTGCCGACGCCGTCCGTGAGGAGCTCCAACAACAACTCGGAGTAGCCCTATAATCGCCGCAGCCTCAGCTCCAAGCGATGACATACGCCGCTGTAGCCCGCCGTCACGTACCCCCTCCGCGCCCACGGAATGGCCCAGTGAGGACACAGTTCCGTCTTCCGCCACCAACCCCACCGCCAGCACGCCAACCCATCGCCCCACACAGCATTCCAAGGAAGGCTGATGTTTGGCGCGCCCCCGACCACCGTCCGCTTTGCTATCACTGCGGAGAAACCGGGCACATCTACCGCCGACGCCCATACCGGGAGATGGGACGATAACGCGCCGCGACCACAGATTGGCGAACGACCTCGCGATATCGCCAACTACCTCGCCGCCACTCAGTGGAACCCTCGACGACCGTCCCGTTCGGCGTCACCAGGCCGCTACCTGTCGCCGCAGCGCCGACCATACACCGGCCCAGCCCAGGGCGGCTCTGCGAGCCCATATCCGGAAAACTGAAAGCAGCAACCGAGGGAGGTGCCGTTGCTGTTCGTCGAACTGTCGAAGATCCTCCGCCGCCGACGAAGACGCCGAAGTCGCCGAAGAAACTACCTCGACGACATGACGCCACGCCGCCGTCCCGACGAAGTCTGGAAGCAAAGAATACGATGACGAAAGACGACCTGATGACGTCACATAACAGCCACAGGTCAACGCGACGCAGCCGTGGTCCGACGCCAAGACCGAACTGTAATGCAAGAAAGAACCATCGATCTCGACGTGCTTCTCGACGGCCACGCAGTCACCGCCTTAGTCGATACAGAGGCCGATTACTCTGTCATGAGTGGACACATCGCCGCCAAGTTGAAGAAAGTTAAGACTGCATGGGAAGGCCCCCAAATTCGGACCGCTGGAGGACACCTCATTACGCCGACTGGAATCTGCACGGCAAGAATTACCGCTCATGACCGGACTTACCCAGCCGCCTTCGTTATCCTTCAACAGTGTTCACGAGACGTCATTCTCGACATTGACTTCCTGAACCAACACGGCGCAATCATAGACCTGAAGTCAAAATCGACAACGCTGTCCGAAGATCAAGCGATACCGCGGGAAAGCTCTCGTATTCACCATGCCTTGAGTGTGCTCGAAGATCAAGTGAGCATCCCGCCGCGCTCCAGCATTATTATTTCCGTCGGCACCGAAACACCCGCTGACGTAGAAGGCGTCATCCAGGGCGACCAACATCTACTGCTCGATCGTGAAATTTGCGTCGCAAGAGGGATCGCTCGACTCCACGGAGGGAAAGCGGAAGTTATGCTAACCAACTTCAGCCAAGAGTTCAAGCACATCAACAAGGGCACGACAATCGCTTACATCGAGGAAATTGTGGAAACCAGCAATGGCTTTGTCCTCTCGGATTCTGCAGCAGCTCCCCCGATGAGCATAGTCCCCGAACCAAAGTTCGACGTGAAACCAAGCCATCCTATGAGTAAGCAGCAACAGATCAGAAGTCTTCTCCGACGATACAAAGACTGCTTTTCGACGTCATCGAGGATTCGACAAACATCAGTTGCAAAGCATAGCATAATAACCGAAGAGTGCGCTCGACCACACCGCCAGGGCCCTCACCGAGTTTCGACGTGAGAACGTGAAGCTATTAGGCAACAAGTCAACGAAATGCTGCACGAAGACATCATCCAGCTGTCGAAAAGCCCGTGGCATCTCCTGTAGTCCTGATGAAGAAAAAAGACGGAACCATACGCTTCTGCGTCGATTATCGTCGATTGAACAAGATCACGAAGAAGGACGTATACTCCCTTCCACGGATAGACGACGCATTGGACCGGCTTTGCAACGCTAAACACTTCTCGTCGATGGACATCAAGTCTGGTTACTGGCAAATAGAAATCGACGAGAGAGATCGCGAAAAGTCCGCCTTCATCACGCCAAACGGCCTCAACGAGTTCAAGGTCATGCCATTCGGACTGTGCTCGGCGCCTGCAACGTTTCAGCGCGTCATGGACACGGTGTTAGCAGGATTGAAGTGGCAGACGTGTCTTGCTTACTTGGATAACGTCGTTGTCTTCGCTGAAAATTTCGACGATCACCTTAGGCGGCTTAAGAAACTATTAGAGGCCATCAAGTCATCAGGGCTCACTCTGAAGCCGGAAAAGTGCCGCTTCACTTACGATGAGCTTCTGTTCCTAGGCCACGTCATCAGCAGATCTGGAGTACGCCCCGACCCGCAGAAGACAGCTGTCATCGCAAAGTTCCCGCAGCCAATCGACAACAAGGCAATGCGCAGATTCCTTGGCATGTGTGCCTACTGTAGGAGCTTTGTCAACGACTTTTCACGCATCGCGGAGCCGCTAACACATCCAACCAAATGTGATGTCGAGATCAAGTGGGAAACGCCGCAGGCCGACGCATTTCAACAACTCAAACGACGCATGCAGTCACCGGCGGTACTTGCACACTTCCACGAGGACGCCGATACCGAAATCCACACTGACGCCAGTAGCCTAGGCCTCGGTGCCGTCCTAGTCCAGAGGAAAGACGGACTTGAACGGGTGATCTCTTACGCTAGCCGGTCGCTGTCAGAAGCGGAAGGCAGTTATTCTACGACTGAAAAGGAATGCCTCGCCATCATTTGGACTACAGCAAAATCCCGCCCTTACCTCTATGGCAGGCCGTTCAAAGTCGTCAGCGACCATAACGCGTTGTGTTGGCTAGCTAACTTAAAGCACCCTTCAGGACGGCTAGCGCGGTGGAGCCTCTGACTGCAAGAATATGACGTCACGGTAATATACAAGTCCGGAAGAAAACACTCTGTCGCCGACTGCTTATCACGCGCCCCCATCGATCTCCCGCCGCAAGACGACGAGGACGACGACGCCTTCTTTGGTATAATAAGCCCGCAAGACTTCCCTAAACAGCAACGACCAGACCCGGAGCTAAAAGGCCTCGTCGAGTATTTGGAAGGGAACACCGACGTTGTCCCTAGGGTACTTAAGCGTGGGTTGCCTTCGTTCACGCTACAAAACAACCTGCTCGTGAAGAACTTCTCACCAGTCCGGGCCAGCTACCTTCTTGTTGTTCCGTCGGCGCTGCGTCCAGAAGTACTGCACGCCCTGCACGACGATCCAACCGTTGGGCACCTCGAATTCTCCCGGACGCTGTCGAGGATACAGGAAAGGTATTACTGGCCGCGTTATTACAGGTCGCCCGTTACGTCAAGACATGCCGAGGCTGTCCCGGCCAACATGTAGTAATCCAGGCCAACAGGATTACTACAGCCGATCGAACCTCCTTGGCGACCATTCCAGCAGATCGGGATGGATTTGTTGGGGCCGTTTCCGACGTCAACATCTGGGAATAAGCGGATCGTCGTAGCGACGGACTATCTCACCCGCTTCGCTGAAGCTAAAGCTCTACCAAAAGGCAGCGCAGCCGAAGTGGCGAAATTTTTCGTCGAGAACAGCCTGCTGCGACATGGTGCCCCAGAAGTCCTCTTCACCGACAGCGGAACGGCTTTTACAGCAGAGCTTACCCAAGCCATTCTGCAATATAGCAAGAAAAGCCACAGGAGGACAACTGCCTTCCACCCGCAGACGAATGGTCTCACGGAGCGCCGGACTAAGACCCTCGCCGACATGCTAGCAATGTACGTCGACGTCGAGCAGAAGACGTGGGACGCGGTCCTGCCGTATGTAACCTTCGCTTACAACACGGCGGTGCAAGAAACAACACAGTACACGCCGTTCAAGTTGGTTTACGGCAGGAACCCGACGACGACGCTCGACGCCATGCTGCCGCACGTCACTGACGAGGAGAATCTTGACGCCGCTACCTATCTCCAGCGCGCCGAAGAAGCCCGACAGCTTGCCCGCCTACGGATCACGAATCAGCAGCGTACCGACAGCCGACACTACAACCACCGACGACGCTTCGTCGAGTACCAGCCCGGCGACCGTGTTTGGGTATGGACCCCGATACGCCGACGAGGACTGAGTGAGAAACTTTTGCGACGCTATTTAGGGGCCTACAAGGTCATCCGATGTACTGGCCTACTGGACTATGAGGTCGTGCCAGACGGCATTTCGCATTCACAGCGGCGCCGCGCACGATCTGAAGTGGTCCACGTGGTGCGTCTTAAATCCTTTTACGGACGCTGACCAACTTTCCTTATTTTGTTGTTTTCTTTGCTACGAGTGCTTCTTCATTACTTTCGTTTGTGTGCAGCATCGGGTCGATGCTTTTTAAGAGGGGGTTATTGACACGTGTACTTGTTTGTCTTTATCGGGCGACACGTTTTACCCCCTAACAAATGTTATCGCACAGCGCTGGACGCACCTGCATGTATCGGAAGTTTCTGGAATGTTATCGATGCTTCTATCTGCTGTCTCTGACCGAACCTTGTGTAATCTGACCGCATGTGTGCGCGACACGAATAATGTAGAACTTTGTGGAAGGCACGCGGGTTCCAGCGATTACTCTGGAACATTCGGCGACTGATGTATAAAAGCCGACGAGCTTGACCCGCTGGTTAGATTTTCGACGATCGCCGACCGTGTTCGCCGCTATCGTTGTGCTATAAGTGTAGCCTGTTTTTATGGGGACAGGTTCACCCAATAAAAGTTCGTTTTGTCTTTCACAATATTGCTACTGTGTTCATCAACGTCACTACCACGTGACAATATATATATATATATATATATATATATATATATATATATATTCAGGCTGTTTCTGCTAACTTTAGGCCGAGTGTAAACTATATGCACTCTATGACGACGCGGCTAAATGCAGGTTTCTCCCTTTGGTATGTAGCGTGTCGCGCTATTCCTGTATTTTGCTTAATTAGCTAATTAGTCAAGAATTTCATCAACGACTTTTTTGTTGTAAACTGCCCAACAACATTACTGTTGAATTATTACTCTGTGGTTTCAATAATTGTTGAGGTATTGTTGAAAGGCTATTGAGTCAACAATATGCCAACAACTTTTCAGCAGTCATTTTTATAAGGGTAGTTTCGGTGGCAGTCTGGTCACGCAAAAACCCTGTTCATCCCAGAGCGGAGCAGCTGTGTGAAACAGCGATTTGATGAGTCGACAGCTGCGCCAGTTACGAAGCGTGATTCATTAGCAAGGATTCCAGCTGCATAGGCGCGCGCTCACACCACGCGCGCAAACAATCAGGGCCGTTTCGTTCCCACTGGAGAGTCAAAGGGCAGTAAAGGGTTTCGCGCGATAGGCACCTGCTTCGTTTCCGTTCGGCTTAGTTTCGGAAAATGGATGGAAGTGCCACGCCGTGAGCGTTTCCCGGTGAAATAGACAGCGTTCGACGAGCAGCGGCAAGAACTCGCCTGTAAACAGGGCCGGCGCTGGTGCGCCGATCCATCATGTTAGAATCATCCAAGCCTAGGCGATCTGACAGTTACGAGAAGGTGATCAGCAGAGCGAGCGGGAGACGGAAGCAATCCAGCTAGGTTACATGTGGGCTATTTAACTGTGACGCAAGTATCGTATGCACGTCGGACAACTTCGCTTAACCCCATTTTCCGGTAGTTGTAGGTTTGGTGATTTTTTCTGACGCATCGCGTATACGGAGAGCAAATAAAGGTTCAGTAACCTTTCATATTCTACTTATCTGCTGGTGTAAAGCATTCGCCAGCGACGTATTCATTACAGTGCCATCCTTTTTACAGTTTTTCTTCTCCAAGAAAACTTGTGCACGACCAACATTTCATAAGCATTGTAGTGGCACAAAGCGTCACAGCATACCGCGGCTGTTCACACTATTGCAACTTAGAGCTCTGATTACTTGGTGATTTGTAACAATCGGAAATTTAAGGGTGAGCTAAAAAACGAAAAATATGTCTAAGTAAAACTGAAAGGCGGTTCCGTATCACACAATAACAGCGAACACGTGTAAACACGATACATGCGGCACCATTAATAGCTATGACATTGAGGCATGTAGTATTGTCAACTTGCCTGCTGTGGTGCGACAATACAAAATTCAGTCCCTGTGGGCAATAGCTTAGAACGGCTCTTAATTAGAAAAACGGAGTATTTGATATAATCTTTCTCCATTTGCTCTCATGACATTTTTAACATGTTTCTGTATAAGGTTCATAATTATAATGCAAGCTCAATTTCACCATCCATTTTACTAAGTAGTACGCAGAACTTTTGTTACTGTATGCTTGAGGCACGCCCAGATTGTTATATTTTTGTCCACAATATCACTATATCGGCATCAGAATTTCCTCTAAAGACACCGCACCAAGCACAGTGCGGTAATTACGCGAAAGTGTCATGGCACCGAAGCAACTAAAAACAAAAAAAAAATACAACTAGAAAACAAGAAGTCGGCTGCGCGCAGACATTCCCGCGCTTTTGCTAAGACAGCGGGAGCGTGACCACGTGACTCTGCTCCACCAATAGGGATGCGCAGACCTCATCCACTGCTCTTCCTGGATGGCTCTGGCGGAAAGATAAATCAATGTCGCTGCCTTAAGTTTTATTCAGGTGGCTTATTGGCAGATGTATCAGCTTAAGAAGCGGAGCTCAGGCAACTTTTATTGCTTCGTACGGTGATGTTGCGGTAGCAGTGTCTTTTGTTTCAAGATGCACGAAACATTATTTTTCATATTGGAAATACCTACTGATACACATTGATGCACATTGGTTAGCAGATGTTTTGCCGCACGGCGCTATGTAAAATTTTAAGACAGTCTCCACGGGAATATGCGGCGTCTTTTGTGTTTTCTCTCCGCCTGACAGGCACGACACTGGTGCTCAAGAATTACACAAGTCTAAGATTCTCGACAACGCCAGACCTCATGCAATTTACATCCTTTCATACACGCAGCACTTGTCGATGCTTCTGGGTAAATTTAAGCTGCGTTTTTCGTGAGCTGTACGCGCCGCCAATTAACGCGCGCGCAAATAACTTCTCGCACGCGCGTTCGTGGGGCGGATAACAGATGAGCACGAGAAGCATGCCTCTCGTGCCTATGAAAACAAGTGCCAGAGCAAGTGCCCTAATTTTTTAAGTACATAGTGCAGTGCGTGTGGCATTGAATCAGAAAAGGAAAGAGTGGTGTTTGCACTAAGGACGAGTGTCTGCGCTCCCTGTGGCCCGGCTTGTCACACAGCCGCTTCCTGACATAGCGCCTCGTCAAAGCTGCCTGTTCGTTTCGCGAGTGGCCGCTTTTCTTTGCCACCTTGATTTGTTTGCATACATTGAGAGTTTGCAAGTGGCATGTGCGGGCCGATAAAAAGGTTCGTGCGTAGTCGAATAAAAAAATTAACAAGAACAGGCTTTGTTCACGAATAGAACGCCTAAGTACCACAATAACCTAGATGCGTCAAATTACGGCGCTTGTTTAATTGGAAAAAACATTTGACTATTTTGGATTATGAAAATTCTTCATATCAAAAGAACTGGTTGAAGAAAGACAATGGTTTGTCAAAACCAATGACAAAAATCTTTTTAGATGGTATGGACCACTACGCGTCATCGTACGATTTTTTTTCTAGTGCAATGTTTTATAAACCCTATTATGCAGCCTATCCATAGAGATTGATGTTCGCCATTGGGTCTAGCCAGTACATTTGCTCGATATATCACGCCACTGATAGTTGATGCGTTCAGTGGCGTAGCAACTATTTCTCGAGGGAGGGCGGGGGGGGGGGGGCAAACAGCAAGACATCTGACATCTGTCTCACTTTCCCTCTCTCTCTCGCTCTCTCTCTCTCTCTCTCTCTCTCTATATATATATATATATATATATATATATATATATATATATTATACAACGGTGGTGTTCGCCTAGAAGCAACAGTTCGGTCGGTGGTATAGCGAAACGTGGAAGCAAGCAATTCTCCTCGTCGTCATCTCTTTCATCAGCCCGATTCCCACAGCCCAGTGCCTTCAGTACAATCACTCCCCACCGAAATAGTAGCCATGCTGGCGCCCTAAGAACAGGGGAACAAAGGGGAGTCATGGCACTGCTTCAGCCGGGAGACGTGGACAATTTCCTGCCTGCGGCGACGCTGGTCGGAAGGCGCTTCCATTGGCTCGATGAGGTAGTTGACCGCGGGTGTTTGTTTATGTACCCGATAAGGACCGTGGCACTTGGAGAGCAGCTTGGAGGAAAGGCCTGGAGGAATAGAGGGCACCCACAACCATATCAGCGAGCAAGAAGCAAAGCACGTAGCTGTAGTGGATGAATCGTAGCGATGCTTTTGGCGCCACTGGTCTTGGGATGTGAACGAACGAGCGAGCTGGCGACACCCTTCGTCGTAAGCAGCCGCTCTAGAAGCAGTCCTACCCTCCGAAGCATGTGGCCGGTAAGGTAGAATCGTGTCCAAAGTGCATGAAGGTTTGTGTCCGTAAAGGAGAATAAAGGGGAGAACCCTGTGGCACTTTGCGTGGCACCATTATAAGCGTAGGTGACGAAATGCAGAATGCGATCCCAATTCGAGTGGTCAGATGAAACATACATGGCCAACACGTCACCAAGGGTGCGGTTGAAACGTTTTGTCATCCCATTAGCTTGAGGATGATATTCACAAATGATGACCAGACATAGTAACCGAGTAGTTCGCTCGGCTTTGGTAAAGGTGCGGCTGGCATACGCGACGACGTACTCTTTGAAGCCATCCTTGCGTTGTGCAAGAACAGCGCCGAGCCCGACACCACTAGCGTCCGCATAGATCTCAGTTGGAGTACAGAGATCGAAGTGTCGCAGTAGTGGAGGAGAGGTGAGAACGCGTCACAGGTCTTTGAATGTGTCGTTGCACGGCGGGAACCAGGCCGATAGGTCAGAACTGTGGGTGAGAAGCTGCGTCAACGGAGCGATGATAGAGGCAAAGTTACGGACGAAGCGGCGGAAATATGAGCATGGGCCGATGAAGCTTCGAAGCTCTTTCATGGCGGTTGGCTTAGGGAACACGGGTACGGCGCTAAGTTCCGTTGGGTCCGGGAGGATACAGTCTTTGGAAACTAGATTACCGAGAATAACAGGCGTACGAGCGCCGAAGTGTAATTTCAAATTCAGTTGCAGTCCTGCAGTGCAGAAGCACGCAAGGACTTCCTCGAGGCGGCTGAGCTGCGACGCAAGGTCGGCGGAAAAAACCACAATGCATCTAAACAACAGAGGCATGTTTTCCCATTCAGCCCTCGAAGAATGGTGTCCATAATTCGCTCGAAAGCGGCAGGTGCGTTGGAGAGGCCTAAAGGCATGACGGTATATTCATATAGCCCATCAGGTGTTACAAAATCTGTCTTTTGGCGATCGGCATATGCCATTGGCACTTGCCTGTATCCGGAGCGCAGATCCAGCGAGGAGAAGAATTCCGCTCCCAGCAGACTGTCCAAGGCATCGTCGATGCACGGCAGAGGATGGACATCTTTGCGCGTTATTCGGTTAAGGTGGCGATTGTCGACGCAAAACCGAATGGAGCCATCTTTTTTTTAACGAGCGCAACCGGAGATGCTCAGCGACTGTTAAAGGGCATGATGATGCCACGCTCCAGCATGTTGTCAAAGTGCTGGTCGATCATACGGCGTCCAGCAGCCGACTCACGATACGGACGCTGGCGCAATGATGTTTGTTGACCGGTGTCGATACGTTGAACAACTGCGGAGGCTCGACCCAAGGATGGTTGGCCAATATCAAATGAGACACGAAAACGCTGGAGGAGCTTGGTGATTTCTGTGTGCTGCGCAGGTGGGAGTTCTGCGTCGACGGCACAAGCGAAGACGTCTACAGGGCCATCATTCTCGGCGGGAGGAGTGACGGCACAAATCGGAAGTGATGCCGTATTAACAAACATGGTGGCCGGCAGAACGTAATCAAAAGCTTCAGAGGAACAAAGGCATTCGCCGCGGAGTAGGGATGATGGGCAGGCGGACGGATTGCACACGTAAAGTGCAACACAACCGTCGCAAGAAGTGACGACAGCAAACAGAAGCAGAAAGTTCCGGCGGCGTGGACAAGTGGCCGACGGCGTAAACAGAACCGACGAGTTCGCAGCAGAGTTACATGAAACAGGGACCACAGGGGCGGAGAAAGGTCAGAGGCGGGAACAACTTTAGGAGACTAATGGCCGTCAGGGTCAGAGCACGGCACTCATAACGTAAGTTCGGCACGAACGCTGTCGATAAGAGCTTGATTGACTCATAGGAAATTCCATCTAAGAATAACGTCGTGTGAGGAACGAGATAGGACGACAAATTCGATGACATACATAACGCTTTGAGTGACGACCCGCGTTGTGCACTACGCTGAAGGCTGAATGCGATGCGAGGTTGCGGTACGCAGAGAATAAGGGGTAAGGGGCATGGTCACTTTGTTCAAATCGCGGCAAAGCTTCTCACTAGTAATATAAGCGTTGTGTTGTGTTGGGTTTAATGGCGCATAAGCAACTCAGGCTATCATGCGCCAAACGCAAGGTCAAATTTCTATTAAAGAAGTTGGGTCACCTCAGCGACGATCCTTGTCTGGGCAAGGACTCCGAAGATCCCACCAAACTAAAGACCTCAGTCTTCTTCTCAAATAAGAGAAAGTGGGTGAGTGTATACCAAGATGAAGTTGGGGATAGGCTCATTTATAGTTTTTCAATGATATCTGCTTCTCTTAAGAAGCTAATAAATAACATGTGTGGTATCCACAAGTGCGTCTTCGTTTAAACTGAATGCTGGGTGAAAGGGAATGTGTTGATTATAAAACGAAGTAAAGTATTTTTCCTTAGTGTTTCGAGTTTTATGCATGTTAATAAAATGTGGTTTACAGTAAGTTCATTTCCGCATTTTTCACAGCAAGGCTTGTCTTGTTTTGTAAGGAGGAAGTTGTGTGTAAGGTGCGTGTGTCCTATGCGAAGGTGACATAAAATTACTTCGATGAAGCGTTGTTGGTGTGAGCATGACTTCCATTCTTTTATTACAGGTTTTACTAGGTGTACTTTATTGATTACTTCATTATTCCATGTAGTCTGCCATTTGTTTCTCAGTTTATGGTTCACTAATTTCATACAGTCTTTGTAAGGAATTCTTGTTTCCATGATTTTTTATGTCGAATTTTCGCTGCACATTCATCTGTTTTTTCGTTGCCACAGATTCCGACGTGACCTTGTGTCCTTGTGTCGACGATGTTGTGTCCTTTTCTAGTGTTTTTTTTATGTTATGTAGGATGTCGCCGATTAATGGTGTAATTGCATTTCTAGGGTGAAGTGCTGTTAGTAGGCTTAGTGAATCTGTGTAAATTATGCTGTTTTCAATGTTCTCATTTAATATTTTTTCTCCAGCTAGAGAGATTGCGTAACACTCTGCAGTAAAAATGGATGCACACTGAGGTAGGCGTACCGTTTTTTCCCAAATGTTTTCTATCGCAGCACTGCCAACGTATCCTGCCGATTTAGAGCCATCAGTATAAAACGCTGTGTATTCCACGTATTTTTCGTTTAGTGCTAAAAATTCTTGTAGTATTCGTTCATGCGGTGTTTTTATTTTTTGAAAATGTGTTAATGTGAAGTCACACACTGAAGGCCGGCAATACCAAGGTGGGAGTGGATCGGGTTTTCGGGCTATCTGAGGCAATGTGTCCCTTATATCTAGTTCTTGGCATCTCTCCTCGAAGCCCAGAAGGAGTGGTCTTATTGCTTGGGGTTTGTTGGTAAATAGTGTTCGTGGTGGGCACCTTGTAACTATCGGGTAGCAGATGTGTTTCGGCAGTGAACAAATTTTTAGTATGTATGAGCGTGTAAGCATGGTTCTTCTGTCGGAAAGGGGTGGTTCATTGGTGTCTACATACAGACTGGGTATAGGAGACTTCCTGTATGCATCAGTTGAAAAATGTAAACCTAAATTATGTACTGGGTCAAGGCGGTTCAAGTATGTCTTCCTTGCTGAGCCATACACTATGGACCCATAGTCGAAGCAGGAGCGTATAACAGAACGGTAAATGATGATGTGTGGTGTTTTATGGCGCAAGGGCCAGGTATGGCCAAAGAGCGCCATGACAAAGGTGATGTTAACGGTGCATTGTGAATGGTGTAGACAATGAATTAGATAATGAATTTCTCATGCAATATGTGACGTTGCTCTAAAAAGGCCTAAAATCGGTTGCTGTGGATGGCGTAAAATATATAGTTGCTAAAATACTAACACTAAGTAGTGATGTGGGCTATGACAATGGAGTTTCGTTAAAAGCATGACGCAATAAAACATAACATTGACACTTTAGGTTCGAGAAAGCCTTTGAGTACAGAGGCTGTTATACGTGCGCTAAAAATTCCTTGGCCAAAAGATTTCCAGAGTGTCTGTTTCAGCTAAAAACTCTAAGGCTAGTTTCGGATTAAAAAGCGGTTCATTGCTAAGAAAAAATTTTGGGTGCAGAGGAATATTTTCGCGATATGCAGAAATGAAATACCTATTTCTCTGTGATTCTATTGCAGGGCATTGAATAAGAACGTGCAGGACTGTGAGATTTTGGCCGCACTTACTACAAGTCGGAGGATACCCCCAGTCAAGAGGTAAGAGTGAGTATGTGTAAGTGTGTCCTAAGTGTGTCCTATTCTTAATCGGCAAAGGAGCACTTCGTTATATCGTGATGTTCTCTCCGATACCCAATATGCTAATTTGGGTTTTATCAAGTGCAGTTTATTTAATATCTGAGCATGCCGCTGTTACTGCCAGTGTATTTTCAGCTTGTGACGCAAGTATGCTTTAAGATCTGTGGCTGGGATGAGTATGTTTATGTCCGTGTAACTAAAAGCTACTGTAGTAGCTTTCTCGTCAGCAGCTTCGTTGCCTTTTATACCACAGTGGCCAGGTACCCAGCTTAGGATGATCATTTGTTTAGCACTATAAGCTGAGCATAGCAATGTATACAGTTCATTAAAGACAGTGTTTTTATGTATACGTACATTCATTAGGGCTCGGACTACACTCAATGAGTCGGTGTACACAATAGCCCTAGTAAGATTGGTTTGCTTGATGTGCTTTATTGCAGAGAGTATTGCATACGCTTCCGCTGTAAAAATACATGTATGTGGGTTCAATGTACCGGATATTAAAAATGCTGGTCCTAGTGCTGCGTAGGCAACACCAGAAGGGGACTTAGAGGCATCTGTGTAGAATTCAGCACAAGAATACTTCTCCTGAAGCTCAACAAAATGTGAGCGTATGTGTGCCCCAGGCGCTCGTTTTGGTATTTCTGCAAATGACACGTCACATTCGATAGTCTTCCACTCCCAAGGCGGTGGAAGCCGCGTAGTTGCCATTATGACATTCTCTAAAATCGACGCGCCTGTTTCTTCGGACATTGCTTGATGATATGTAGTGTTTAATGGCGCAAGGGCCAGGTGTGGCAAAAGAGCGCCATGACAAGTGGTGATGTTGACGATGTATTATGGAGATGTGACTTGGCTGTAAAGTGGCCTAAAATTAGTTGCTGTAAAGTGCGTAAAATCTACGTGATATAAAATTATGGCGATGACTAATGACGAGTACTATGAACATTAAAATCCATCATAAAAGAATGACATAGAATTGAAAATATACGAGATGGTAAAAATAGCTGGAGCACTGTTGCCTCGCCGGAGCCCTTGAAACACAAGGGCCTAGAGGCACGTGCTATACGAAAGAGCTATCACAGCGGTATCCTCTGAAGAGAGGACCCGCTATGAACATGTGGGGCTAATAACATGCAGGACAACATCTTTCAGGAAATTTAGGACTGCGTTGGTATCAAATAGCGGTTCTGGGCCGAGTAACATTACGGGATGTAGGGGGATGTGCTGCCGGTATGCTAGGCAAAAATGTTTCCTTCTTTCAGATTCGGCTGCCCGGCACTCCAGGAGGACGTGGAGGACGGTCAGCCTCTCCCCGCATCTACCGCAAGTTGGAGGATCATTTTCAGTGAGTAGAAAGTTATGCGTGCCAAATGTGTGTCCTATTCTAAGGCGACAGAATAGGACATTTGTTCGCCGTGATTTTGTTACGGGGGGCCAAGAACCTAACTGTGGTTTTATCACGTGCAGTTTGTTATTTACTTCTGCGTCCCACATACGTTGCCAGTGATTTCGCAGTTTCCTTCTTAAAAAAGGCTTGAGGTCTGTGACAGGGACCGAAGCAGCAGGATTAACTGTATGCAAGGAAATTGATGTGGCCATCTGGTCTGCTAGAACGTTACCCTCGATGCCCCTATGTCCAGGCACCCAGCATATAATGACATGCTGGTTAGACATATACGCTCTACAGAGAATAGAATAGAGCTCAGTAATTACGGGGTTTCTGTGTTTACAGTGTGACTTCAAGGCTTTCACGACGCTTAGGGAGTCTGTAAATAAAATTGTTTTTTGAATATTTGATTTTCTGATATGTTTCACAGCCGACAATAGTGCATGGGCCTCAGCCGTAAATATACTTGTTTCAGGGTGCAGTACACCGGATTCCGAGAAGGACGGACCAATGGCTGCGTAGGACACCCCGGCATGCGACTTAGAAGCGTCTGTGTAAAACTCTGTGCACGAGTACTTGTACTGGAGCTCCAAGAAATGCATTTTGATATGTGTCTCTGGCGCCTGTTTAGTGACCTCTACAAACGATGTGTCACACTCTATCAGCTGCCACTCCCAGGGCGGTACTAGCTTAGCTGGAGGCATTAGGCGTTGTTCGAGAACTGGGACATCCATTTCCGTGCTAAGTTCTCTTGCACGCAGTGAAAAAGGAAGTCTCATAGAGGGTCTGTTATGAAAAAGTGTTTCACACGTCAAGTCGTTAGCGATTGTGAAACACGGATGTTCCTTATTAGAGCGAACCTTGAGAAAATACGTTAAGCTGATGTTTGTTCTCTGAAGATGGAGTGGCCACTCATCTGACTCTACATATAGGCTTTCAACAGGGCTTGTCCTAAATGCGCCAGTGGCCAGACGGATACCCAGATGGTGAACGGGGTCTAACATCTTAAGTGCGCTCGGTGCGGCAGAGTGATATACTACGGCACCATAATCTAACCGTGATCGAACTAGGCTCTTGTAAATATTGAATAAACACTGTCTGTCGCTACCCCACGTTGCGTGGGATAGGATTTTAAGTAAGTTCATTGTTCTAAGACATTTTTCTTTAAGATGTTTTATGTGAGGTATGTAAGTGAGCCTGGAGTCAAGAATAACACCAAGGAATTTGTGCTCTTTGTTGACAGGGATTTGTTGTCCGCCCAGTTCTACACAAGGATCTGGGACCAGGCCTCTCTTTCTTGTGAAGAGAACACAAGAACTTTTGTGGGGGTTGACCTTAAATCCGTTTTCGTCTGCCCACTTGGAAACCTTGTTCAAGCCCTGCTGTACCTGTCTTTCGCATGCTGTGAGATTGCAGGATTTGAAGCCTATTTGTATATCGTCTACGTATACGGAATAAAAAATGGCAGGTGGTAGTGAAGCACGTAGCGTGTTCATCTTAACGATAAAGAGAGTGCAGCTGAGCACGCCTCCCTGGGGTACACCAGTTTCCTGCGTAAAGGGACGTGACAGTGCATTGCCGACTTTTACTCGGAAGGTACGATTTGACAAATAGCTTTCAATTGTGTTCAGCATATCTCCACGGATGCCAATTTCCGACAGGTCTCGCAAGAAACCGTAACGCCATGCCGTGTCATATGCCTTCTCCATATCGAGGAATATCGATAGGAAAGACTGTTTATGTATAAAGGCATCGCGGATATTTCCTTCTATGCGCACAAGATGATCGGTCGTCGACCGCCCTTCTCGGAATCCACACTGATAAGGATCGAGCATATTGTCACGTGGTGGTGACGTAGAAGAACACAGTAGCAATACTGTGAACGAGAAAACTAACTTTTATTGGGCGAACTTGTGCCCACAAAACAGGCTACACTTATAGCACAACGAAAGCGGCGAACACAGTCGGCGATCGTCGGAAATCTGATCAGCGGGTCAAGCGCGTCGGCTTTTATACAGAATCGTCGAATGTTCCAGACTAATCGTTGGGACTCGCGTGCCTTCCACAAAGTTCTACAGCATTCGCGTCAGGCGAATAAATCAGATAACACAAGGTTCGGCGACAACAGACTGCGGATAGAAGCATCGATAACTTTCCAGAAACTTCAGATACATGCAAGCGCGTCCCGCGCTGTGCGATAAGATTTGTTAGGCGGCGAAACGTGGTCGCCCGATAAATATAAGTACACGCGTCAATACCCCCCTCTTAAAAAGCATCGTCCCGATGCTACAAATATAAGAGAGCGAAACACAAAAGGACACTTACTAAACATAAGTAACAAAACAACGAAAAGAAATCAAGTCCAAAGGTCAGTTACGCGAAGTCCCAAAGTTCGTCAACGCTGGTGGTACGGCTTGAGTCGCACAACGTGGACAATTTCAGGTCGTGAGCGGCGCCGCTGTGACAGCGAAATGCCGTCTGGCACGACCTCATAGTCCAGTGCGCCAATACGTCGGATGATCTTGTATGGTCCGAAATAGCGACGCAAGAGCTTCTCGCTCAGTCCTCGTCGGCGTATAGGGGTCCAAACCCAAACACGGTCACCGGGCTGGTACTCGACAAAGCGTCGTCGGAGGTTGTAGTGTCGGCTGTCGGTCCTCTGTTGGTTTTTGATCCGCAGGCGGGCGAGCTGTCGGGCTTCTTCGGCGCGCTGGAGATAGCTAGCGACGTTAACATTCTCTTCGTCAGTGACGTGGGGCAGCATGGCGTCGAGCGTCGTCGTCGGGTTCCTGCCGTAAACCAGCTTAAACGGCGTGATCTGTGTTGTTTCTTGCACCGCCGTGTTGTAAGCGAAGGTTACATACGGCAGGACCGCGTCCCACGTCTTGTGCTCGACGTCGACGTACATTGCTAGCATGTCGGCGAGGGTCTTGTTGAGGCGCTCCGTGAGACCATTCGTCTGCGGATGGTAGGCAGTTGTCCTCCTGTGGCTTGTCTGGCTGTACTGCAGAATGGCCTGGGTGAGCTCTGCTGTAAAAGCCGTTCCCCTGTCGGTGATGAGGACTTCTGGAGCACCATGTCGCAGCAGGATGTTCTCGACGAAAAATTTCGCCACTTCGGCTGCGCTGCCTTTTGGTAGAGCTTTAGTTTCAGCAAAGCGGGTGAGATAGTCCGTCGCCACGACGATCCACTTATTCCCGGATGTTGACATCGGCAACGGCCCCAACAAATCCATCCCAATCTGCTGGAATGGTCGGCGAGGAGGTTCGATCGGCTGTAGTAATCCTGCTGGCCTTGTCGGTGGTGTCTTGCGTCGTTGACAGTCTCGGCATGTCTTGACGTAACGGGCGACGTCGGCGGTCAGACGCGGCCAGTAATACCTTTCCTGTATTCTCGACAGCGTCCGGGAGAATCCGAGGTGCCCAGCGGTTGGATCGTCGTGTAGGGCGTGCAGTATCTCTGGACGCAGCGCTGACGGTACAACAAGAAGGTAGCTGGCGCGGACTGGTGAGAAGTTCTTCTTCACGAGTAGGTTGTTTTGAAGCGTGAACGAAGATAATCCACGCTTAAATGCCCTAGGGACAACATCGGTGTGCCCTTCCAAATACTCGACTAGGCCTTTTAGCTCCGGGTCCCCTCGTTGTTGTTCGGCGAAGTCTTCCGCGCTTATTATGCCAAGGAAGGCGTCGTCATCCTCGTCATCTTGCGGCGGTGGGTCAATGGGGGCGCGTGATAGGCAATCGGCATCTGAGTGTTTTCTTCCGGACTTGTATGTTACAGTGATGTCGTATTCTTGTAGTCTGAGGCTCCACCGCGCCAGCCGTCCTGAAGGGTCCTTTAAGTTAGCTAGCCAACACAACGCGTGGTGGTCGCTGACGACTTTGAATGGCCTGCCATAGAGGTAAGGGCGGAATTTAGCTGTAGCCCAAATGATGGCGAGGCATTCCTTTTCAGTCGTAGAATAATTGCTTTCCGCTTTTGACAGCGACCGGCTAGCATACGATATCACCCGTTCAAGTCCTTCTTTCCTCTGGACTAGGACGGCACCGAGGCCTAGGCTACTGGCGTCAGTGTGGATTTCGGTATCGGCGTCCTCGTCGAAGTGTGCAAGTACCGGCGGCGACTGCATGCGTCGTTTGAGTTCTTGAAATGCCTTGGCCTGCGGCGTTTCCCACTTGAACTCGACATCACATTTGGTTAGATGTGTTAGCGGCTCCGCGATGCGTGAAAAGTCCTTGACAAAGCGCCTATAGTAGGCACACATGCCAAGGAATCTGCGCACTGCCTTCTTGTCGGTTGGCTGCGGGAACTTTGCGATGGCAGCTGTCTTCTGTGGGTCGGGGCGTACTCCTGATTTGCTGATGACGTGGCCTAGGAACAAAAGCTCATCGTAAGCGAATCGACACTTTTCCGGCTTCAGAGTGAGCCCTGATGACTTGATGGCCTCTAGTACTGTCGCAAGCCGCCTCAGGTGATCGTCGAAATTTCCGGCGAAGACGACGACGTCATCCAAGTAAACGAGACAGGTCTGCCACTTCAATCCTGCTAAAACTGTGTCCATCACGCGCTGGAACGTTGCAGGAGCGGAGCACAGTCCGAATGGCATAACCTTGAACTCGTAGAGGCCGTCTGGGGTGACGAAGGCCGTCTTTTCCCGATCTCTTTCATCGACTTCTATTTGCCAATAGCCAGACTTGAGGTCCATTGACGAGAAGTATTTAGCGTTGCAGAGCCGATCCAGTGCGTCGTCTATCCGTGGGAGGGGGTATACGTCCTTCTTGGTGATCTTGTTCAGACGACGATAATCGACGCAGAAACGCAGGGTTCCGTCCTTTTTTTTCACCAAGACTACAGGAGATGCCCACGGGCTTTTGGACGGCTGGATGATGTCGTCGCGCAGCATTTCGTCGACTTGGTGCCTTATAGCTTCACGTTCTCGCGTCGAAACTCGGTATGGGCTCTGGCGGAGAGGTCGAGCGCCCTCTTCGGTTATTATGCGATGCTTTGCGACTGGGGTTTGTCGAATCCTTGATGACGTCGAAAAGCACTCTTTGTATCGTCGAAGTAGACTTCTGAGCTGTTGTTGCTTAATCGTGGGGAGACTTGGATTTATGTCGAAGTCTGGCTCGGGGACTACGGTCGTCGGGGTAGATGCGGCAGAATCCGAGAGGACAAACGCATTGCTGTTTTCCAGAATTTCCTCGATGTATGCGATCGTCGTGCCCTTGTTGATGTGCTTGAACTCCTGGCTGAAGTTTGTCAGCAACACTTTCGTGTGTCCTCCGTGCAGTCGAGCGATCCCTCTTGCGACGCAAATTTCACGGTCTAGCAGTAGACGTTGGTCGCCTTCGATGACGCCTTCTACGTCAGTGGGTGTTTCGGTGCTGACCGAAATAAAAATGCTGGAGCGAGGCGGGATGCTCACTTGATGTTCGAGCACACTCAAGGCGTGGTGACTACGAGGGCGCTCCGGCGGTATCGCATTATCTTCCGACAGCGTTATTGACTTCGACTTCAGGTCGATGACTGCGCCGTGTTGGTTGAGGAAGTCCATGCCGAGAATGACGTCTCGTGAACACTGTTGGAGGATAACGAAGGTGACAGGGTAAGTCCGGTCGTGGATGGTAATTCTTGCCGTGCACATTCCTGTCGGCGTAATCAGGTGTCCTCCAGCGGTCCGCATTTGAGGGCCTTCCCATGCAGTCTTAACCTTCTTCAACTGGACGGCGATGTGTCCACTCATGACGGAGTAATCGGCTCCTGTGTCTACTAAGGCGGTGACTGCGTGGCCGTCGAGAAGCACGTCGAGGTCGGTGGTTCTCTGTCTTGCGTTACAGTTAGGTCTTGGCGTCGGATCACGGCTGCGTCGTGTTGAACTGAAGTTGGAACGTCGCGTCGTCAAGTCTTCTTTCATCGGTGTAGTCTTGGCTTCCTGATTTCGTCGGGACGGCGGCGTGTCGTTATGTCGTCGAGGTAGTTTCGTCGGTGTCTTCGTCGGCGGCGGAGGATCTTCGTCAGTTCGACGAACAGCAACCGCACCTCCATCGGTTGCTGCTTTTAGTTTTCCGGATATGGGCTCGCTGACCGGCCCCGGGCTGGGCCAGTGTATGGTCGGCGCTGCGGCGACAGGTAGCGGCCTGGTGATGGCGAACGCGACGGTCGTCGAGAGCTCCACTGAGTAGCGGCGAGGTAGTCGGCGATATCGCGAGGTCTTTCGCCAATCTGTGGTCGCGGCGCGTTAACGGCGAACCCTCGGAGTCCCATCTCCCGGTATGGGCATCGGCGGTAGATGTGCCCTGCTTCACCGCAGTGGTAGCAGAGCGGGCGGTGGTCGGGGGCTCGCCAAATGTCCGTCTTCCTCGCGTAGGTGCGCTGGGCGACGGGTGGTCGTGCTGGCGCTGGCGGCGGCGGACGACGGAACTGCGGCGTGACAGGGCCCTGGCGCGGTCGCGTAGGGGGACCTTGACGGCGTGCGACGGCGGCGTAGGTCATCGCTTGCGGCTCAGGCTGCGGCGATACAGGGGCTACTCCAAGTTGTTGCTGGAGCTCCTCACGGACGGCGTCGGCAATCGAAGCCACTTGAGGCTGTGATGGTGGGAATAGCTTTTGTAGCTCCTCCCGCACGACCGCTCGGATAGTCTCGCGCAGGTCGTCGGTGGCCAGTGATTGAACTCCGGCGTAGTTTGTCGAGTTTGTGCGGCGGTCGAATTGCCGGTTTCGCATCTCGAGTGTCTTCTCGATGCTGATGGCCTCGCGAAGAAACTCGTCGACGGTCTTCGGTGGACTTCGTACCATTCCGGCAAAAAGTTCCTCCTTCACACCACGCATCAGCAGGCGGACTTTCTTCTCCTCGGGCATGTCAGGGTCGGCGTGGCGGAAGAGACGGCTCATTTCTTCCGTGTAGATTGCGGTCGTCTCATTAGGGAGCTGCACCCGGGTTTCTAATAGCGCTTGGGCTCGTTCTCGGCGTACGACGCTTGCGAATGTCTGCAGGAAGCCGCTTCGGAAGAGTTCCCAGGTCGTTAAGGTGGCTTCTCGGTTCTCGAACCACGTCCTGGCCGCGTCTTCCAAAGCGAAGAAGACATATCGCAGTTTGTCGTCGCTGTTCCAGTTGTTAAAGGTAGCGACTCTCTCGTACGTCTCAAGCCAGCTTTCCGGGTCCTCGAAAGTTGAACCGCGGAACGTCGGAGGCTCCCTGGGCTGCTGCAGCACGACGGGTGACGCTGGGGCTGCCATTGGGGTGGACGTGGTGGCCATCTTCCTAGTCGTCTCAGGCAAAAGTCCGTGCTCCGGGGGCAGTCCTTGCAGCCTGCGGCTACCTCGCTGGTTCTTGGCGACGTTGGTGTCTTCCGAGTGAGGGCTTGAGTCACGGCTTTGTGGGGGCGTCCGGTACATGAACGCAAAGCACCTCCACCAGATGTCACGTGGTGGTGACGTAGAAGAACACAGTAGCAATACTGTGAACGAGAAAACTAACTTTTATTGGGCGAACTTGTGCCCACAAAACAGGCTACACTTATAGCACAACGAAAGCGGCGAACACAGTCGGCGATCGTCGGAAATCTGATTAGCGGGTCAAGCGCGTCGGCTTTTATACAGAATCGTCGAATGTTCCAGACTAATCGTTGGGACTCGCGTGCCTTCCACAAAGTTCTACAGCATTCGCGTCAGGCGAATAAATCAGATAACACAAGGTTCGGCGACAACAGACTGCGGATAGAAGCATCGATAACTTTCCAGAAACTTCAGATACATGCAAGCGCGTCCCGCGCTGTGCGATAAGATTTGTTAGGCGGCGAAACGTGGTCGCCCGATAAATATAAGTACACGCGTCAATATTGTTGACCTCGAGGAAATGTATTAGTCTGCGATTTATCATTTTTTCAAAAAGCTTACACAGACAATTAGTTAGAGCTTTCGGACGGTAACTTGCCGCCAAGGAGGGGGTCTTTTCCGTGCTTCAGAACAGGGACTACAATCGCTTCTTTCCATGTGGATGGGAGGTATCCGGAAGCCCAAATAGTGTTGAATAGTGTAAGTAGTGTAACTTGTGTGTCAGTATGTAGGTTTCTGATCATGTCATACATGACTCTGTCAGGTCCCGGTGCAGTGCTTTTGCATGTGTTCAAGGCAGCTTTCAACTCGGCAATACTAAAAGGCCGGTTATACGGTTCATTCTGCCTGGATTTTCGTATGATTGGCTTACGTTCTATTATTTCTTTATGTTTAAGAAAGGACTGGGAATAATTGATTGAGCTCGACACACGCTCAAAGTGCTCCCCAAGTGAATCTGCCTGGTCTTGCAGGGTTTCGCCTTGTGTGTTTACCAAAGGGAGGGAGTATGTTTGTCGCGCTCTTATCCTACTAACCCTGTTCCAGACTTTCGCCTCATCTGTGTACGAGTTGATGCCCGATAGAAAGTTCTGCCAGCTTTCTCTTCTAGCCTGTCGGCGGGTTCGCCTGCCTTCGGATTTTACTTTTTTAAAGTTGATAAGCTTTTCTGCAGTGGAAGAAGCGCGTAGCAAACCCCACGCTTTGTTCTGTTTTTTACATGCGATCCTACAATCGTCGGTCCACCACGGGACGCGCCGTTTGCACAAGAGGCCATTACTTGTGATATGCATTTAGATGCGGCATCTATTATAAAGGCTGTAAAATACTCCACAGCAGCATCAATTTCTAACGAGGAGATGTTATGCCATGAGATACCAGTAAGAGTTCGAAATATGTCCCAATCAGCTGTCTCAATCTTCCACCGAGGTGCCTGTGGTGGATTTTCGTTTTCTTGAGGTGTTCTTAGTAGTATGGGGAAGTGATCGCTTCCGTAAGGGTTCTTTGTAACTTCCCATTCAAGTTCAGGCAGAATAGAAGGAGAAACTATGCTGAGATCGATTGAAGAAAAGGTTCTGGGTGTTAGAGAGTAATATGTGGGTTCCTTCTTATTCAAAAGGCACGCACCACAAGAAAAAAGGAACTGTTCAACAAGACGACCTCGCGCATCTATACGAGAGTCGCCCCACAGGGAGCTGTGTGCATTGAAGTCGCCAAGAACAACATAGGGTTCTGGCAGTTCATCTATAAAGGACTGAAATTCATGTTTAGTTAATTTGTAATGTGGGGGTATATAAAGCGAGCAAATAGTGATGAGTTTGTTTAGCAGAACAACTCGCACCGCCACTGCTTCAAGGGGCGTTCGAAGCTGTAAAGGTTGACTTGCTATACTTTTATGTGTGAGAATCGCAACACCACCCGATGATGCGATGGCATCATCGCGATGTTTACGAAACGTAACATACGTACGGAGAAAGTTTGCGTGTCTGGATTTTAAATGTGTTTCCTGTAAACACAGCACTTTTGGATTATGTTTGTGGATGAGTTCTTGCAAATCATCAAAGTTTGTAAGGAGACCTCTAATGTTCCATTGAATGATTTGTGTATCCATATTTAAAATAAATTGGTGCTGTGTTTACGGAAACGGACGGGATGCCTTAGATTACAGAACGCTTTCGAGGCCCTGTAATAGGGGTTTTGTTCTTTCTGGAGCGTTCGAGGGAGCCTCGCCGCTCCTTAGGCGCTTGGTGCGCCTTGAGGATGGGTGTAGTGTCCATTGCCTCTTGTGAGGCGCCGGACACGTGCTCTTGCGAGCGAGATGTTTCCCGAGAGAGTCCCGCCTTGGAGGGCAAGACCCCTGCGCCCACCAGCCCGGAGGTCGATGGGGCTCCCTGAGGGATCTGGCTGCGCCGGCTGTTGCCAGCGCTGGAAGGGGCCGGGGAGGTTGGGGCAGCCTCGGCTGCGCCCACCTTCGGGGTCGATGGCCCCGTCTGCTGTGTTGGCGTAGCAGCGTTAGCTGCAGCCGCCGAGGGGGCGGATGGCGTCACTGCCGCCTCACTGGGTGTGGGTCGGACAGCCGCCGGAGACCGTTGTGGCGCTGCCCCCTGACGCGCCACATCGGCAAAGGTGTGCTTTGGCAGGAAGGATACCCGCCTGCGTGCCTCTTTGAAACTTATGTTTTCTTTTACTTTAATTGTAACTATTTCCTTTTCTTTCTTCCACGATGGGCACGACCGCGAGTATGCAGCATGCTCCCCTTCACAGTTTACACAATGGAGAGAGTTTTCACAAGTTTCAGAGGTGTGCTCATGAGCACTGCATTTCGCGCAGGTTTGGCGGCCTCGACAGCTCTGTGAACTGTGACCGAAACGCTGGCATTTGAAGCAACGCAGGGGATTTGGAACATATGGGCGAACACGGAGCTTGATATAGCCGGCCTCGATGGACTCGGGCAGAACACTTGTGCCAAAAGTAAGTATCAGGTGTTTGGTCTGAATTTCCTTATTATCACGCCTCATCTTAATTCGCCTAACGTTGATGACGTTCTGCTCGCTGAAGCCCTCCAAGAGCTCAGCCTCAGTCAGCTCCAAGAGATCATCATCAGACACTACGCCACGGGTGGTATTCATTGTACGATGAGGAGTTACGGTTACTTTGGCGTCACCAAATGAAACTAGATTGGGCAGCTTTTCATACTGTTTCTGGTTGCGGAGTTCCAAGAGGAGATCGCCGCTTGCCATCCTGGATGCTTTATAACCTGTACCAAAAACTTGGGTAAGAGACTTGGACACGAGGAATGGTGAGATTGTTCGCACGGGTTTGTCTGGTGTTTCGGAGTGCACTACATGGAAACGAGGAAAAGTTTCTTTTTGACGGGCAAAAAATTCGAAGACATCGTCGGTGCGCCCCCTCTTGAGGGAGCGATCAGGTAAGGGGGGGAAAGAAGAAGCCATAAGAGATTGTAATTTCGGCAGTAACGCCAGCCACCCACCGTGGAGTCCTACAAGGGGACGTTGCAGGACCTGTGAAAACACGGCCTGCAAACGCCAGCTGTACATTACCACTATAACCAAATATGATATAACCTAGGCTGGCTATTCACACAAGGTTAACCCTTGCTGCCTGGAAAAATTGGAAGTAAGCGGAAGCTAGGAGAAGACAGGAAAGATGAAAAGTGAGAGAAAGACGAAGACTAGAGGAAGAGAGAGACAGGAAAAGGCAACTACCGATTTCCCCCGGGTGGGTCAGTCCGGGGGTGCCGTCTACGTGAAGCAGAGGCCAAAGAGGTGTGTTGCCTCCGCCGGGGGGCCTTAAAGGTCCAAACACCCAGCATCGGCTCAACCCCCAGGATCCCCCTTTCCCCGGACACGGCTAAGCCGCGCACGGTTACACGCGGGAGAGTCCAACCCTCGTGTGCTCGGGTACGTGGTGTCGCAACACACCAAACGCCTGCTGACGCAGACGCCCCTGCGGGGCGGACATTGCTTCAAACCGAAGGGACAGAGGAGGTCTAGTGCCTGGGCAGTTATGGAAAAGCCTAGCCGTAGACAGGTCATGAATAGCTCAATGACATGGATGATGGAAATCTGATTTCACTTTGAGGGCGTAAGAAAGACTTAAATATGTTCTTTGAAGATGTAGGGACCATTCGTTAAGCATACAGATTTTCTACGGGGCTAGGTCTGAACGCACCAGTAGCGAGACGGATACACAAGTGGTGGACGGAATTGAGCATCTTCAAAGCACTAGGCGTGGCACAGTTATACAGAATGGCTCTGTAGTCAAAGCGTGACCGTATAAGACTTTTGTACAAGCTCAAGAGGCATCTTCTGTCACTTCCCCAAGATGTGCGGGACAAGAGCTTCAGTAGATTCATTGTCCTCAAGCACTTCAGTTTCAAATATTTTAAGTGTGGGATAAAAGTTAGTTTGGAGTCTAAAATGAGGCCTAGAAATTTATGTTCATGACTCACAGATAGCCGTTCTCCATTAAGATGAATAACGGGCTCCGGTATTACGCCTCTCTTATTGGAGAATGCATGTACTTTTTTCAGGGTTTAGTTTAAAGCCGTTCTCTTCTGCCCACTTAGACAACTTATTCAGGCCAAGCTGCACTTGTCGCTCACAGGTACTAAGATTACATGACTTGTAACCTATTTGGATATCATCCACGTATACGGAATAAAACATTGTACGTGGTATGGTAGTATGGAGCAAATTCATTTTTACAAGGAATAAAGTACAGCCCAGCACTCCACCTTGCGGCACACCTGTTTCCTGAGTAAATAGACGAGACAGGATGTTACCAATCCGAACATGAAACGTGCTGTTGCGCAGATAACTTTGAAGCAGCTTTAGCAATTTGCCTCGGACGCCGATTCCAGCTAGATCACGAAGGATTCCGAAACGCCAAGTAGTATCATATCCTTTCTCCATGTCTAAAAATACTGCTAAGAAAAACTGTTTGTGCACAAAGGCATCTCGGATATTTGTCTCGATGATGATATGTAGTGTTTATTGGCGCAAGGGCCAAGTGTGGCCAAAGAGCGCCAAGGTAGTGGTGACGAGTACTAAATGGACATATGGTTGATGTGACGTGGCTGTAGAGAGGCCTAAAACTGAGAGCCATAAGCTGCATAAAATACACAAGGAACAACAATATGAGAATTGCTGAAGTAGGGTATGCTATAAGTATATGATGTACAACAATGAGGTAATAGCGTTACATGAATAAAAATGGACAGGTGATTGTTGTTGACAAATAGCACAACAGCCTCAGCTGATCTCTTGAGTACAAGGGCCTGGAGGCATGTGCTATAAGAAAGGTGCACATCGCAGCCGTGGCCTCTCGCAAGAGGCCGTGTTACGAATTTCTTGTACAGAAAACGTGGAGCGTGTCAACGTCGTTCAAAAAGGCTAAGGTAGATTGCATGTGAAATAGCGGTTCTCTGCCTAGAAACAGTGCCAGGTGAAGTGGTATACACTGACTGTATGCTAACGGGAAGTGTTTTTTCCTCTCGACTTGTGTTTCGGGGCATTCTAGGAAGACATGCTGAACACTCAGTGTCTCTCCACATCTACTACACATTGGACGTTCACCGCCACTCAACAAAAAGCTATGTGTACCGTAAGTGTGCCCAAATCTGAGACAACAGAATGGGACTTCACTTCGTCTGGACTTGGTCAGTGATGGCCAGTATCCTAAATATGGCTTAACTATGTGGAGTTTATTAAGGGTTCCAGAGTCCCATTTATGCTGCCAGTAGGTTATGAGTTGTTTCCGTATGTATGGCTTTAGGTCTGAGACCGGAACGGCTGCGGAGATGTTGCAAGCTTTTGTGTCTAAGGAGGCAGCAATTCCATCTGCCAGGACGTTACCTTCAATACCTCTGTTTCCAGGCACCCAGCATATCGTTACATGTTGGCCACAGGCATAAATAGTACAGAGGAGAGAGAAAAGATCTGCAATTACTGGATTTGTGTGGTTGAAGCATGACATCAATGTTTTCACAACGCTTAATGAGTCTGTGTATATGACCGCCTTATGTAATTTTAACTGTTTGATGTGTTTCGCAGCCGGCCACAGTGCATACGCCTCTGCTGTAAAGATGCTTGTTTGAGGATGCAGAACATCGGACTCGGAAAAGGATGGGCCGACGGCTGCGTATGACACGCCAGCATGTGATTTAGACGCATCTGTGTAATACTCTGGACAAGGGTATTTAAATTGTAATTCCAGAAAATGCATATCAATGTGCGCCTCTGGAGCGTGCTTCGTTACCTCCACAAATGACATGTCACAGTCAGTGATTCGCCACAACCACGGTGGAAACGGCTTGGCAGAAGCCATTAGTCTATTTTCATGAATATGAAAATCCATCTCCTCGCTCAGCTTTGTCACACGGATCGAGAATGGCTCTCTGGCTGTAGGTTTGTTATGAAAGAGTTGCAGAGGTCATATCGTTTATGGTGGGATAACAAGGATGGTTTTCGTTAGCATGTACTTTCGGAAAATAATTAAATGTAGAATATGACCGCTGCAGATCGAGCGACCATTCATTCGATTCGACATAGAGGCTTCGAATCGGACTCGTCCTAAAGGCGCCGGTGGCGAGGCGGATACCGAGATGATGCACAGGGTCCAGCATCTTGAGAGCACTGGGTGTAGCTGAGTTATACACAACGGCACTCTAGTCTAAGCGCGATCGTACAAGGCTCCTGTAGAGCTTCATGAGGCATTTCCTGTCGCTTCCCCATGTTGTATGTGACAGTATTTTCAGGATGTTCATTGTTTTAAGGCATTTAGCTTTCAAAAACTTGATATGTGGAATGAAGGTTAGTTTTGAGTCGAGTATTATGCCTAAAAATTTATGTTCAGTGTTTAGTGGTATGTGTTGTCCATGCAGCATAATATCAGGATCTTGTATCAAGCCTCTCTTCCTAGAAAAAAGTACACAGGAGCTGTTGAGGGGGTTTAGCTTGAAGCCATTCTCGTTTGCCCATTCTGAGACCTTGTTCAGTCCGAGTTGTACTTGGCGCTCAAAGACAGCAAGGTTACAGGACTTAAATCCTAGTTGCACATCGTCTACATATATTGAACAAAACATTGAGGATGGAATGACTTTGCGGAGGGAATTCAGTTTCACAATGAAGAGGGTCCAACTAAGCACGCCCCCTTGTGGCACACCAGTCTCTTGAGTGAATAGTCTGGACAGGGCATTGCCCACTCTAACAAGGAATGGGCGGTTAGTCAAGTAGTTTTCTATAATATTTAGCATATTGCCGCGTACGCCCATCGCAGATAGGTCTCGGAAGATTCCGAATCGTCATGTTGTGTCATAGGCTTTCTCCCAAGTCCAGAAATACAGAGAGAAAAAATTGTTTGTGTATATAAGCCTCTCTAATATTTCCCTCAATGCGAACAAGGCGGTCTATTGTTGACCTACCCTCCCTGAAACCACATTGAAGGGGATCAAGTAGACGGTTGCTTTCCAGGAAATAGACTAGACGCCGATTTACCATTTTTTCATATAATTTACACATGCAGTTTGTTAGTGCTATTGACCTATAACTACTGGCTATTGCGGGGTCTTTGCCTTGCTTATGAATTGGGATAAAAATCGCTTTTCTCTATGTGGACGGTATATGCCCAGATACCCACATGGTGTTGTAAGGAGGCAGAAGTGTGTTCAATGTTTCTGGATGCATATTCTTGATCATCGCATGCATTATGCGGTCACCACCTGGTGCTGAGTTGCCGCATGAACTGAGAGCCGCCTTCAGTTCAGCGAGACTAAACGGACGGTTGTAAGGTTCATCTGCTGCGCATTTTTGTTCAAGGCGCTCTCGCTCTATGCGTTCCTTGAACTTTAGGAAAGTTGGCGCATAGTGTGATGCACTAGAAATATTTTCAAAATGCTTACCCAGGAAGTCTGCCTGATCTTTCATGGTGTCGCCTTGAGCGTCTACTAAAGGAAGCGGTTGTGTTTCCCTGCCCTTTAATCTGTTCACCCTGTTTCATACCTTACCCTCATCCTTGTACGAATTGATACTGCATATGTACCTTTCCCAGCTTTCTCGCTTAGCACGTCGAAGTGTTCTCCTGCCCTGTGATTTTGCCTTCTTGAAATTAATGAGGTTCTCCGCAGTTGGAGAGTCACGAAGCAGGCTCCAAGCTTTATTTTGTTTTTTCCGTGCCTCTTTGCATTCGTCATTCCACCAAGGCAAACGACGCTTATTAGCAAGTCCGTTAATTTGTTTTACGCATTCTTCCGCGGGGTCAATAATAAAAACTGTTAAATATGCCACAGTATCATCTATGTTTAGAGAGCTCAAATCATCATGCTGTAGATATGTAGTCTCCTGAAACAGTTCCCAATCCGACGAGTCGATTTTCCATCGGGGAATCTGTGGAGGGCATTCAGCGCGTTTTGTTAAATTTAAGAGAATAGGAAAGTGGTCACTTCCGTACGGGTTTTTCAGGACCTTCCAATCAAGGTACGGCATTAGAGATGGAGAGGCTATGGTTAGGTCTATTGAAGAGTATTATTTTTGTGTAGTACTATAAAAGGTGGGTTCTTTTTCATTCAGAAGAACTGCACCGGTACATAAAAGAAAGTCTTCTATAGTACGCCCTCTTGCATCACTGCGCGAGTCGCCCCATAGCGTATTATGGGCGTTCACATCACCTGTTAAAATGAAGGGTTCCGGAAGCTGATTGACTAGAGTTTCAAGGTCCCTTAGTTGCAAGCGATGTTCGGGTGGTATGTAGAGGGAACAGACCGTAACCAACCTGTCGAATAGAATCGCCCTAACCGCTACTGCCTCAAAATGAGTTTGAAGGTGGAGGTGTTGGCAAGCAACTGACCTCTGAGCTATAATAGCCACGCCACCAGACGCGGCACGGCCATCGTCGCGATCTTTGCGGAATAATGTGTATTGTGTTAAGAAGATTGTATTTGATGTTTTCAAGTGTGTTTCCTGAACGCAGGACAGCCTAGGATTAAACTCTTGTTTTTATTTCTTTTATGTCATCTAAGTTGTTTAGAATGCCACGGGCATTCCAATAAATAATTTGTACAGCCATTTTATTAGGATGAGAAATGTTCTGTGTTCAGGTGTGTTGTGGTGTACTTTAGGTAACAGGAGCGTCGTCTGGCCCTGTTATGGGTTTTTTGCTTGTTTTGGCGAGCTCGAGAGAGCCACGCCGGTTTTTTCGCACCAAACGTGCCGGTGTTATGTCCATTGCCTCCTGGGAAGCACTGGACGCCCGAACGTGCAGGCTCCTAGTTTGTTTGTCAGACGTCGCCTGGCGAGGCGTGGTCTTGTGGCCCGACGTACCCGGGGTAACCGGCCTCTGTGTCTTGGTGGGTGGCGCAGGTTTAACTGCTTCCACCTCGGGGTCGGGGGATGCCACAGCCAACGACTCGCTGTGCGCGGGCAGGGCAGGTGGCGCAGGCCGGTGCGGCGCTGCCCCCTGACGCGTCGCATCGGCGTACGTTGTGGTGTGGAATGGGGAGCACCTTTTTCGTGCTTCCTTGAAAGAGATGTTTTCGTGTACTTTTAGGGTGATTATTTCCTTTTCTTTTTTCCAGTTGGGAAAAGATCGGGAGTATGCTGAATGTTCACCTTCACAGTTTACACAGTGAGGTCTTGCTTCACATTTATCTGAGGCGTGGCGTTGGACTCCACATTTCGCACATGTAAGTTTACCACGGCAGCTCTGTGATCCGTGGCCAAACCTTTGACATTGGAAGCATCTTCTTGGATTCGGAATGTATGGTCTGACAGCTTCTTCGTGTATCCAGTTTCTATTGTTTGTGGCAGATTGCAAGTGGCAAAGGTGAGGATCAGGGGCTTTGCAGGAATTTCTTTATTTTCTCTTCGGATAAAGATTCTTTGTACGTGAGTTACATTTTGCTCTTTCCAGCCCTCTAACAGCTCTGTTTCGGACAAGTCAATGAGATCTGCATCATATACTACACCGCGGGCTGTGTTCATAGACAGATGGGGGGAAACGGTAACAGGTATATCTCCAAATGCCACAAGTTTGTTTAGTTTGCCGTGCTGTTCTTTATCATGGATTTCAAGGAGGAGGTCCCCGCTCGACATTTTGGTGACCTAATTGCCTAGGCCAAGTGCATCAGTCAAGCCTTTTGCAACAAGGAAAGGAGATACGGTTCTAGCTGGTTTTTCTGTTTCTTCGCTGTGACCAACTTGGAATTGGGGGAAAAATTTCTTTTGGTTTGAAGAGGCTTAGAATTTCATCGGTGCGTCCCCTCTTTTGAGGGTGACGATCAAGCAGACGTGGAAAAGCAGGTGTTCCCATAATATTTCGAACATTTTCGGCGTCAATGGCGCCCACCCACCATGGAGCCTAACAGGGGGACGCTGTAGCACTTAACGTGTAAGGCTACAGACGCCAGCCGTGCATTGCTGCTATAACCTAATATAACATACCCAAGGGGGGGCACATACACAAGGTTAACCCTAGCCGCCTAGAAAACTGGGAAGTGACGGAAGAGAATAGATGATAGGACAGTAAAAGAAAGGAGATAGGAAAGAAAAAGATTGAAGAGGGGGACAGGAAAAGGCGACTGCCGATTTCCCCCGGGTGGGTCAGTCCGGGGGTGCCGTCTACGTGAAGCAGAGGCCAAAGAGGTGTGTTGCCTCCGCCGGGGGGCCATAAAGGTCCGAACACACGGCATCGGCTCAACCCCCAGGATCCCCCTTTCCCCGGACACGGCTAAGCCGCGCACGGCTAAACGGGGGAGGGTCCAACCCTCGTGTGCTCAGGTACGTGGTGTCGCAACACACCAAACGCCTGCTGACGCAGACGCCCCTGCGGGGTATTTGTCTCGATACGGACAAGTTGATCTGTTGTGGATCTATGTTCCCTGAAGCCACACTGCAAGGGATCTAGTATCTTGTTACTTTCAAGAAAATGCACCAGACGACGGTCAGTAATTTTCTCAGAAAACTTGCATAGGCAGCTTGTTAGGGCTATAGGTTTATGGCTGCTGGCCAAAGACGGGTCCTTGCCCTCTTTCATAATAGAGATTCTGACTGCTTGCCTCCAGGCTGACGGGATGTAGCTGGCAGAGAATATGGCGTTAAAAAGAGAGAGGAGTGTTATATGTGCTTGGGGCTGTAGGTGTTGAATCTTCTCGTAAATTATTTGATCGGTTCCAGGAGCTGATTTATTACAACTATGTAGTGTAGCCTGAAATTCCGCCATATTAAAGGGCGGTTGTAGGATTCATTGCTCTTTCCTTTTAGGTCCAGAGCTTGTCGCTGGTATCTAAGGAATGCATCGGAGTAATGCAATGAGCTAGAAATGTTTTCAAAATGTGCCCCTAGTGAGTCAGCTTGGTCCTGAAGAGTATTTCCTTGCATGTTTACTAGTGGTAGAGGGTGAGTTTGCCGACCTTTGATTTTATTCACTCTGTTCCAGGCTTTTCGGTTCGTCAGTATAAGAGTTAATGCTAGAAATATCTCTTTGCCAGCTCTCCCTTCGGGCACGGAGCCGCGTTCTTCTAGCCTCAGACTTTATTTTCTTGAAAAGGATCAAATTCTCCGTAGTCGGAGAGTCTCGAAAGTTGTTCCAAGCTTTATTTTGGTGACTACGCGCTTTATTGCAGTCATTGTTCTACCATGGAACACGTCGCTTGCAGGACGATCCATTTGTTACGGGGATACATATTGACGCCGCATAGACTATGAACGCCGTGAAATATGCCACTGCATCTTCCATAGAAAGATTACAGATATCATTCCAAGTCAAATGTGTCAGCTCCCTGTATCGCGTCCAGTCCGCACGATAGACTTTCCGCCCGGCGACATGTGGAGAGCACTCATCACCTTTTGTTAGTTTTATGACAATGGGGAAATGATCGCTCCCGTAGGGATTCTTAATCACGTTCCACTCCAGATGTGACAAGAGTAAACTCGATGCGATGCTTAAATTGATAGATGAAAATGTTTTGTTTGTGACGCTGTAAAACGTAGGTTCTTTCCCATTAAGCAAGCAAGCATCTGCAGTGAGTAGGAAGTTTTCAACTAAGCATCCCCTGGCATCACAACGACGGCTTCCCCAAAGGGTGTTGTGTGAATTAAAATCTACAACGACAATGTAGGGTTCGGGCAGTTCATAGATAAAGGTATGACATTGTGTTTTTGGATGTTGGTAGTTCTGGGGGATGTATACGGAGGTAATTGTGATCAACTTATTAAAAAGTACCGCACGGACTGCAACTGCTTCTAGGGGTGTTTTAAGCTGTAGTTGCCGGCAAGCAACACCCTTATCTACTATTATTGCCACACCGCCAGACAAGGCGAGGGCGTCGTTGCGGTCTTTTCGGTAAACGGTATACTGCCGGAGAAAGGTCGTGCGTGAAGGATGAAGATGTGTTTCTTAGACACACAGAACCTTTGGACTGTAATTATGTAAGACTTCCTTAATGTCGTCTAGGTTGTGGAGTAAACCCCTGACGTTCCATTTTATTATCTGTGTATCCATAATATATGTCTTTTTTCCTGTGTGTCTAAGAAATATAGATTAGATTATCTCACGAGACCTTTCCAGGCCCCGTGAAACGAAATCTCTCTATGTTCCGGAGGCGCTTGAGGGAGCTGCGCCGTTCCTTGGGCGTCTGAGACGCCGGATTTGTGCTCGTATCCACACCTCGTCTGAGACGGTGGATACTGCCCGCGCGGCGGGAATTTTCGCAGGAATGTTGGGCCGATCTGCTTGGGCAACAGAACGGTAAATGTGTAGGAGGCATACCCTATCAGAACCCCAGTGTTTGCGTGAAAGGACCTTAAGCATGTTCAGAGATCGAGATGCTTTCTTTTTCAGCGCGTTGATGTGCGGAAGGAAGGTGAGTTTTTTGTCAAAAATTATGCCTGGAAATTTCTGCTCGTTTTGGACAGGTAATTTGGCTTCGTCGAGGTGTAGGGTGGGGTCTGTCTGTACTCCTTGTTTGAGTGAAAAGAGAATGACCACTGTTTTCTGTCGAGAAAAGCGGAAACCATTTCTGTCTGCCCATGTTGCTAGTTTATTTATTGTAAGCTGTACCTGTCTTTCGCATGTTGATATGTTTGATGATGGACAGGCTATCTGAAGATCATCGACCTATACTGAATACACAGTGGACTTTGGGATTATTTCGCTGATGGAATTCATTTTTATAATAAAAAGTGTTGTGCTTAATATACATCCCTAAAGTATTCCGTTTTCCTGAACGAAATCTTGCGACAGGGTTGAGCCTAGGCGCACATGGAACGAACAGTTAGACAAAAAATCTTATGCAGTTTAACATCCTGCCGTGGATGCCAAGGTCGGCCAGATCTTTAAGAATCCCGAACCTCCAGGTTGTGTCATATGCCTTCTATAAATCGAAAAAAAAAACAGCAACGCAGTGTTGTTCTTGTATAAATGCTTCTCGTACTCTGTTTTCAAGACGAACTAGATGGTCATTAGTGCAGGATCCTTTTTTAAAACCACATTGATGGATATCGAGCAGCTCACGGGTTTCTAGCACGAAGGTTAATCTAATATTCAGGCCACTTTCAAAGGATTTCGCAAGACTGCTGGTAAGGCCTATAGGCCCATAGCTATTCGGGGAGGTTGGTGGTTTCCCGGGTTTTAAAAATTGAACAATTATAGCTTTTTTCCATGCTTCAGGTATCTTCCCCGATGTCCAAATTTTGTTAAAAAATTAAAAGGGCTTTTACGGCATGCTCACAGAGATGGCCTAGCATTTGGTAATGTATTCTATCGGGACTAGGTGCAGTTTTTTTACCAGCGCACAGTACCCTATGGATTTCTTGAACTTTAATTAAAGTATTGTATGGTTCATTTCTGCTGCCATTTATCGGTAGTCTTTGTTTCTCCGCTGTGTTTTTGAATTTTAGAAATGATTCTGTGTAGTGTGACAAGTGGAAGCTGCCGAGAAATATTCACCCAGTATGTCTGCTTGTTCTTCTATGCTTGTCTGTATAACGGGGGCTGTGAGAAGTGGAACTGTGAATGGGGAATAGCTGTTATTTAGCTTTCGTACCTTCTCCCACATTTGTTTGGATGTGGTTGAGCTGCTTATAGAGGACACGTAGCTTTGGCATGAATACTTTTCAGCACTGCGGTCGATATATCGAGCTTTTGCTCTCGCTTTTTTAAAGCTTATAAAGTTTTCTGCCGTTGGGTATCTGCGAAATGTTCCCCAAGCTTTGTTTTGTTCTTTTTTCGATTCTCTACATTCTTGTGTATACCAAATTTTGTGGCATTGTTTTACTACTCCAGAGGACTGAGGTATAGCTAGGTTTGCAGCGTGAATAATACAGTTAGTAAAAGCTTCATTTAATTCGCCTATGGAGAGGTTATGTGACAATTTTTTCTAGGCTGGCTTTCTCTTGAAACAGGGCCCAGTCGGCTAAATGGAGCTTCCAACGTTGTGGTTTTGTCGGGATTACTTCCGGTGAGGATTTTAAGCTGATCAGTACAGGTAGGTGATCGCTTCCATATGGGTTGTCTAGTACGTCTCATTTTAATTCAGTGAAAATAGAGGGTGAACAAAAGGAGAGATCGATGTAGCTCATTTTTCCTGAGCTAGGTGAACAATAGGTTGGTTTTACAGTGTTTAGTAAACATAGGTTATTACTCAGTATACGATCCTCAATAATTTGGCCTCTTTTATCGGTTTTATCACTACCCCAAAAGCTGGAGTGCCAGTTAAAATCTCCGACTATCAAATATGGCACTGGTAACTGTTCTATATGGTGCTCCAATTCATGTATAGTTACTCCTAGATGTGGCTCCAGGTATACACAGCATAAGGTAATTGTTTTAAATGTGCGCAGGATGGTTGCTACAGCTTCTAATTTAGCATTAAGATGGTGTTCTTTAACTGCGATCCCCTCTTTAAATAATAGCGACGCCACCTGAGAGCCTGTCTGCGTGTTCTCGGTCGCGGCGGAAGACTTTATACTTGAGTATGTTTTCATGTTTGGAACCTAAGGTTGTTTCTTGGAGACACAGGGCCACGGGTGAGAGTGTGATCAGTATGTCGTTTAGGTCATTTATGTTATGTAAAAGTCCCCTGCAATTCCAGTGTACGAAAGCCATTTTGTATTATATGTGTGGAGTGAAAGAGGATCTAAGTTGTGTTTTCAGGCCACTTGATTCAAAGCCTCTCTTTTTTGTTGCGGTCCAAGGAGCCCCGGCGTTCACCGCCGTCGACGTCACAGGGCTTCCGTGCCTTGTGTCCATTGTATCCTCAGATACGCTGGACGTCCGTGCTGGACGCACGGTTACGTTCAAGTTGGGCATCGCCATGTGAGGAGGGGCCCTGGAGCCTTCTGACCAGGGGGTCCGCACGGCTTGCTTTTCAGGTAGTGGCGCAACGCTAGCTGCGTCCAGTTTGGGCGCTGGAGTCTCTGCCCGAGCCTCACTGTGTGTAAGCTGGGCAGGCTCTGAAGGCCGCTGCGGTGCCGCGCCCTGTTGCTGCACAACGGAATAACGTTTATTTTTCACCAATAAAGTTGCTTTCGCGCTTCCCTCAAAGTGATATTTTGTTTTACTTTGAGTCTCATAATCTCTTTTTCTTGTTTGCATGTTGGGCAGGCACGCGAGTAGGCAGGATGACTGCCCTCACAGTTTATACAATGGTGTAATTCAACTTCACAGTTGTCTGAAGGGTGATCATGGGCAGCACACTTAGCGCATGTGGTTTGGCCCAGACAGCTCTGTGAGCCGTGGCCGTACCTTTGGCATTTGAAACAGCGTCGCAGGTTGGGTATGTACGGTCGGAGTTTCATACTGGTGTAGCCTACCTCTACAGATTCAGGCAGTGTGCTCAATGCGAACGTTAGGACGAAGTGCTTTGTTTCGATTTCTTTGTTTTCCCGTCTGATCTTTATTCAGTACACATCTGTGACATTTTGTTTTTAGTCCGTTTAGGAGTTCTTGTTCCGTCGCATACTTAAGGTCATCGTCAGAAATGGCGCCACGAACGGTATTCAATGATCGGTGAAGGCTGATTGCTACGTAGATGTCACGAAAGGCTGTTACTCCTGAAAGTTTCTCATACTGACGTTGGTACAACAATTTCAAAAGATCACCATTTGCTAGTTTCTTTATTTGATATCCTTGTCCAATGGTGTCGGTTAGGGTCCTTCTAACATTGAAAGGAGAGACATATCGGGCCGTAATTTCTGAGTGCTCACTATGTACCACGTGGAATTCGGGAAAGTTGCTTTTGTTTTTCGCGAAGAACTGCGCAGTGACATCGGTGCGCCCCTCTTGTTAGGAGGGCGATCGCTTGAAGCAAAAGAGCTTGCCATAAAAATTGTAGTTTCCGGTCGCGGTACCAGCCGCCCACCAAGGAGCCCAACGAGAGGACGGGACAGGAGCTTGCAAGCAAGCCCTAACCACGCCAGCTGTATATTGCGGCTATAACTTAATATGGCGTAACTCAGGGTAGTTAGCCACACAAAGGTTAACCCTAGCCGCCAGGAAAGGAATGAACAATAAGTGAAGAGAAGAGAGGAAAGATGGAAAAGTGGGAGAGAAAGACGAAGATTGGAGAGGACAGGAAAACGCGACTGCCAATTTACTCCAGGTGGGTCAGTCTGGAGGTGCCGTCTATGTGAAGCCGAGGCCGAAGAGGTGTGTTGCCTCCGCCGGAGGGCCTTAACGGTCCAAACACCCAGCATCGGCTCAACCCCCAGGATCCCCCTTCCCCCATACACGGCTAAGCCGCGCATGGCTACACGCGGGATTTTTAAACCCTCGTGTGCTCCGGTACGTGGTGTCGCAGCACACCAAATGCCTGCTGACGCAAACGCCCCTGCGGGGAGTAATAGAAGCGGCGGCTCCGCTGTCCTTAAGTGCGTGTACGGTGACACCGTCTACGAACAGTTCAATTTCGTTCGCCGGGCAAGAATGATGCCTTGAAATGTTCGACGTAAACGCAGTTCTTGCCTCTGGAACTGCGACTGTTAGTTTTCCTCTTTGGCTGGGTTGGGTCGGCCAACTATTGGAAATTGGATCGGCAATGTGGGGAAGGTAAACGACGTAATCGGAGTGGTGGCGAATGTAAGACCAGTCCACAGAATGATTAGATTGTTCCTCAAGTGGAATTCGAGCAGGCCTGTAGCCCACTGTCAGGTAAACCGTGGCTGCGACAGCGGCAGAATCGTGCTACGTGGCCCGGAAAATGGCAGGATAGCGTATTGGCCGGTTATCAGGTGTTCGCCACGCGTTGGCGACAGGGGCTCCAGCGGCCGAGTAAGGGACGACAATCGGACGTGAAAGTGGCGGAAGCACATGGAAGGTGCCTGGTGGCCCGCTAGATATCAGGAGCTGGAAGAGCGTAAGGCCGGTTGACAACGTGAGCGTAAGTTAGCGGTCCAGTAGCGGGATGCGGAGGATGATGATGATGATGTATAGGGCTTTGTGGCGCAAGGGCCAGTCATAGCCAAAGAGCGCCAAGCAATGGTGTTATGTACCCGGTGAGAAAAGTAACGACAAAGGGTATGGTGGCTGTCTATGACGAGACAGTGTGGCTGTATAGAGACATAAGACAAGAAGCAGGGTATAAACATGTTAACATAATGACAATGGCTTGTGAGGTGTGCTGTTAACCTAAAAGTTATACCATGAAGGTGTGAGGTACTAAAAATGTATATATGTCAGTAGCACTACTGCCTCAACAAGGTCCTTAACTGAAAGGGGCCGGAGGCAAGTGCTATACAAAGCGCTGCTTTCGCAGCAGGAGCCTCTGATTAGAGGCCGTGCTACGAAACTTGTGGGAATAGTATTTGTAATGCGTCAACATCCTGTAAAAAGTTGAAAACTGTTTTCGGGTTAAAAAGCGGGTCAGCACCAAGGAACATACATGGGTGTAAAGGGATCTTCTGTCGGTACGCTAGAGGGAAGTGCTTTTTTTTTTGAGATTCCGCTTCCCGGCACTCCAGCAGGACATGGAGGACGGTCAGTGTTTCGCCACATTTACAACAAACAGGTTGGAGTTTCGCTACCGGTCAATAGATAAGAGTGTGTGCCATGGGTATGGCCTATCCTAAGGCGACAGAAAATGACTTCAGTTCGCCGTGTTCTTGTTAATGGTGCGTAATTTCCTAAGAGTGGCTAAATAAATGGTGTTTATTGGAATTTTCGGTATCCCACATCTGTTGCCAATGCCTTCTAAGTTTTTTGCGCAAAAATAGTTTTAGGTCTGAAGGTGCGATACCTATGGAAGAGTTGCCAGCTTTTTTGTAATGGATTTGGCAATTTCATCAGCGAGCGTGTTGCCCTCGATGCCCCTGTGCCCAGGCACCCAACATACTATGACCTGTTTATTACACGAATATAATTTGCACAGGAGTGAATATAGATTAATGAGTATGGGATTCTTGAGGTTCTTGAGTGATATCAGAGATTTTACGACAGATAGGGAGTCTGTAAATACAATGGCTTTCTGTAGCTTTGTTTTCTTGATTTGTTGGACAGCAGACAGTATTGCGTAAGCCTCTGTGGCGAGGATGCTCGTTTCCGGGTACATAACGTTGGATTCGGAGAACGATGGGCCGACAGCTGCCTTGGAAACGCCAGCGTGCGACTTCGAAGCGTCAGTGTAAAATTCTGTGCACGGGTACTTGTGCTGGAGTTCTAAGAAATGCATTCTTATGTGTGCCTCTGGAGCGTGTTTTGTAACCTCTATGAAGGATGTATCGCATTCTATGTGCTGCCACTGCCACGGCGGCAGTGGCTTTGCTGACCATAAGGTTTTGGTCAAGAGCCGGAACTTCCATTTCCTTAGAAAGTTTTCTAACACGCAGAGAAAATGGTTCTGTAGCTGCAGGTCGATCATCAAACAGCGTTGCAGATGCAATGTTGTTTATGGTTTCGTAACACGGATGGTCGCGGTTCGCGTTAACTTTCCGAAAGTAAAGGAAACTGCAGTACGACCTCTGAAGATGAAGCGACCACTCGTTGGCTTCAACGTAGAGACTCTCCACAGGACTCGTCCTGAAGGCACCAGTAGACAGGCGGATACCTAAGTGATGAATAGGGTCAAGAATCTTTAAGGCGCTTGTGGTGGCAGACTGGTAAACCACGGCCCCTTAGTCTAGGCGTGTACGAATAGGGCTTTTGTAGACACTCGTGAGGAATTTCCTGTCACTGATCCATGTTGCATGCGACAAGATTTTTAGAATGTTCATTGTTTTTAGGCATTTGTGCTTAAGATATCATAGGTGCAGAATGAAAGTTAATTTTTTATCTAGAATAATGCCCAGAAATTTGTGTTCCCTGTTTGCAGGTATGCGCTGTCCATGTAAGTTTATATTGGGATCGGCGGTCAGCCCTCTCTTTCGTGTGAATAACACACATGAGCTTTTATTGGGATTGATTTTAAAGCCATTTTCTCTGGCCCATTTAGACACTTTGTTCAGTCCAATTGGGATGTGTCGTTCACAGATTGCGAGGTTACACGAGTTGAAACCGAACTGTATATCATCTACATATAGGGAGTAGAACACGCCGGGTGGTATTGATGAACGTAAGGAGTTCATTTTTATGATGAAAAGCGTACAGCTGAGTACGCCTCCCTGCGGCACCCCAGTTTCCAGTGTATATGGTCTGGACAGAGCATTCCCAACTCTAACGCGGAACGTGCGATTTGTTAAGTAGCTTTCTATTATGTTGAGCATATTCCCGCGGATACCAATTTCTGAAAGATCTCGTAATATTCCAAACCGCCACGTTGTATCATATGCTTTTTCCATGTCGAGGAAGACAGACAGAAAAAACTGTTTTTGTATAAAAGCGTCGCGGATGTTTGCTTCTATGCGAACAAGGCTGTCTGTCGTAGAACGGCCTTCTCTAAAGCCGCACTGATAAGGATCGAGCAGTTTGTTTTCTTCAAGGAAATGTAAGAGCCTGCGGTTTATTATTTTTTCATAAAATTTGCAAAACAACTTGTTAAAGCAATGGGACGGTAACTTTCCACTGAGGATGCATCTTTACCTTGTTTTAGAATAGGTACTACGATGGCTTCTCTCCATGCCAGTGGAAGGAACCCAGTTGCCCAAATAGTGTTAAAGAGGGACAGCAGAGCCATTTGAGCGCTAGAGTCGAGATGCTTGATCATCTCATACATAATACGGTCGGCTCCGGGAGAAGAGCTTTGACAAGTGTTTAAGGATGCTCTGAATTCCATAACACTCAAGGGACTGTGGTAAGGTTCGTTTTCTCCACACTTTCTATTGAACGGCTTGCTTTCTGCAGATTCTTTTAGTTTATGGAAAAGCTCCGAATAATGTTCGGCGCTGGACACATGTTCGAGATGCTGTCCAAGGGTGTTAGCTTGGTCTTCAAGGTTATTGCCTTGGACATCGACCAAAGGCAGGAAGTAAGGTTGGTGGCCAACAAATTTTTTCAACCGACTCCATGCTTTTCCTTCTTGTTTGTAGGAGTTAATACCGGAGATGTATTTTTCTCAGCTTTCCTTTTTAGCCGTGCGCCGTGTTCGTCTTTCTTGGGACTTTATGTGTTTGAAGTTAACAAGGTTCTCAGTTGTTGGAGAGCGGTGCAGCATGTCACAAGCCTTATTCTGTTTTTTTCGTGCATTCCTGCAATCCTCGTTCCACCAGGGCACTCTCCTTTTTTTCGGGGTCCCGTTTGTTTGTGGGATGCACTCCAATGCGGCGTCAATCATAAAAGCGGTAAAATAAGCAACAGCGTCGTTTATATTAAAATCGTTAAGAGCATTTCGCGGCATATACGTCAGAGTCTTAAATTTTTCCCAGTCTGCAGATGCAACCTTCCATCGAGGGGCGTGTGGGAAAGGATCATGTTCTTTTGTAGATTGGAGGATCACAGGAACATGGTCACTGCCATAAGGGTTCTGAGAAACTTTCCAATCTAAACGGGGTACTAAGGTCGGGGATACTATGCTTAAGTCTATGTAACTGTATGTGTTATGTGCAAGACTGTAAAATGTTGGTTGTTTCTTATTTAGCACGCAGGCGCCTGAAGAAAACAGGATTTGTTCTATTATTCGACCTCTTGCATCGCATCGGGAATCCCCCCAAAGAATATTGTGTGCATTGAAATCCCCAACCAGTATGTATGGGTCTGGCAGGGCATCTTTTAATCCCTCGAGTTCTCTTCGATGGAGCCGAAAGTTAGGCGGTATGTAGATAGAACAAATGCTAATTAGTTTCCCAAACAATAAGGCCCGAACTGCAACTGCCTCAAGAGGTGTCTGAAGTTCCAGAGCATGGCATGCAACGGACTTATCAGCTATTATTGCTACACCACAGGAAGAGGTGTTGGCAGCGTCACGGTCCTTCCGAAAAATGGCGAATTACGTCAGAAAGGCTGACTGTGTTGGTTTTAGATGTGTTTCTTGTACACACAGCACCTTGGGATTATATTTATGCACGAGTTCTTTGACGTCGTCGAGGTTGTGGAGGAGACCTCTAACGTTCCAATGTAATATTAGTGTATCCATGTTGTTATTGATATGTGCTGTGTGTTTAGGAGAGAGAAGCTACTTTAGCCCACAGGGCTCTTTCCAGGCCCTGTGATGCGGGTTTTGTCCTTTTTGGCGCGCTCCTGAGAACTGCGCCGAGCCTTCGGCGTCTGGGACGCTGACGCACTTTGTGATGTATCCATCGGCTCCGCCGAGGCGTTGGATGTCCGCTCGCAGGTGTTTCGGGCTTCTCTAGGCGTGCAGAGGCCCTTAAAGAACTAGAGACAGCAGACCCTGTGGGCTGCTGGATCTTGCTGGGCGGCAGGCCAGCCCTAGCTGGTCCCGCAGTGAGGGCGAGTGGCGATGCCGCCGGTCCACTCTGGGTGGTCCTAACAGCCGCCGAATACCGTTGCGGCCGTGTCCCCAGCCGTGCCACTTCGAAAAATGTAGCTCCCTGTGCAATAGAAAGACGCTTGCGCGCTTCTTTGAATGAGATATTTTCTTTTACTTTAAGTGTGATGATTTCTTTTTCCTTCTTCCATGAAGGACAGGAGCGAGAATAGGCGGCGTGTTCACCGTCACAGTTTGCACAGTGAAGTGGGTCGTTGCAATTGTCCGCAGGGTGGTCATGGGACGCGCACTTTGCACAGGTGGTACGGCCTGGGCAGCTCTGAGAGCCGTGGCCGAATCTTTGGCATTTGAAACATCGTCGTGGATTTGGTATGTACGGTGTGACAGTAATTTTCATATAGCCTGTTTCGATGCTTTCAGGGAGAGTGCTGGTACAAAAGGTCAGGATCAGGTGTTTTGTGGGTATTTCCTTGTCATCTCAGCGGATTTTGATTCGTTGCACATTAGTGACATGCTGCTCCTTCCAGCCCTCTAAGAGCTCTGCCTCAGTCAGTTCTAGAAGGTCCTGCTCTGAAACTACACCTCTTGTGCTGTTGAGGGAACGGTGAGGGGTTATTGAAATTGGGCTTTCACGAAATGAAACAAGATTTGTCAATTTGTCGTGCTGTATTTTGTCACGAACTTCAAGGAGAAGGTCGCCACTGGCCATTTTAGTAATTTTGTATCCAGGGCCCAGTGTGTCAGTGAGGCACTTCGCAACAACAAATGGAGAAAGCGTTCTTACAGTCCTTGGGTTCGTTTCGGTATGAAATCACATGAAAATGTGGGAAAATATCTTTGCTCTTGGCGAAAAAGTTGAAGGGTTCATCGGTGCGGCCTCTTTTCAAGAGAGTTCGATCAGGTAGCTTGGGGAATGAGCGAAAAGCCATAGAAATTACTGAAATTTCGGCAGCTGTGCCAGCCACCCACCATGGAGCCCAACACGGGGACGTGACAAGATTCTGTATAAATGCAGCCTGCCAGCGCCAGCAGAACACAGCCACTATAACCTAATGTATATAACCAAAATTGCATACATTTCACACGGTTAACCCTTGCCGCTAGGAAATGCGGAAGCAAAAGAAGTGAAGAGAAGACAGGAAAGATGCAAAAGTGGGAGAGAAAGACGAAGATTGGAGAGGAAGACAGGAAAAGGCGACAGCCGATTTTCTCCAGGTGGGTAAGCCTTGAGGTGCCGTCTATGTGAAGCCGAGGCCAAAGAGGTGTGTTGCCTCCGCCGGGGGGCCTTAAAGGTCGAAACACCCAGCATCAGCTGAACCTCCAGGATCCCCCTTTCCCCAGACACGGCTATGCCGCGCACGGCTACACGCGGGAGGGTCCAACCCTCGTGTGCTCGGGTACGTGGTGTCGCAACACACCAAACGCCTGCTGCGGCAGACGCCCCTGCGGGAACGCGGAGGAGGGGCAGATGGCAGCGCCGCTGCAATTTGCGTCTGAATGACGTGACAAAGCTAATGAGCCAAGGTTGTCGACGGCTTGGGTGTGCTATTGGCCAGTGAGAGTTGGCGTGCGACTTCCTGGCGGATGAATTGCTTTATCTCCGGTATTAAAGCCTTGATGTCGACAGCGGCACGGCCAAAATCCAGCGGACTTAACTCCAAGGCGTTCTGCTGAGCAGTACGTGTTGATGCACGCTGCTTGCGCTTCTCGTCGTACTGCTGACAGAGCTGCATGACAACGGCAATCATCCGGGGACTCTTCGCGACGAGCATCTGGAAGGCATGGTCATCGATGCCTTTCATGACGTGCTTTATTGTGTCAGCTTCGTCCATAGGTGAGTTGACGCGCTTGCAGAGCGAGAGCACGTCTTTAATATAACTAGTGAAAGTCTCGTCCTGGACTTGAGCTTGACCACGCAAGCGCTGCTCAGCGCGAAGCCGGCGAACGGCGGACGGCCGAAGACCTCTGCCAAAATCACAGTGAAAGTCGACCAGGTGTAAAATCGGATTCATGATTGCGGAAACGTAGGTTTGCCTTGTCAGTCAAGTAAAAGATCACATATATAAGCTTGGCACGGTCGTCCCAATTATAGGGGCTTACACGGCCATGTTCCACGTCCTGATTGTCTGCGCCGCTAAATATAGCCGGATCGCGCTGCCGAATGACGCCAGAGCTGACGACGGCCGCGCGCGTGGGAGAAGCAGCATGGGACGGTCCCTGTTCATCGATTGCAACAGCTAGTGGTAGCGTCCGACTGTGGAATTCCAGGATGTCGAAGAGAAACCCAGCACCTCCACCAAATACAACGGGGGTGTTCGCCCAGCAGCACTAGTTCTAGGTTGTAGCGGTAGGTTGAAACATGTCGGTGCTATAGCGAAACGGGCAAGCAAGCATTTCTCGTCATCGACTTCTCTTTCACAAGCACTATGCCCGCTACCCAGTGCCTTCGGTACAATAGATATATATTGTAACGACGCGCGATCGACGAGTATGGGTAGCAGCACCGCCAAGAAACGCACTTTATCAGTCGTCCAAGGGAACAACAGCAACGTCTTCTTCGTTTTCCCCGCTTCACCTAAAAACCCGCGCTACTTCAGCGTCGTCCCCACTGGCGCATACCCGCTGCATTATGATGATGATATGTGGTGTTTAATGGCGCAAGGGCCAGGTGTGGCCAAAGAGCGCCATGACAAGTGGTGATGTTGACGATGTATTATGGAGATGTGACTTGGCTGTAAACTGGCCTAAAAATTGTCGCTGTAAAGTGCGTAAAATCTACGTGCTATAAAATTATGGCGATGACTCATGACGAATACTTTGAACATTAAAATCCATCGTAAAAGAATGATGCAGAATAAAAAATATATGAGATAGTAAAATTACCTGGAGCACTGCTGCCTCACCGGAGCCCTTGAAACACAAGGGCCTAGAGGCGCGTGCTATACGAAAGAGCTATCACAGCGGCATCCTGTGAAGAGAGGACCCGCTACGAACACGTGGGGCTAAAAACATGCAAGACAACATCTTTCAGAAAACTTAGGACTGTGTTGGTGTCAAATAAAGGTTCTGGACCGAGTAGCATTACGGGATGTAGGGAGGTGTGCTGCCGGTATGCTAGGGAAAAATGTTTTCTTCTGTCAGATTCGGCTGCCCGACACTCCAGGAGGACGTGGAGGACGGTCAGCCTCTCCCCGCATCTACCGCAGGTTGGAGGATCATTTTCAGTGAGTAGAAAGTTATGCGTGCCAAATGTGTGTCCTATTCTCAGGCGACAGAATAGGACATCTGTTCGCCGTGATTTTGTTACGGGGGGCCAAGAACCTAACTGTGGTTTTATCACGTGCAGTTTGTTATTTACTTCTGCGTCCCACATACGTTGCCAGTGGTTTCGCAGTTTTCTTCTTAAGAAAGGTTTCAGATCTGTGACAGGGACCGAAGCAGTAGGACTAACTGCATGCAATGAAATGGATGTGGCCATCTGGTCCGCTAGAACGTTACCCTCAATGCCCCTATGTCCGGGCACCCAGCATATAATGACATGCTGGTTAGACATATACGCTCTACAGAGAATGCAATAGAGCTCAGTTATTACGGGGTTTCTGTGTTTACAGTGTGACTTCAAGGCTTTTACGACACTTAGGGAGTCTGTAAATAAAATTGTCTTTTGAATATTTGATTTTCTGATATGTTTCACAGCCAACAATAGTGCATGCGCCTCAGCCGTAAATATACTTGTTTCAGGGTGCAGTACACCGGATTCCGAGAAGGATGGACCAATGGCTGCGTAGGACACCCCGGCATGCGACTTAGAAGCGTCTGTGTAAAACTCTGCGCACGAGTACTTGTGCTGGAGCTCCAAGAAATGCATTTTGATATGTGGCTCTGGCGCATGTTTAGTAACCTCTATAAAGGATGTGTCACACTCTATCAGCTGCCACTCCCAGGGTGGTACTAGCTTAGCTGGAGGCATTAAGCGTTGCTCGAGAACTGGGACATCCATTTCCGTGCAAAGTTCTCTTGCACGCAGTGAGAAAGGAAGTCTCATAGAGGGTCTGTTATGAAAAAGTGTTTCACACGTCAAGTCGTTAGCGGTTGTGAAACACGGATGTTCCCTATTAGAGCGAACCTTGAGAAAATATGTTAAGCTGATGTTTGTTCTTTGAAGATGGAGTGGCCACTCATCTGACTCTACATATAGGCTTTCAACAGGGCTTGTCCTAAATGCGCCAGTGGCCAAACGGATACCCAGATGGTGAACGGGGTCTAACATCTTAAGTGCGCTCGGTGCGGCAGAGTGATATGCTACGGCACCATAATCTAACCGTGATCGAACAAGGCTCTTGTAAATATTCAACAAACACTGTCTGTCGCTACCCCAAGTTGTGTGGGATAGGATTTTAAGTAAGTTCATTGTTCTAAGACATTTTTCTTTGAGATGTTTTATGTGCGGAATGAAAGTAAGCCTGGAGTCAAGTATAACACCAAGAAATTTGTGATCTTTGTTTACAGGAATTTGTTGTCCGCCCAGTTCTACACAAGGATCTGGGACCAGGCCTCTCTTTCTTGTGAAGAGAACACAAGAACTTTTGTGGGGGTTGACTTTGAATCCGTTTTGGTCTGCCCACTTAGAAACCTTGTTCAAGCCTTGCTGTACCTGTCTTTCGCATACTGTGAGGTTGCAGGATTTGAAGCCTATTTGTATATCGTCTACGTATACGGAATAAAAAATGGCAGGTGGTAGTGAAGCACGTAGGGTGTTCATCTTAACGATAAAGAGAGTGCAGCTGAGCACGCCTCCCTGGGGTACACCAGTTTCCTGGGTAAAGGGACGTGACAGTGCATTGCCAACTTTTACACGGAAGGTACGATTGGACAAATAGCTTTCAATTATTTTCAACATATTTCCACAGATGCCCATTCCCGACAAATCTCGCAGGATCCCGTAACGCCATGTTGTATCATATGCCTTCTCCATATCAAGGAATATGGAGAGGAAGTACTGTTTGTGTACAAAGGCATCGCGAATATATCCTTCAATGCGCACAAGATGATCTGTTGTTGACCGCCCTTCTCGGAATCCACACTGATAAGGACCGAGCATTTTGTTGAGCTCAAGGAAATGTATAAGTCTGCGATTTATCATTTTTTCAAAAAGCTTACACAGACAATTAGTTAGAGCTATCGGACGGTAACTTGCCGCCAAGGAGGGGTCCTTCCCGTGCTTCAGAACAGGAACCACAATCGCTTCCTTCCATGTCGATGGGAGGTATCCGGAAGCCCAAATAGTGTTTAATAGTGTAAGTAGTGTAACTTGTGTGTCAGTATGCAGGTTTCTAATCATGTCATACATGACTCTGTCAGGTCCCGGTGCAGTGCTTTTGCATGTGTTCAAGGCAGCGTTCAACTCGGCAGTATTGAAAGGCCAGTTATACGGTTCATTCTGCCTGGATTTTCGAATGATTGGCTTACGTTCTATTATTTCTTTATGTTTAAGAAAGGACTGGGAATAATTGATTGAGCTTGACACACGTTCAAAGTGCTCCCCAAGTGAATCTGCCTGGTCTTGCAGGGTTTCGCCTTGCGTGTTTACCAAAGGGAGGGAGTATGTTTGTCGCCCTCTTATCCTACTGACCCTGTTCCAGACTTTGGCCTCATCTGTATACGAGTTGATACCTGATAAAAATTTCTGCCAGCTCTCTCTTCTGGCCTGTCGACGGGTTCGCCTGCCTTGGGATTTTACTTTTTTAAAGTTTATGAGATTCTCCGCAGTTGGGGAGGCGCGTAGCAACCCCCACGCTTTGTTTTGGTTCTTACGAGCGATCCTACAATCCTCGTTCCACCACGGCACGCGCCGTTTACACCCCAAGCCATTTACTTGTGATATGCATTTAGATGCGGCATCTATTATGAAGGCTGTAAAATATTCCACAGCAGCATCAATTCCTAACGAGGACATGTCATCCCATGAAATACTGCTGAGAGTTCGGAATTTCTCCCAGTCAGCTGTATCAATCTCCCACTTAGGAGCCTGTGGTGTATATTCGTTCTTTTTAGGTGTACGTAGCAGTATGGGGAAGTGGTCGCTTCCGTAAGGATTGTTTGTAACTTCCCATTCGAGTTCAGGCAGTAGTGACGGGGAGACTAAGCTAAGATCAATTGAAGAAAAGGATTTGTTGGCAAGACAGTAATATGTGGGTTCTTTCTTATTCAAAATGCACGCACCAGAAGAGAAAAGGAATTGTTCAACAAGTCGTCCTCGCGCATCTATACGAGGGTCGCCCCACAGGTAATTGTGTGCATTAAAATCACCAAGAACAACATAAGGCTCTGGCAATTCATCCATGAAGGACTGAAATTCGTGTTTAGTTAATTTGTAATGTGGGGGTATATAAAGCGAGCAGATAGTGATGAGTTTGTTTAGCAGAACAACTCGCACCGCCACTGCTTCAAGGGGCGTTTGTAGCTGTAAGGGCTGAGAGGCTATACTTTTATGAGTGACAATCGCAACACCACCCGATGATGCGACGGCATCATCGCGATCTTTGCGAAACGTAACATACGTTCGGAGAAAGTTTGTGTTTTTAGATTTTAAGTGTGTTTCCTGTAAACACAGCACTTTTGGATTATATTTGTGGATTAGTTCTTGCAAATCATCAAGGTTCCTAAGAAGACCTCTGATGTTCCATTGTATGATTTGTGTATCCATATTTAATGTAAATTAGTGCTGTGTGTACGGAAACGGGAAGATGCCTTAGATTACAGAGCCCTTTCGAGGCCCTGTAATAGGTGTTTTGTTCTTTTTGGAGCGTTCGAGCGATTCTCGACGCTCCTTAGGCGCCTGGTGCGCCTTGAGGATAGGTGTGGTGTCCATTGCCTCTTGTGAGGCGCCGGACACGTGCTCTTGCGAGCGGGAAGTTTTCAGAGGGAGTCCCGCCTTGGAGGGCAAGACCCCTGCACCCACCAGCCCGGAGGTCGATGGGGCTCCCAGAGGGATTTGGCTACGCTGGCCGTTGCTAGCGCTGGAAGGAACCTTGGAGGCTGGGGCAGCCTCGGCTGCGTCCACCTTCGGGGTCGTTGGCCCCGTCTGCTGGGTAGACGGAGCAGCCCTAGCTGCAACCGCTGCGGGGGCAGATGGCGTAACTGCCGACTCACTGCCTGTGGGTCGGACAGCCGCTGGAGGCCGTTGTGACGCTGCCCCCTTACGCGCCACATCGGCAAAGCTACTCTTAGACAGGTATGACACCCGCCTACGTGCCTCCTTGAAAGATATGTTTTCTTTGACTTTGATTGTCACAATCTCTTTTTCTCTTTTCCAGGACGGGCAGGCGCGCGAGTATGCGGCGTGCTCGCCATCACAGTTGACACAGTGTGGAGTCTTCTGGCATGTTTCGGAGGAATGTTCGGTGTCACTACACTTGGCACATGTCAGCCGGCCTCGACAGTTCTGTGAACTGTGGCCGAACCTTTGGCACTTGAAGCATCTGAGAGGATTGGGCACGTATGGCCTAACACGAAGTTTGATGTAACCGGCCTCAATGGACTCGGGGAGGACACTTGAGCTGAAAGTGAGTATCAGGTGTTTTGTTTGGATTTCTTTTCCGTCTCGCCTAATCTTGATTCTTTTGACATTTATGACATTTTGTTCACTGAAGCCCTCCAAGAGTTCAGCCTCAGTGAGCTCCAGCAAATCATCGTCCGAGACAACGCCGCGTGATGATGATGATGATGATGATATGTGGTGTTTAATGGCGCAAGGGCCAGGTTTGGCCAAAGAGCGCCATGACAAGTGGTGATGTTGACGATGTATTATGGAGATGTGACTTGGCTGTACACTGGCCTAAAAATTGTCGCTGTAAAGTGCGTAAAATCTACGTGCTATAAAATTATGGCGATGACTAATGACGAGTGCTATCAACATTAAAATCCATCGTAAAAGAATGATGCAGAATAGAAGATATATGAGATAGTAAAATTACCTGGAGCACTGCTGCCTCACCGGAGCCCTTGAAACACAAGGGCCTAGAGGCATGTGCTATACCTAAGAGCTGTCACAGCGGCATCCTCTGAGGAGAGGACCCGCTATGAACATGTGGGGCTAACAACATGCAGGACAACATCTTTCAGGAAACTTAGGACTGCGTTGGTATCAAATAGCGGTTCCGGGCCGAGTAACATTGCGGGATGAAGGGGGATCTGCTGCCGGTATGCTAGGGGAAAGTGCTTCTTTCTCTCAGATTCGGCTGCCCGACACTCCAGGAGGACGTGGAGGACGGTCAGCCTCTCTCCGCATCTACCGCAGGTTGGAGGATCGTTTTCAGTGAGTAAAAAGTTATGTGTGCCAAATGTGTGTCCTATTCTGAGGCGACAGAATAGGACATCTGTTCGCCGTGATTTTGTTACGGAGGGCCAAGAACCTAATTGTGGCTTTATCACGTGCAGTTTGTTATGTACTTCTGCGTCCCACTTACTTTGCCAGTGGTTTCGCAGTTTCCTTCTTAAAAAAGGCTTCAGGTCTGTGACAGGGACCGAAGAAGTTGGATTAGCTGCATGCAACGAAATTGATGTGGCCATCTGGTCTGCTAGAACGTTACCCTCGATGCCCCTATGTCCGGGCACCCAGCATATAATGACATGCTGGTTGGACATGTACGCTCTACAGAGAATGGAATAGAGCTCAGTTATTACTGGGTTTCTGTGTTTACAGTGTGACTTCAAGGCTTTCACGACGCTTAAGGAGTCTGTAAATAAAATTGTTTTTTGAATATTTGATTTTCTGATATGTTTCACAGCCGACAATAGTGCATGGGCCTCAGCCGTAAATATACTTGTTTCAGGGTGCAGTACACCAGATTCCGAGAAGGATGGACCAATGGCTGCGTAGGACACCCCGGCATGCGACTTAGAAGCGTCTGTGTAAAACTCTGTGCAAGAGTACTTGTACTGGAGCTCCAAGAAATGCATTTTGATATGTGTCTCTGGCGCATGTTTAGTGACCTCTACAAAGGATGTGTCACACTCTATCAGCTGCCACTCCCAGGGCGGTACTAGCTTAGCTGGAGGCATTAGGCGTTGTTCGAGAACTGGGACGTCCATTTCCGAGCTAAGTTCTCTTGCACGCAGTGAGAAAGTAAGTCTCATAGAGGGTCTGTTATGAAAAAGTGTTTCACACGTCAAGTCGTTAGCGGTTGTGAAACACGGATGTTCCTTATTAGAGCGAACTTTGAGAAAATACGTTAAGCTGATGTTTGTTCTCTGAAGATGGAGTGGCCACTCATCCGACTCTACATATAGACTTTCAACAGGGCTTGTCCTAAATGCGCCAGTGGCCAGACGGATACCCAGATGGTGAGCGGGGTCTAACATCTTAAGCGCGCTCGGTGCGGCAGAGTGGTATACTACGGCACCGTAATCTAACCGTGATCGAACTAGGCTCCTGTAAAGATTCAGCAGGCACCTCCTGTCGCTACCCCATGTAGTGTGGGATAGAACTTTAAGTAAGTTCATGGCTTTTAGACATTTTGCTTTAAGACATTTTATGTGCGAAATGAAGGTAAGCCTGGAGTCAAGGATAACACCTAGAAATTTGTGTTCTTTGTTAACAGGAATTTGTTGTCCACCCAGTTCTACACAGGGATCAGGTACCAAGCCTCTCTTTCTTGTGAAGAGAACACAAGAACTTTTGTGCGGGTTGATTTTAAATCCATTTTGATCTGCCCACTTGGACACTTTGTTTAAGCCCTGCTGTACCTGTCTTTCACATACTGTAAGGTTGCATGATTTGAAAGCTATCTGTATATCGTCTACGTAGACGGAGTAGAAAATAGCTGGTGGTAAAGATGCACGAAGCGTGTTCATTTTGACGACAAAGAGCGTGCAGCTGAGTACGCCACCCTGGGGTACCCCAGTTTCCTGTATGAATGTACGCGACAGTGCAGGACCTATTTTCACTCGAAATGTACGGTTCTCTAGGTAGGTCTCTATATTATTTAACATATTGCCGCGGATACCTAGCGCGGAAAGATCGCGCAGGATTCCGTACCGCCAGGTTGTGTCGTAAGTTTTTTCCATATCCAGAAATACAGATAGGAAAGATTGCTTGTGCACGAAGGCATCGCGAATGCTCGCTTCGATGCGCACAAGATGGTCGGTTGTAGATCGCCCTTCCCGAAAACCACACTGAAATGGGTCAAGCATTTTACTGGACTCTAGGAGATGCACGAGACGGCGATTGATCATTTTTTCAAATACCTTACAAAGGCAACTTGTCAGGGCTATCGGGCGGTAACTTGCCACTGAGGAAGGATCTTTGCCTTGTTGCAAAACCGGGATCACAATGGCTTCTTTCCACGCAGTCGGGAGGTATCCCGCAGACCAAATGGTGTTGTAAATTGTGACTAGTGTAACTTGGGTGTCTTTATGTAAGTTTTTGATCATTTCATACATGATCCTGTCAGATCCCGGTGCAGAGCTCTTGCATGCGCTCAAGGCAGCTCTCAACTCGGCAATGCTAAAAGGGCAGTTGTATGGTTCATACTGTTGACATTTTCTCATGAGTGGCTTACATTCTTCTATATGTTTATATTTCAGAAAGGATTGTGAGTAATGGTTGCCACTTGACACACTCTCAAAGTGCTCCCCAAGTGAGTCCGCCTGATCTTGTAGGGTATCGCCTTCTGTGTTTACCAAAGGGAGTGCATATGCTTGTCGCCCTCTTATCCTATTGACCCTGTTCCAGGCTTTGGCCTCATCTCTGAACGAGTTAATACTCGATAGGAACTTCTGCCAACTTTCTCGTCTGGCCTGTCGGCGGGTTCGCCTGCCTTGGGATTTTACTTTTTTAAAATTGCTAAGATTCTCCGCAGTGGGAGAAGCGCGTAGCAACCCCCACGCCCTGTTCTGATTTTTACGAGCGATCCTACAATCGTCGTTCCACCACGGGACACGCCGTTTGCACGCCAAGCCACTTACTTCACGTATTCATTTAGATGCGGCATCTATAATGAAGGCTGTAAAGTAATCCACAGCAGCATCAATTTCTAACGAGGACATGTCATCGCATGTTATGCTAGTTAGGGTTCGGAATTTCTCCCAGTCTGCTGTGTCAATCTTCCACCTAGGAGCCTGTGGTGGGTATTCGTTTTCTTTAAGTGTTCTTAATAGTATGGGGAAGTGGTCGCTTCCGTAAGGATTGTTAGTAACTTCCCATTCGAGTTCAGGCAGTATGGACGGGGAAACTATGCTCAGATCAATTGAAGAAAAGGTTTTGTTGGCAAGACAGTAATATGTGGGTGCCTTCTTATTAAGCAGACACGCACCGGAAGAAAAAAGGACCTGTTCAACGAGACGACCTCGCGCATCGATACGAGAGTCGCCCCATAGGGAGTTGTGCGCATTGAAATCGCCAAGAACAACATAAGGTTCTGGTAATTGATCTATAAAGGATTGGAATTCATGTTTCGTTAATTTGTAATGTGGTGGTATGTAAAGAGAGCTAATGGTGATGAGTTTGTTTAGGAGAACAGCTCGAACCGCCACTGCTTCGAGAGGCGTTTGTAGCTGTAAAAGTTGACACGGAATGCTCTTAGGGATAACAATGGCGACACCGCCCGATGATGCGACGGCATCATCGCGATCTTTGCGAAAAGTTATGTACTGTCGGAGAAAGTTTGTGTTTTTGGATTTTAAATGTGTTTCCTGTAAACACAGCACTTTTGGATTGTGTTGGTGGATCAGTTCTTGTACATCATCAAGGTTTCTAAGGAGACCTCTGACGTTCCATTGTATGATTTGTGTGTCCATATTTAATGTAAATTAGTGCTGTGTGTACGGAAACGGAAAGATGCCTTAGATTACAGAGCCCTTTCGAGGCCCTGTAATAGGTGTTTTGTTCTTTTTGAAGCGTTCGAGCGATTCTCGACGCTCCTTAGGCGCTTGGTGCGCCTTGGGGACAGGTGTAGTGTCCATTGCCTCGTGTGAGGCGCCGGACAAGCGCTCTTGCGAGCGAGAGGTTTTCAGAGGGAGTCCCGCCTTGGAGGGCAAGACCCCTGCGCCCACCAGCCCGGAGGTCGATGGGGCTCCCAGAGGGATTTGGCTGCGCTGGCCGTTGGCAGCGCTGGAGGGGGCCTCGGAGGTTGGGGCAGCCTCGGCTGCGCCCACCTTCGGGGTCGATGGCTCCGTCTGCTCTGTTGGCGGAGCAGCGCTAGCTGCAACCACCGTGGGGGCAGATGGCGTGACTGGCGACTCGCTGACTGTGGGTCGAACAGCCGCCGGAGGCCGTTGTGACGCTGCCCCCTGACGCGCCACATCGGCAAAGGTTTTCCTGGGCAGGTACGATACCCGCCTACGTGCCTCCTTGAAACTTATATTTTCCTTTACTTTTATTGTTACTATTTCCTTTTCCTTTTTCCACGATGGGCACGACCGCGAGTACGCGGCGTGCTCCCCATCACAGTTTACACAGTGGAGAGTGTTTGCACAAGCTTCAGTGGCGTGTTCAAGGGCACTGCATTTGGCGCATGTTTGGCGGCCTCGGCAGCTCTGCGAGCTGTGGCCAAAACGCTGGCATTTGAAGCATCTTAAGGGATTTGGCACATATGGCCTGACACGGAGCTTGATGTACCCGGCCTCTACAGACTTGGGCAGAATACTTGAACCGAATGTGAGTATCAGGTGCTTTGTTTGAATTTCTTTTCCATCCCTTCTTATCTTAATTCTTCTCACATTGACGACATTCTGATCACTGAAGCCCTCCAGGAGCTCAGCCTCTGTTAGTTGGAGCAAATCGTCATCCGAGACAACGCCACGGGTGGTGTTGAGAGTGCGGTGTGGAGTTACTGTTAGTGGAACATCTCCAAATGATACTAAACTGGGCAACTTTTCGTACTGTTTCTGATCATGGAGCTCTAACAAGAGATCACCACTTGCCAGCCTTGATACCTTGTAGCCTGGGCCAAGGATATCAGTTAAGGACCTGGAAACTAGAAAAGGGGAAATGTTTCGTACTTGTTTGTCGGATTGTTCTGAGTGGATGACATGGTAACGTGGGAAGTTTGGTCTTTGACGTCCAAGGAACTGGAAAACTTCATCGGTGCGCCCTCTTTTGTGAGGGCGATCAGGAAGCGGAGGGAAAGAGGTTGCCATAAAGGGATTGAATTTTCGGCAATAACGCCAGCCACCCACCGTGGAGTCCTACAAGGGGACGCTACAGGGACTGTAAGAACAGGTCCTGCAAACGCCAGCTGTACGTTATCACTATAACCAAATACGAGATAACCTAGGTTGGTTATTCACACAAGGTTAACCCTTGCTGCCTGGAAAATTGGAAGTAAACGGAAGCTAGGAGGAGACAGGAAAGATGAAAAAGTAAGAGAAAGACGAAGATTAGAGGAAGAGAGAGACAGGAAGAGGCAACTACCGATTTCCCCCGGGTGGGTCAGTCCGGGGGTGCCGTCTATGTGAAGCAGAGGCCAAAGGGGTGTGTTGCCTCAGCCGGGGGGCCTTAAAGGTCCAAACACCCAGCATCGGCTCAACCCCCAGGATCCCCTTTTCCCCAGACACGGCTAAGCCGCGCACGGCTACACGCGGGAGGGTCCAACCCTCGTGTGCTCGGGTACGTGGTGTCGCAACACACCAAACGCCTGCTGACGCTGACGCCCCTGCGGGGAACGCCGCGTGAGGTATTCATCGTGCGGTGCGGGGTTACTACTACTTGGGTCTCTCCAAATGATACTAGTTTAGGCAGTTTCTCAAATTGTTTCTGATCGCGGAGCTCCAAGAGGAGGTCACCGCTGGCCATCCTCGACGCCTGATAACCTGGGCCAAAAACTTCGGTAAGGGTCTTAGATACCAGGAACGGGGAGATTGTGCGGACTTGTTTCGCTGGTTTTTCTGTGTGGACCACATGAAAACGAGGAAAATTGTGGACTTGGCGTCCGAAAAACTGAAATACTTCTTCGGTGCGCCCTCCTTTCTGAGGGCGATCAGGTAGTTTAGGGAAAGCATGTTCCATAAGTAATGTTGGGTTTTCGGCCGCGATGCCGACCACCCACCATGGAGCCCAACAGTGGGACGTGACAGAAGTTCCTGCTGGAGAAACTCTGCCAACGCCAGCCGTACATCGCTGCTATAACCAAATACAGCATAACCACGGCTGGCTAGCTACACAAGGTTAACCCTTGCCGCCAGGAAACTAGGAAGTGAGGAGAAGTGATGAGAAGACAGGAAAGATGTAAAAGGCGAGAGAGAAAGACGAAGATTGGAGAGGAGGACAGGAAAAGGCGACTGCCGATTTCCCCCGGGTGGGTCAGTCCGGGGGTGCCGTCTATGTGAAGCAGAGGCCAAAGGGGTGTGTTGCCTCCGCCGGGGGGCCTTAAAGGTCCAAACACCCGGCATCGGCTCAAACCCCAGGATCCCCCTTTCCCCAGACACGGCTAAGCCGCGCACGGCTACACGCGGGAGGGTCCGACCCTCGTGTGCTCGGGTACGTGGTGTCGCAACACACCAAACGCCTGCTTGCGCAAACGCCCCTGCGGGGCCACTGCATTATGGTTCTGCCAAATATAGTTGTGTCATTTGCTCCCCCCCTTTTGAAAAGATCATCGTCCCGATGATAGAGGCTTGGAAAGCAGCGGTAAAGAACTGCGCAGTCTTGGCAGTCCTTATAGTACGGCTTCATACGCAGCACGTGAACGACCTCGGGTAAATGCCGTCGGCGCGTTGAACAGTGCGAGCTGTCTGGAACGACTTCGTAGTTGACGTCACTGATGCGTCGGAGAACTATGTAGGGCCCGAAGTATTTGCGTAGGAGCTTTTCAGAGAGCCCACGCTGTCGAATAGGTGTCCAGACCCACACTTTGTCGCCGATGTTGTATGTTACGGCTCTGTGCCGAAGATTGTAGCGCCTGGCGTCACAGTCCTGTTGTTCGTGGATTCGCAGACGCGCAAGCTGCCTAGCTGCCTCTGCTCGGTGTGTTATCTCTTCAGCACCGGTCTCGCTGTCACCAAATTCATGAGGGAGCATTGCGTCTAATGTTGTAACCTCACGGCCGTATACGAGACTGAAGGGCGTCTTGCGAGTGGTCTCTTCACGAGCCGTATTGTACGCGAAGGCGACATAAGGTAAAACCTCGTCCCAGTTCTTATGCTCTACATCTACGTACATGCTTATCATATCAGCCAACGTCCTATTGAGTCGTCTGTCAGTCCGTTCGTTTGAGGGTGATACGCTGTTGTCTTCCGGTGGGCGATACCACTTAGACGTAGAACGATATTTAAAAACTAGGCCATGAACGCAGTACCTCTGTCCGTGACGACTACTGCGGGAGCGCCATGCCTTAAAACGATGGATTCCAGAAAAAATCGTGCCGCTTCATCTGCTGTTGCCCGTTGCAGGGCACTTGTCTCGGCATATCTAGTGAGATAATCCGTGGCAACGATTATTCACCTATTACCAGTCGTGGACGTTGGGAAGGGGCCCAGAAAGTCCATGCCTACTTGTGCAAATGGTGTGGCCGGAACGTCAACAGGGTGCAGTAAGCCGGCGGGTTTGACGGATGGCGATTTAAGACGTTGGCAATGCAGACATGTCTGAACGTAACGTTTAACGACCGCAGTAAGTCTCGGCCAGTAGTAATTCTGCCGAAGCCGTGCCAATGTGCGAGTGTATTCTTCTGTATACTGTTGTTAACCTATATGTGTCCAACCCTTTATGTAATACCCTCACATGAGGGTCTTTAAGGAAATAAAGTGAAGTGTAGCCCAAGTGCCCAGCAGTCGGCTCGTTGTGGCAGGCGTGTAAGATTTCACGTCGAAGCGGTGATGGAAGAACAAGTAAGTAGTTGCTGCCGCTAGGCGAGAAGTTCTTCTTGTAGAGGACGTTGCGACGCAAGCAGTAGGATGCCACCCCTCTTGCAAAGAGCCTCGGCACGCTGTTGGTTCGTCCTTCGAGGTAATGAATAAGCGGCAGCAATTCAATGTCATCCCGTTGCTGGCGTGAAAGATCGGCAGTATCCACGAGTCCCAGAAAAACCGTGTCGTCATCGTCTTGTGCTGCCGGCTCAACAGGGGACCGTGAAAGGCAGTCGGCGTCTGCGCGCCGTTTTCCCGACTTGTATGTAACAACAAAGTCGAACTCTTGGAGTCGGACTCCAGCGTGCGAGCCGGCCGGAAGGATCTTCCAAATTAATGAGCCAGCAGAGGGAATGGTGATCACTAACGACGGTGAAAGGCCGAGCATACAAATACGAACGAAATTTCACAACTGCCCATACCATTTCGAGGTATTCTTTTTCAGTGGTGGAGTAGTTAGCTCCGGCTCGGGTAGTGTCCTACTGGCGTAAGCAATCACTTTGTCGCTGTCGCCCTGCCATTGTACTAGCACCGCCCCTAGACCGACATTACTAGCGTCTGTATGCAATATTCTCACGTGGTGATGACGTTAAGAACACAGTGGCAATACTGTGAAAAGCAAAACTAGATCTTATTAGGCGAACCTGTGCCCACAAAACAGGCTACACTTATAGCACAACGAAAGCGGCGAACACAGTCGGCGATCGTCGAAAATCTGATCAGCGGATCAAGCGCGTCGGCTTTTATAGAGCAGTCGTCGAATGTTCCAGACTAATCGTTTGGACCCGCGTGCCTTCCACATAGTTCTACACCATTCGCGTTAGGCTATGAAATCAGATAACACAAGGTTCGGCGACAACAGACAGCCGGGTAGAAGCATCGATAACTTTCCAGAAACGTCGGATACATGCAGGCGCGTCCGTCGCTGTGCGATTGCAGTTGTTAAGCGGTGAAACGTGGTCGCCCGATAAAGATAAGTACAAGTGTCAATACCCCCCTCTTAAAAAGCATCGACCCGATGCTGCAAAGAAACGAAGTTAATAAACAAAAGCATTCGTAGCAAAGAAAAGAACAAAAATGACGAAGTTCGTCAGCGTCCGTAAAAGGGTTTCAGGCGCACCACGTGGACCACTTCAGATCGTGCGCGGCGCCGCTGTGAATGCGAAATGCCGTCTGGCACGGCCTCATAGTCCACAGCGCCAATAGGTCGGATGACCTTGTAGGGTCCGAAATAGCGTCGGAGTAGTTTCTCACTGAGTCCTCGCCGGCGTATCGGGGTCCAGACCCAAACACGGTCGCCAGGCTGGTACTCGACGAAGCGTCGTCGGAGGTTGAAGTGTCGGCTGTCGGTCCTCTGCTGGCTCTTGATTCGCAGGCGGGCGAGCTGTCGGGCTTCTTCGGCGCGCTGGAGATAGCTAGCGACGTCAACATTCTCTTCGTCGGTTACGTGCGGCTGCATGGCGTCAAGCGTCGTCGTCGGGTTCCTGCCGTAGACCAGCTTGAACGGCGTGATCTGTGTTGTTTCTTGCACCGCCGTGTTGTACGCAAAGGTTACGTACGGCAGGACCGCGTCCCACGCCTTGTGTTCGACGTCGACGTACATTGCTAGCATGTCGGCGAGGGTCTTGTTCAGGCGCTCCGTGAGATGATTCGTCTGCGGATGGTAGGCAGTTGTCCTCCTGTGGCTTGTCTGGCTGTACTGCAGAATGGCTTGGGTGAGCACTGCTGTAAAAGCCGTTCCTCTGTCGGTGATGAGGACTTCTGGGGCACCATGTCGCAGCAGGATGTTTTCGACGAAAAATTTCGCCACTTCGGCTGCGCTGCCTTTTGGTAGAGCTTTAGTTTCAGCAAAGCGGGTGAGATAGTCCGTCGCCACGACGATCCACTTATTCCCGGATGTTGACATCGGAAACGGCCCCAACAAATCCATCCCAATCTGCTGGAATGGTCGGCGAGGAGGTTCGATCGGCTGTAGTAATCCTGCTGGCCTTGTCGGTGGTGTCTTGCGTCGTTGACAATCTCGGCATGTCTTGACGTAACGGGCGACGTCGGCGGCCAGACGCGGCCAGTAATACCTTTCCTGTATTCTCGACAGCGTCCGAGAGAATCCGAGGTGCCCAGCGGTTGGATCGTCGTGTAGGGCTTGCAGTATCTCTGGACCCAGCGCTGACGGTACAACAAGGAGGTTGCTGGCGCGGACTGGTGAGAAGTTCTTCACGAGTAGGTTGTTTTGAAGCGTGAACGAAGATAATCCACGCTTAAATGCCCTAGGGACAACGTCGGTGTGCCCTTCCAAATACTCGACTAGGGCTTTTAGCTCCGGGTCCCCTCGTTGTCGTTCGGCGAAGTCTTCCGCGCTTATTATGCCAAGGAAGGCGTCCTCATCCTCGTCATCTTGCGGCGGTGGGTCAATGGGGGCTCGTGATAGGCAATCGGCATCTGAGTGTTTTCTTCCGGACTTGTATGTTACAGTGATGTCGTATTCTTGTAGTCTGAGGCTCCACCGCGCCAGCCGTCCTGAAGGGTCCTTTAAGTTAGCTAGCCAGCACAACGCATGATGGTCGCTGTCCACTTTCAATGGCCTGCCATAGAGGTAAGGGCGAAATTTCGCTGTAGCCCAAACGATGGCGAGGCATTCCTTTTCGGTTGTAGAATAATTGCCTTCCGCTTTTGACAACGACCGGCTAGCGTAAGCTATCACGTGTTCAAGTCCATCTTTTCTCTGGACTAGGACGGCACCGAGGCCTAGGCTACTGGCGTCAGTGTGTAGTTCGGTATCGGCGTGCTCGTCGAAGTGAGCAAGTACGGGCGGCGACTCCATGCGTCGTTTGAGTTCTTGAAATGCGTCGGCCTGCGGCGTTTCCCACTTGAACTCGACGTCACATTTAGTTAGCTTTGTCAGCGGCTCAGCGATGCGTGAAAAGTCCTTGACAAAGAGCCTATAGTAGGCACACATGCCAAGGAATCTGCGCACTACCTTCTTGTCGGTTGGCTGCGGGAACTTTGCAATGGCAGCTGTCTTCTGTGGGTCGGGGCGTACTCCTGATTTGCTGATGACGTGGCCTAGGAACAAAAGCTCATCGTGAGCGAAGCGGCACTTTTCCGGCTTCAGAGTGAGCCCTGATGACTTGATGGCTTCTAACACTGTCGCAAGCCGCCTAAGGTGATCGTCGAAATTTCCGGCGAAGACAACGACGTCATCCAGGTAAACAAGGCACGTCTGCCACTTCAGTCCGGCTAACACCGTGTCCATGACGCGCTGAAACGTTGCAGGTGCCGAGCACAGTCCGAATGGCATGACCTTGAACTCGTAGAGGCCGTCTGGCGTGATGAAGGCAGTCTTCTCGCGATCTCTCTCGTCGACTTCTATTTACCAGTAGCCAGACTTGAGGTCCATCGACGAGTAGTATTTAGCGTTGCAGAGCCGATCCAATGCGTCGTCTATCCGTGGAAGGGGGTACACATCCTTCTTTGTGATCTTGTTCAGTCGACGATAATCGACGCAGAAGCGTAGGGTTCCGTCCTTTTTCTTCACCAGGACTACAGGAGAGGCCCACGGGCTTTTCGACGGCTGGATGATGTCGTCGCGCAGCATTTCGTCGACTTGTTGCCTAATAGCTTCACGTTCTCGCGTCGAAACTCGGTAAGGGCTCTGGTGGAGTGGTCGAGCCCTCTCTTCGGTTATTATGCGATGCTTTGCAACTGATGTTTGTCGAATCCTCGATGACGTCGAAAAGCAGTCTTTGTATCGTCGTAGAAGACTTCTGATCTGTTGCTGCTTACTCATAGGAAGACTTGGATTCACGTCGAAGTCTGGTTCGGGGACAATGCTCATCGGGGTAGATGCGGCTGAATCCGAGAGGACAAAGGCATTGCTGGTTTCCACAATTTCCTCGATGTATGCGATTGCCGTGCCCTTGTTGATGTACTTGAACTCTTGGCTGAAGTTGGTTAGCATAACTTCCACTTGCCCTCCGTGGAGTCGAGCGATCCCTCTTGCGACGCAAATTTCACGGTCGAGCAGTAGATGGCGTCATCGAGGGTGACCAACTTCTACGTCAGCGGGTGTTTCAGTGCCGACGGAAATAATAATGCTGGAGCGCGGCAGCATGCTCACTTGATCTTCGAGCACACTCAAGGCGTGGTGACTACGAGGGCTCTCCGGCGGCATCGCTTTATCTTCCGACGGCGTTATTGACTTCGACTTTAGGTCGATGATTGCGCCGTGTTGGTCTAGCAAGTCCATACCAAGAATGACGTCTCGTGAACACTGTTGGAGGATAACGAAGGTGGCAGGATAAGTCCGGTCATGAATGGTTATTCTTGCCGTGCAGATTCCAGTCTGCGTGATGAGGTTTCCTCCAGCGGTCCGAATTTGAGGGCCTTCCCATGCGGTCCTAACTTTCTTCAACTGGGCGGCGATGTGTCCACTCATTACGGAGTAATCAGCCCCTGTGTCCACTAAGGCGGTAACTGCGTGGCCGTCCAGAAGCACCTCGAGGTCGGTGGTTCTTTGTCTGGCATTGCAGTTAGGTCTTGGCGTCGGATCACGGCTGCGTCGCGTTGACCTGTGGCTGGTATGTGATGTCGTCAGGTCGTCTTTCGTCGTCGCATTCTTTCTTTCCAGACTTCGTCGGGACGGCGGCGTGTCGTTATGTTGTCGAGGTAGTTTCTTCGGCGTCTTCGTCGGCGGAGGAGGATCTTCGTCAGTTCGACGGACAGCAACCGCACCTCCATCGGTTGCTGCTTTTAGTTTTCCGGATATGGGCTCGCTGACCGGCCCCGGGCTGGGCCAGTGAAGGGTCGGCGCTACGGCGACAAGTAGCGGCCTGGTGATGGCGAACGCGACGGTCGTCGAGAGCTCCACTGAGTAGCCGCGAGGTAGTCAGCCATATCACGTGGGCGTTCACCTTGCTGCGGGCGTGGAGCGTTGACGGCGAAACCTCGCAGTCCCATCTCCCGGTATGGACATCGTCGGTAGACGTGACCCGCTTCTCCGCAGTGGTAGCACAGCGGGCGGTGGTCAGGAGCGCGCCATACGTCTGTCTTCCTCGGGTAGCTGCGCTGGGCGACGGGCGGGCGTGCTGGAGGCGGGTGTGGTCGACGGAATTGCGGCGTTACAGGGCCCTGTCGCGGTCGCGGAGGAGGACCTTGACGGCGTGCGACGGCGGCGTAGGTCATCGGCTCTGGCTGGGGTTTCCGTAATTGAAGTTGCACCTCCGGAACCCCAAGCGACCACTGAACCTCATATTTGACGATGTCAGCGATCGAGGCCACTTGAGGCTGCGACGACGGGAAGATCTTCTGGAGCTGCTCTCGTACGACTACCCTGATAGCCTCGCGAGGTCGTCGGAGGCCAGCGATTGAACGCCGGCATAGTTTGTAGAGTTGGTGCGGCGGTCGAATTGCCGGTTTCGCATCTCGAGGGTCTTCTCGATGCTAGTGGCCTCGCGAAGAAACTCGTCGACGGTCTTCGGTGGGCTTCGTACCATACCGGCGAAAAGTTCCACTTTTACACCACGCATCAGTAGCCGGACTTTCTTTTCCTCGGACATTTCCGGGTCGGCGTGGCGGAATAGGCGGCTCATTTCTTCCGTAAAGATGGCAACGTTCTCGTTTGGTAGCTGCACTCTGGCGTCCAGCATAGCTTCAGCCCTTTCCTTGCGCACGACGCTTGTAAAGGTGCGCAGGAAGCCGCTACGGAACAGATCCCACGTTGTCAAGGTCGATTCCCTGTTCTCAAACCAAGTTCTGGCGGCGTCTTCTAAGGCGAAGTAGACATGCCGCAGCTTGTCGTCGGAGTCCCAGTTGTTGAACGTCGCGATGCGTTTGTAGGTCTCCAGCCAAGATTCCGGGTCTTCAGTCGCTGCTCCATGGAAGGTTGGTGGCTCCCGAGGTTGTTGTAGGATAACGGGGGACGCTGGGGCGGCCATTGGGGTTGTTTTGACGACGATCTTCTTTGTCGACTCAGGTAGAAGTCCGTGCTCTGGGGGCAGTCCTTGAAGTCTGCGGCTAGCACGCTGGTCTTGGGCGATGTTGGTTTTGTCCTCGGGCTTCGGGCTTGGATCGCGGCTTTGCGGGGGCGTTCGGTACATTAACGCACTAGCAGCTCCACCAGATGTCACGTGGTGGTGACGTTAAGAACACAGTGGCAATACTGTGAAAGGCAAAACTACATTTTATTGGGCGAACCTGTGCCCACAAAACAGGCTACACTTATAGCACAACGAAAGCGGCGAACACAGTCGGCGATCGTCGAAAATCTCATCAGCGGGTCAAGCGCGTCGGCTTTTATAGAGCAGTCGTTGAATGTTCCAGACTAATCGTTTGGACCCGCGTGCCTTCCACAAAGTTCTACACCATTCGCGTTACGCGATGAAATCAGATAACACAAGGTTCGGCGACAACAGACAGCCGTGTAGAAGCATCGATAACTTTCCAGAAACGTCGGATACATGCGGCCGCGTCCGTCGCTGTGCGATTACAGTTGTTAAGTGGCGAAACGTGGTCGCCCGATAAAGATAAGTACACGTGTCAATATCGTCGGGGCTTCCTCATCGAAGTGTGCTAATACGGGAGGCGATTGCATGCGTTGCCGGAGCTCGTGGAATGCCCGCTGCTGGTCTTCGCCCCAAGTAAAAGAAATATCTTCTCGGGTGAGCTGTGTTAACGGCCATGCGATACGCGAGAAATTCGCAATAAATCGCCGGTAATATGCACAGAGTCCCAGAAAACGTCGCACGGCTTTTTTGTCTGATGGAATCGGGAAATTAGCGACGGCGGCAATTTTATCCGTGTAAGGTCGGACTCCTTGGCTACTGATGACGTGACCGAGGAACTGGAGCTCTTGAAAACCAAAATGGCACTTCTCAGGCTTCAAATTGAGACCGGCTGAGCGTATCGCTTCAAAAACAGTTTTCAGCCTTCGTAAGTGTTCGTCGAACGTTGGGGAAAAGACAATCACGTCATCCAAGTACACCAGGCATGTTTGCCTAGTGAGTCCGGAGAGCACAGTGTCCATTAGACGCTGAAATGTTGCTGGCGCCGAACACAAACCAAAAGGAAGTACCTGAAATTCATAAAGTCTGTCAGGCGTCACAAAGGCTGTTTTCTCACGCTCTCTCACATTCACTTCGATCTGTCAATAACCGCTTTTTAAGTCCATTGAGGGAAAGTAGCACGAGTTGCAACCTATCCAAGGAATCATCAATACGTGGCAGTGGATAAACGTCCTTCTTTGTGACCTGATTGAGCTTCCGATAGTCGACGCAGAAGCGCAGGCTACCGTCCTTCTTCTTCACTAAAACTACAGGTGATGCCCACGAACTATTATATGGTCGAATAACGCCATCTTCCATCATCGTCTTCACTTGTTTTTGTATTGCTTCGCGTTCCTTTGGGGCCACACGATAAGGGATTTGTCGGATGTGTCTGGCGTCAACATCAGTAATGATGCAGTGTTTGGTATGTGGCGTTTGACCAACTCTTGAGGCAGAGAAGAAACAGCCCTGGTACTGATTGATGAGCTCAAGAAGACGGTTCCGCTCAACGGCCGTTAACGTCGGATTAACGTCTACAATAGGCGCATCTGTGTGGATTGTAGAGGCCGACTCCTGCCCTAAGTGGCAGTCTTGTATTTCTGTCACGTCGTCGAAATAGGCGACAGCAGTGCCTCTAACGATGTGTCGGCGCTCCTTACTAAAATTCGTCAGCGCTTCCGTCGATTACATTAATAAGTGCTCTGGCAATGAAGACACCGCAATTCAGTGCTAGCGCACTGGTGCGTTCAGCTACTCCAGTCCCATTTTGCAGGCTGTCACAGCGCACCTGTACGAGAGAGCAACTCCGCGGCAAAAGTATGACGTCGTCCGCGGCAATACATAAGCGAGGTTGTTGTGGCTTATCATGGGTGACATTATCCGAACTCGTGGCAAATCTGATGCTTCTGTCACGGATGTTAATCACGGCGCCGTACTCCCGTAGGAAATCCATGCCCAATATAAGTTCTTTACTAATATAAGTTCTTTAGTAAGGATGACGAGGGTGACGACGAAGGTTGAACCGGCGACTAAGAGTCGGGCCGTGCATTTCCCGACAGGTGTCATCAACTGACCTCCGGCGGTTCTTATGTTGGGCCCGTGCCATGGTGTCTTCTCCTTCCTCAGCTTGTCAGCGACCTGTAAGCTTAGGATTGAAAAATGGGAGCCAGTGTCAACCAGAGCGGCTATTTCGTGGTCGTCATTGCAAACGATGAGCTCGGCGCTGACGATGTCAGTTACGTCTTTCGTACTTCTATTCGTCGTATTCGTCATTGTGCTGGGCGTCTTTTTTGTCAATGTAGTCTTCACGTCGTCGTTCGTCGATAACGGGGGATGTGGAGCAGTTAGAGTATTTGCAACCTCACCCCCGGAGGTCGCTGCGGCTAGTTTTCCCGTCGAGGGCTAGGCGATCTGCCCCTAGTGACGTCGGCAAAACTGCGACGAGTCGGTGAATTGTAGCGTGCCGGAAATGGAGAAGGAGAACGTGGTCGGGGCATCGTCGTATTTTGTGGCTGACTGTTCACAGGAGCGTCGTTGTAAGCGCGTCGACCGTCGTGCGGAGAATAAGCATAGTTGGCACGAAAGCTTGGGTGTTGAGCGGCGCGATATTTGTTCCATTTGTGGCAAACTCTATAGACGCGTCCAGCTTCACCACAATGGTAGCACACTGGTCTACGGTCGACGGTGTGCCACAAATCGGTTTTCCTACGCTGATAGTTCGGCAGTAACTCTCCATGGAGCCAAGGAGTGGCGTGCGCATGTCGAAAATACGGCGTTGTTTGTGCTGGCATGATCAGCGGGGTCGGTAGAGTCGACGAGGGTGACGATGTCGGCTCTGTTTGTGGCGTAGGTGGCGATGTAGTTATGGGTGTCAACGGCGTTGAAGTTGAGTTGAGTGGACGGCGAACAGCCTCCGCATAAGTGAGGCGCCGCGGCACGTTCCCACAGTCTGGCGCTGAAAAAGCTTGCCGGACTTCCTCCCGGACTACATCAGCAACAAAAGATAACGCTGGCATCGGTTCCGTAGGCGCGACCACAAAGCCGAGCTGCCGAAGCTCTTCTCGCACCACCTCTCGGACAACTTCACGCAGAGACATGTCGTTACTCACAGCCAGTACAGATGTGCTCGCCGCCGAGTTGCTCATGTCATGCTGTCGGTATCGTTGATGCAAGGCCCGTTCAATGGCTGTAGCCTCTTTTGTGAACTGTGCCACTGTTGTCGGTGGATTTCTCACAAGGCCGGCAAACAGTTGCTCCTTCACTCCTCGCAAGCCATATCGCAGCTTTCTTTCCTCTGGCATGTCTGGGTCTCCCCTACAGTAAAGACGGGCCATGTCTTCCGAGAACATAGTAACACTCTCATTTGGCTTTTGAACGCGGATTGCGCGTTTTCCCTCCTGTCGATGCTTGAAAAGGTATGCAGCAGCTGTGCGCGGAAGTCGTCCCACGTGGCAAAGCTCCTCTCCCGGTTTACGTACCACGTACGAGCATTGTCCTTCAAATAGAAATAGACACTCGAGAGTTTGTCCACCGAGCTGGTCTTATGGTTATACTGGGCGACGCGCTCGAACTGGTGTAGCCAATCTTGGACGTCTTCAAAGGCATCACCATGAAAGCTCTCCCGGACCATAGGATTCTGTAGTGTTACTTGCGATGGAGCTGCGGTGGCCATGTTATTTGTAGGAGGCAAACGATTTCTCGAAGTTTCTTGCAGAGGACTGGACGCGGGCGCTAAGCTTAGCAGGCGATGACTGAACCGGTGGACCGGTGTTCCGATGCGCGATGGTGATTCCGGGCTCGATCATCGGCTCCGCGACGGGGTGCCAAGCATGAAGAATACCCAGCACCTCCACCAGTGTAACGACGTGGGATCGACGAGTATGCGTAGCAGCACCACCAAGAAACGCACTTTATCAGTCGTCCAAGGGAACAACAGCAACGTCTTCTTCGTTTTCCCCGCTTCACTTAAAAACCCGCGCTACTTCAGCGTCATCCCCACTGGCGCATACCCGCTGCATTATGGTGCTGCCAAATATAGTTGTGTCTGTATATATATATATATATATATATATATATATATATTTATATAAAGGCCAAGTATTGCCAAAGATCGCCATGCTAATGGTAAATGAGTTCGAATAGTATCGATTAATTACGCGAGCTAGCTGGCAAGTGGCTGTGAAAATGGCATAAGAAGCCGTCGCTGTAAATTGCGTAAAGTGGATTTGTAATAAAATAGTGGCAATGACTAATCAAATGCATGTGCGTAAAGGTGACTTTTTGGAAAGATGACTGTATCTATTGAAGAATAACCCAGAAGTCCTACTGCCTTATACAGAACTCTTAGAAAGAAAGTGTCTGGAGGCATGGTGCTATACAAAACACTCTCGCAACAGCATCATCTGGCGAGAGCATGTGCTGTGCATTTCTTGGGCTAATAACATATAAGACTACCTAATTCAAGAGCTCTAAAACGGCATAGGTGTTGATAAATGGATCTGCACCAAGAGACATTGCAGGATAGAGAGCAACATGATAATGGTAGGCTGAAGGCAAATCTTTCTTTCTCTCGGCTTCTGCTTCCCGTCATTCCAGAATGAGGGGAAGAACAGTCAGCCTCTCACCGCATCTACCAAAAGTTGGAGAGTCATTTCCAGTCAGTAGAAAATAATGGATGCCATAGGTGTGTCCTTTCCTGAGTTGACAGAATAAGACATGAGGTCGTCGTGTTTCGGTTATCGAAGGCTAAAGACCTAACGGTGGCTTAATCACCTAAAGCTTACTATTTGTTTGAACGTCCGGCAAGCGTCGCCAGTTGCGTGGCGGTTTCTTTCGTCAGAAATGCTTCAGGTGTGTGCCAGCAGCAGCAGTGGTAGGAGTAGCTTGCAATGGAATTAATGTGACCATTACCTTCGATGCCCCTGTGGCCAGGTACGCAGCATATATGTGAGGGCACGGCGAGACCATCGCAGATGCAGCCATGAACCGCTTTATGTTCTTTGTACAGGTCACGCTGTCCACTTCAATCCTGTGCGCACCGTCGGTCAACTCATCTTGCAGTCGTAATGGCGGAATACTTCTTGTCAACCACGTGGCGGCCGATATCAACCGAGGCTTGGTCACGCAATCTGCTCATCAGCCCCGACCTTCAGCGCCACCGCTCACAGTACAAATACCCAGACAACTCAAGCACAGCTTCAGAAGGCACGGCGACACCGTCGCAGATGCAGCCGAACCGCGTTATGTTGTTCGTACAGGTTCCACCTTATTATTCATGTCGCTCCTTTCGTAGTGATGATAGGTGTATTATGAACCTGCCGTGCCCTGAACAGTGCCTTTCTTTACATGATGGCACATGGGGTATGCTTGTGCTGCTGCTTGCTGCTGATATTGAGCGAAATTTCGAACCTTCTAGGGATGACATTAAGCTTCTTCTTTCCGATATGTCCTCATCCTTACAAACATCTGTTGCCAACCTAGCTATGTCGCATTCCGATCTCACAAAATCGTCAAAAATCGTCATTGATTTGGTCAGGTGTCATACACCTGACCCAATCAATTTTTTATCTTGTATTTATCAAAGGCTTGTCGGAAAATCCCACTGGTGTCTTAACTGAAGGTATAGCTGACTACAAACTTGTACATGTGGACTTAGAAATACAAAAATGCATCAAAGTTACACCCATCACGCAGTCCATTCTAGATTTTTCATCGGCTGCTGACGAATCCGTCTTGGATTGCTTACACCGTTCCCTTAATGAATTTAAACACGATGATGACGTCACGCTTCTCTGGGACAAGTTTAACTTTGTTGTTCAGTATGGTATTGATAAATTCGTACCGACACTTAGAAAGAAAACTAAACGTCAAAATCCATGGATCACTCGTGAAATCATTCATCTCAAACGATGCGCCATTCAAGGCTGGAGATTTGGAATCGGAGAAAATGGAGCTGAGCAGCAGAGGCACCCCCCAAGGGTCAGTCATCTCACCTCTCGACATCTCACATCTCAGCTCCTCTTCAACATCGCAATGGTCAACCTCTCGAGATACCTAGGTAAGGTACGGGGCATCGGCCACACGATCAACGCGGACGACATCATTGTCTGGTACGCGGGTGGCAATGACGGACAATTGCCACCCGCGTACCGGCTCTCCAGGAAGCTATCGACACTGCAGAGCGCTTTCTGACACGGGACTCTGGTGATCCCCAAAGAAATCGGAGCTCCTTCTCTAAAGCCCAACTAGAAAGGGCCGCAAGCCACATAACTGAAAACCCCCCACTGAAATTGACATTAATCTCTGCACCAAGTGCGGAGATCCCATTCCCAAAGTCGCGTCCATTCGAATCTTGGGAATGACACTCGAAGGGGCGGGCACTAATAGCATCACCATTCACAAACAAGCAAAGAAGACGGATAGCGTCATCGGTCTAATCAGGCGGGTAGCTAACAGAAGGAGAGGCCTGAGCGAAGTGAATCTGATAAGGTTAGTCCAGGCTTTCTTGTTTTGCCATTTCACGTACGTAGCGGCCATGCACTTCTGGAAGAAGGCCGAGCGAGAGAAGCTAAATGCCATCATTAGGAGGGCGATCAAAAGCGCGCTCGGACTACCAAACTACACACGCACCGACCGACTCCTGCAGTTGGGTATTCATAATACCCTTGAAGAAATTTCAGAAGCACAAGAAAGGGCGCAGATTCTCAGGCTCTCCGGAACCAGGGCGGGCAGACAACTCCTAACAGAGATGCGCGTCCCCCCCAGCCACCCCCGCAGGGGCGTCTGCGTAAGCAGGCGTTTGGTGCGTTGCGACACCACGTACCCGAGCACACGAGGGTTGGACCCTCCCGCGCGTAGCCGTGCGCGGCTTAGCCGTGTCTGGGGAAAAGGGGATCCTGGAGGTTGAGCCGATGCGGGGTGTTTGGACCTTTAAGGCCCCCCGGCGGAGGCAACACGCCTCTTTGGCCTCGGCTTCGCATAGACGGCACCCCCGGACTGACCCACCCGGGGGAAATCGGTAGTTGCCCTTTCCTGTCTCTCTCTCCCTCCAATCTTCGTCTTTCTCTTACTTTTCATCTTTCCTGTCTTCTCCTAGCTTCCGCTTACTTCCATTTTTCCAGGCAGCAAGGGTTAACCTTGTGTGAATAGCCAACCTAGGTTATTTCATATTTGGTTATAGCGGTAATGTACAGCTGGCGTTTGCAGGCCGTGTTTCACACGCCCTGCAGCGTCCCCTTGTAGGACTCCACGGTGGGTGGCTGGCGTTACTGCCGAAATATCACATCTATTTATGGATAGCTCCTTTCCTCGACTACCTGATCGCCCTCAGAAAAGAGGGCGCACCGATGAAGTCTTTCAGTTTTTCGGACGCCAAGTCCACAACTTCCCACGTTTCCATGTAGTTCACTCGGAAACACCAGGCAAACCAGTACGCACCATTTCACCTTTCATTGTATCAAAGACCCTGACTGATGTTTTTGGAGCCGGTTATAAGGCGACCAGGATGGCAAGCGGTGATCTGCTCCTGGAGCTCCGCGATAAGAAGCAATACGAGAAACTGCCTAAGCTAGTGTCATTTGGGGATCACCAACTAACAGTAACCCCGCACCGTACTATGAACACCACCCGCGGCGTTGTGTCGGACGATGACTTGCTCGAGCTCACTGAGGCTGAACTCTTGGAGGGCTTCAGTGAACAGAATGTAATCAATGTCAAAAGAATTAAGATGAGGCGAGATGGCAAAGAAATCCAAACCAAGCACTTGATAATCACCTTCGGATCAAGTGTCCTGCCCGAATCAATCGAGGCCGGCTATATCAAGCTCCGTGTCCGCCCATACGTTCCAAATCCCCTGCGTTGCTTCAAATGCCAGCGTTTCGGTCACAGTTCACAGAGCTGTCGAGGCCGCCAAACCTGCGCGAAATGCAGTGCTCATGAGCACACCTCTGAAACTTGTGAAAACTCTCTCCATTGTGTAAACTGTGAAGGGGAGCACGCTGCATACTCGCGGTCGTGCCCATCGTGGAAGAAAGAAAAGGAAATAGTTACAATTAAATTAAAGAAAACATAAGTTTCAAAGAGGCACGCAGGCGGGTATCCTTCCTGCCAAAGCACACCTTTGCCGATGTGGCGCGTCAGGGGGCAGCGCCACAACGGTCTCCGGCGGCTGTCCGACCCACACCCAGTGAGGCGGCAGTGACGCCATCCGCCCCCTCGGCGGCTGCAGCTAACGCTGCTACGCCAACACAGCAGACCAACACAGCAACATCGACCCCGAAGGTGGGCGCAGCCGAGGCTGCCCCAACCTCCCCGGCCCCTTCCAGCGCTGGCAACAGCCGGCGCAGCCAGATCCCTCAGGGAGCCCCATCGACCTCCGGGCTGGTGGGCGCAGGGGTCTTGCCCTCCAAGGCGGGACTCTCTCGGGAAACATCTCGCTCGCAAGAGCGCGTGTCCGGCGCCTCACAAGAGGCAATGGACACTACACCCATCCTCAAGGCGCACCAAGCGCCTAAGGAGCGGCGAGGCTCCCTCGAACGCTCCAAAAAGAACAAAACCCCTATTACAGGGCCTCGAAAGGGTTCTGTAATCTAAGGCATCCCGTCCGTTTCCGTAAACACAGCACCAATTTATTTTAAATATGGATACACAAATCATTCAATGGAACATTAGAGGTCTCCTTACAAACTTTGATGATTTGCAAGAACTCATCCACAAACATAATCCAAAAGTGCTGTGTTTACAGGAAACACATTTAAAATCCAGACACGCAAACTTTCTCCGTACGTATGTTACGTTTCGTAAAGATCGCGATGATGCCATCGCATCATCGGGTGGTGTTGCGATTCTCACACATAAAAGTATAGCATGTCAACCTTTACAGCTTCGAACGCCCTTTGAAGCAGTGGCGGTGCGAGTTGTTCTGCTAAGCAAACTCATCACTATTTGCTCGCTTTATATACCCCCACAATACAAATTAACTAAACATGAATTTCAGTCCTTTATAGATGAACTGCCAGAACCCTATGTTGTTCTTGGCGACTTCAATGCGCACAGCTCCCTGTGGGGCGACTCTCGTATAGATGCGCGAGGTCGTCTTGTTGAACAGTTCCTTTTTTCTTGTGGTGCGTGCCTTTTGAATAAGAAGGAACCCACATATTACTCTCTAACACCCAGAACCTTTTCTTCAATCGATCTCAGCATAGTTTCTCCTTCTATTCTGCCTGAACTTGAATGGGAAGTTACAAAGAACCCTTACGGAAGCGATCACTTCCCCATACTACTAAGAACACCCCAAGAAAACGAAAATCCACCACAGGCACCTCGGTGGAAGATTGAGACAGCTGATTGGGACAAATTTCGAACTCTTACTGGTATCTCATGGCATAACATCTCCTCGTTAGAAATTGATGCTGCTGTGGAGTATTTTACAGCCTTTATAATAGATGCCGCATCTAAATGCATATCACAAGTAAATGGCCTCTCGTGCAAACGGCGCGTCCCGTGGTGGACCGACGATTGTAGGATCGCACGTAAAAAACAGAACAAAGCGTGGGGTTTGCTACGCGCTTCTCCCACTGCAGAAAATCTTATCAACTTTAAAAAAGTAAAATCCGAAGGCAGGCGAACCCGCCGACAGGCTAGAAGAGAAAGCTGGCAGAACTTTTTATCGGGCATCAACTCGTACACAGATGAGGCGAAAGTCTGGAACAGGGTTAGTAGGATAAGAGGACGACAAACATACTCCCTCCCTTTAGTAAACACACAAGGCGAAACTCTGCAAGACCAGGCAGATTCACTTGGGGAGCACTTTGAGCGTGTGTCGAGCTCAATCAATTATTCCCAGTCCTTTCTTAAACATAAAGAAATAATAGAACGTAAGCCAATCATACGAAAATCCAGGCAGAATGAACCGTATAACCGACCTTTTAGTATTGCCGAGTTGAAAGCTGCCTTGAACACATGCAAAAGCACTGCACCGGGACCTGACAGAGTCATGTATGACATGATCAGAAACCTACATACTGACACACAAGTTACACTACTTACACTATTCAACACTATTTGGGCTTCCGGATACCTCCCATCCACATGGAAAGAAGCGATTGTAGTCCCTGTTCTGAAGCACGGAAAAGACCCCTCCTTGGCGGCAAGTTACCGTCCGATAGCTCTAACTAATTGTCTGTGTAAGCTTTTTGAAAAAATGATAAATCGCAGACTAATACATTTCCTCGAGGTCAACAATATGCTCGATCCTTATCAGTGTGGATTCCGAGAAGGGCGGTCGACGACCGATCATCTTGTGCGCATCGAAGGAAATATCCGCGATGCCTTTATGCATAAACAGTCTTTCCTATCGATATTCCTCGATATGGAGAAGCCATATGACACGGCATGGCGTTACGGTATCTTGCGAGACCTGTCGGAAATTGGCATCCGTGGAAATATGCTGAACACAATTGAAAGCTATTTGTCAAATCGTACCTTCCGAGTAAAAGTCGGCAATGCACTGTCACGTCCCTTTACGCAGGAAACTGGTGTACCCCAGGGAGGCGTGCTCAGCTGCACTCTCTTTATCGTTAAGATGAACACGCTACGTGCTTCACTACTACCTGCCATTTTTTATTCCGTATACGTAGACGATATACAAATAGGCTTCAAATCCTGCAATCTCACAGTATGCGAAAGACAGGTACAGCAGGGCTTGAACAAGGTTTCCAAGTGGGCAGACGAAAACGGATTTAAGGTCAACCCCCACAAAAGTTCTTGTGTTCTCTTCACAAGAAAGAGAGGCCTGGTCCCAGATCCTTGTGTAGAACTGGGCGGACAACAAATCCCTGTCAACAAAGAGCACAAATTCCTTGGTGTTATTCTTGACTCCAGGCTCACTTTCATACCTCACATAAAGCATCTTAAAGAAAAATGTCTTAGAACAATGAACTTACTTAAAGTCCTATCCCACACAACGTGGGGTAGCGACAGACAGTGTTTATTGAATATTTACAAGAGCCTAGTACGATCACGGTTAGATTATGGTGCCGTAGTATATCACTCGGCCGCACCGAGCGCACTTAAGATGTTAGACCCCGTTCACCATCTGGGTATCCGTCTGGCCACTGGCGCATTTAGGACAAGCCCTGTTGAAAGCCTATATGTAGAGTCAGATGAGTGGCCACTCCATCTTCAGAGAACAAACATCAGCTTAACGTATTTTCTCAAGGTTCGCTCTAATAAGGAACATCCGTGTTTCACAATCGCTAACGACTTGACGTGCGAAACACTTTTTCATAACAGACCCGCTATGAGACTTCCTTTTTCACTGCGTGCAAGAGAACTTAGCACGGAAATGGATGTCCCAGTTCTCGAACAACGCCTAATGCCTCCAGCTAAGCTAGTACCGCCCTGGGAGTGGCAGCTGATAGAGTGTGACACATCCTTTGTAGAGGTCACTAAACATGCGCCAGAGACACATATCAAAATGCATTTCTTGGAGCTCCAGTACAAGTACTCGTGCACAGAGTTTTACACAGACGCTTCAAAGTCGCATGCCGGGGTGTCCTACGCAGCCATTGGTCCGTCCTTCTCGGAATCCGGTGTACTGCACCCTGAAACAAGTATATTTACGGCTGAAGCCCATGCACTATTGTCGGCTGTGAAACATATCAGAAAATCAAATATTCAAAAAACAATTTTATTTACAGACTCCCTAAGCGTCGTGAAAGCCTTGAAGTCACACTGTAAACACAGAAAGCCCGTAATTACTGAGCTCTATTCTATTCTCTGTAGAGCGTATATGTCTAACCAGCATGTCATTATATGCTGGGTGCCTGGACATAGGGGCATCGAGGGTAACGTTCTAGCAGACCAGATGGCCACATCAATTTCCTTGCATACAGTTAATCCTGCTGCTTCGGTCCCTGTCACAGACCTCAAGCCTTTTTTAAGAAGGAAACTGCGAAATCACTGGCAACGTATGTGGGACGCAGAAGTAAATAACAAACTGCACGTGATAAAACCACAGTTAGGTTCTTGGCCCCCCGTAACAAAATCACGGCAAACAAATGTCCTATTCTGTCGCCTTAGAATAGGACACACATTTGGCACGCATAACTTTCTACTCACTGAAAATGATCCTCCAACTTGCGGTAGATGCGGGGAGAGGCTGACCGTCCTCCACGTCCTCCTGGAGTGTTGGGCAGCCGAATCTGAAAGAAGGAAACATTTTTCCCTAGCATACCGGCAGCACATCCCCCTACATCCCGTAATGTTACTCGGCCCAGAACCGCTATTTGATACCAACGCAGTCCTAAATTTCCTGAAAGATGTTGTCCTGCATGTTATTAGCCCCACATGTTCATAGCGGGTCCTCTCTTCAGAGGATACCGCTGTGATAGCTCTTTCGTATAGCACGTGCCTCTAGGCCCTTGTGTTTCAAGGGCTCCGGCGAGGCAACAGTGCTCCAGCTATTTTTACCATCTCGTATATTTTCAATTTTATGTCATTCTTTTATTATGGATTTTAATGTTCATAGTATTCGTCATTAGTCATCGCCATAATTTTATATCACGTAGATTTTACGCACTTTACAGCAACTAATTTTAGGCCACTTTACAGCCAAGTCACATCTCCATAATACATCGTCAACATCACCACTTGTCATGGCGCTCTTTGGCCACACCTGGCCCTTGCGCCATTAAACACCACATATCATCATCAACCCCCCAGCCACTGTGGAAGACGCCTACCAGGGCCTTTCGAAAGAGCAGAAAGATAACATCATCATATCGCCCGCCCTCCGCAATATGTATCCCCAGCGCTACGTAGAAAGAAGGAAGGCCAGGGCAGAGGCGCTCCTACGCCGCGCGACAGAACTCCATGGTGGCAGCTGCTTCGTTGATGCGGCCCAGTATGGCAACAGCAACAATTTCGCGGTAGTGTCGATCAACCACAGGGGTTCGACCGTTAACGCGGCTTCGGTACGAAGCACATCGTCGCGTGCGGCCGAGCAAGTGGCCATTGCCTTGGTCCTCCTGGACGACAAACATGGCCATATCTACAGCGACTCGAGGGCAGCCATCCGCGCCATCAGCGTTCGCGCCGTGTGTAAGGAAGCCTGTCGTATCCTCGACGGCAAAAGCATCGCTACCCACACTCTCACGTGGTTCCCCGCTCACATGGGATCCATCATGGGAGGCCCCACAAACCTCAACGAGCTGGCCCACTCTAAGGCGCGAGGTCTCGCTTTCCGCGACCATGGAGAACTCCAACGCCGGCCCGCATTGGGGGAGAACAGAGATCAACCGACCACATACAATTAAAGTGCGCAGCACTTTTGTCTCGGCAGGAGAGACTTTCTCCTTCCACACAAGAAGTTAAATAGAGCGCAGGAATTGACCCTCAGATTATTTGAAACAGGCTCGTATCCCAGCCCGGCTTTATTCCATGTGCTTTATCCCGACACCTATGCCGCTAGTTCTTACAGGCACTGCAATGAAATCGCTAGCCTAGACCATATGCCCTGGCCTTGCCCCTCGTTACGAGGCACAGAACAAATCAATGAGGACAAGTGGATCTCCGCTTTCAAGAGCCCCGATGCCGGGGCGCCACTATGGGCTATCCAGAGGGCCCACGATGCGGCGGTCGGGCATGGCCTGACTGTCCCAACGTGGGAGCGGCCCGCATGCGCTGAGTCGCGTACGTCAGAAACTTCATTAAAATTTTGCATCTATCCATCCATCCGAACGTAGAATAAAGCGCAAACGCAAGTATAAGCTAGCTCAGAATACCGCATTCCGCTCTTTAAGGGATGCTTTACTCATTAAACTACGTAACGCCCATAATGAATGAAATTTCATAATGAATGAATGTTTGATGTTTAATGGCGCAAGGGCCAGGTATAGCTAAAGAGCGCCAATCTAGTTTTAATGAGTTTGTAGTGATCTGATGGGATCTGTGAAGCTAGTGTGACGTTGCTGTAAAGGGGCCTAAAAGACGTTGCGGCAAATGGCATAAAATCTACGCGTAATAAAATTATGGCAATGAATAATGACGTGTACTATAAACACTAAAATGCACCGGGAAAATGATGCAATACAATATATGTGAGACGCTAAATTTGTCTAAAAGCACTAGTGCCTCGCCAGAGCCCTTTAAACACGAGGGCCGAGAGGTATGTGCTATACGAAATAACTATCACAGCGCTATCCTCTGGAGAGAGGCGGCGCTACGAACGTGTAGGGCTAATTACATGTAACACATCTTTCAGGAAACCTAGGACTGCGTTGGTGTCAAAAAGCGGTTCTGGGCCGAGTAACATTACAGGATGAAGGGGAATGTGCTGTCGGTATGCTAAGGGAAAATGTTTCTTTCGCTCAGATTCGGCTTTCCGACACTCCAGGAGGACGTGGAGGACGGTCAGCCTCTCCCCGCATCTCCCACAGGTTGGAGGCTCATTTCCAGAGAGTAAAAATTATGGGTGCCAAATGTGTGTTCTATTCTTAGACGAATGAATAGGACATCTGTGCGGCGTGATCTTGTTGCACAAGGCCAGAACCCTAATTGTGGCTTTATTACGGGCAGCTTATTATTTCTGCCCATGCCCCATGAGCGTTGCCAGTAATTTCACAATTTCGTGCGCAAGAATGGCCTCAGATCTATGACAGGGACTGCAGCGATAGGATGACCAGAATACGATGCAATTGATGTGGCCATCTGGTCCGCCAGAACGTTACCTTCGATGCCCCTCTGACCCGGCACCCAGCATATGATGACATGCTGGTTACATATATACGCTTTACATAGGACAGAATATAGTTCATTGATTACTCGATTTTTGTGCTTACAAAATGATATTAAGGCCTTCACAGCACTTAAGGAGTCTGTATATATAACAGATTTCTTTAGTTTTGTTTTCCTTATATGCTGCACAGCCGACAATAGTGCGTAGGCCTCAGCCGTAAAGATGCTTGTTTCCGGATGCAGTACGTCGGATTCCGAGAAGGATGGACCGACGGCTGCATAGGACACCCCCTCGCCTGACTTCGATGCGTCTGTCTAGAACTCCGTGCAGGAGTGCTTGTACTGTAGTTCCAGGAAATGCATTTGGATTTTGATATCTTGGGCGTGCTTTCTTACTTGTAGGAGAGATATATCACATCGTATCAACTGCCACTCCCAAGGCGGTAGCAGCTTAGCTGGAGGCATTAAACGATCTTGGAGGAGTGTAACATCCATTTCAACAGTAAGCTCCCTCACATGTAGTGAAAAGGGCTGTCTTACAGAGGGACAATTACGAAAGAGTGTAGCATATGTCATATCCTTAACGGTGTTAAAACACGGGTGTTGTGAATTAGAGTGAACTTTCAGAAAATATGTTTGGCTGACGTATGTTCTCTGCAGAAGTGACCCCTCATTTCATTTTGCATACAGACTTTTAATGGAACTTGATCTGAAAGCGTCAGTGGCCAGTCGCATTCCTAGATGGTAGACCGGATCTAGCATCTTAAGAGTGCTAGGGGCGGGAGAATGATAGATTACGGCACCGTAGCCCAACCGTGATCGACTGAGGCTCTTGTAAAGATTCATTAAACATTTCCTGTTGCTGCCCCATGTTGTGTGGGATAACGCTTTCAGTAAGTTCACTGTTTTTAAGCATTTGACCTTGAGATACTTTATGTGTGGAATAAATGTTAGTTTAGGGTCAAGTGTGATGCCTAAGAACTTGTGTTCTTTGTTCACAGGTATTCTCTGACCATACTTTTCGATACTGAGGTCTGCAATGAGCGCTTTGTTTCTTGTAAGAAGCACACAAGAAATTTTGTTCGGGTTCAATTTAAATCCGTTTTCGTCTGCCCATTTGGACACTTTGTTCAAGCCCTGCTGTACTTGCCTCTCACACACTGCAAGCTTCCAGGATTTGAAACCTATTTGTACGTCGTCCACGTCAACGGAATAGAGGATCGCTGGCGGTAATGCAGCACGAAGGGTGTTCATTGTCACAATGAAAAGCGTGCAGATAAGCACACTTCCTTGGGGTACACCAGTTTCTTCTATAAAAGGTCGCGACAATATATTGCTGATTTTGACGCGGAATGTACGTTTATACAGACAGCTTTCTAGTATGTTTAACATATTTCCCCGGATGCCCATTCGTGATCATTCTAGCAGGATCCCGTATCGCCACGTTGTGTCATACGCCTTTTCAATATCGAGGAATATCGATAATATCGAATATCGAACCTTGTGTGAATAGCCAACCTAGGTTATTTCATATTTGGTCATAGTGGTAATTTAAAGCTGAACCCGCAGGGGCGTCTGCGTCAGCAGGCGTTTGGTGTGTTGCGACACCACGTACCCGAGCACACGAGGGTTGGACCCTCCCGCGTGTAACCGTGTGCGGCTTAGCCGTGTCTGGGGAAAGGGGGATCCTGGGGGTTGATCCGATTCCGGGTGTTTGGACCTTTAAGGCCCCCCGGCGGAGGCAGCACACCTCTTCGGCCTCTGCTTCACATAGACGGCACCCCCGGACTGACCCACCCGGGGGAAATCGGTAGTTGCCGTTTCCTTTCTCTTTCTCCCTCAAATCTTCGTCTTTCCCCCACTTTTAATCTTTCCTGTCCTCTCTTTGTTTTCGTATTACTTCCGGCTTCGTAGGCGGCGAGGGTTAACCTTGTGCACTATATCCAGTCTTGGTTATATTCATTCATTTCATTCATTTATTGATACTGTGAATCCCATCAGGGATTGTAACAGGAAGGGCTGTATGTTATACGTAGGAACATGGTATAAGGTGTTACTTACTAAATCTTATACAATAAAAAACTTGGGCATATAACAATTTGATTACGTGATTATACAAGAGAATAAATAGAACGGAGGGTTATGACAAAGATAATTGCAGTTACAGAAACCAGTTACAAGGTCAGTATTGAGGTAATAACAGTCACGCAACAATCAAGGTTACAATAATACCAACAAGAAAAGAAATGTATTGCATCATTGCCGTAATTATAGTCAAGCACAAACACCGTTAAAATAACAATGCAACAAGGAACTACGTAAATAATGCGAAGAATTATTGCTCCAATGCGTATAGTTGATCCGCAATCAGGGTACCAAACGTATCTAAGGATGAGCTGTCAGTGATACTTGTGCTAAGATTATTCCATTCGCGTGTCGCCCTTGGAAAAAAAGAGTATTTGAAAATATCAGTGCGGAATGGAAATTCGCTTAATGTGTGTGTGTGTTTACGACGAGTTATTCTATTAGAGGACGTTGATATGTATTTCATAATAGGCAGTTTATGTTGATTGTGTATTAACTGATACATGATTTTTAGTCTAGCAAGCCTGGCTCTGTTATGCATGGTTAGAAGTTCTGCCCGTTTCAGTAATGCTGTTGGTGAGTCTGTGATGGAGTGTTTATTATATATGTAAATCAGCGCTTTTCGCTGTACCCCTTCAAGTTTTTTAATCAGTTTGTTAGTAAACGGGAACCAAACGGTGTTGGCGTACTCTAGAACTGGTCTTATGAGTGTTTTATATGCGAGTAACTTTGTTTCAGATGGTGCTAGTTTAAGGCGTCTGTTAATGAAGAATAGCTGTCTTATTGCGGTTGATGTAATATCGTTAACGTGAGAATCCCACCTGATGTCAGATGTTAGTGTCACACCAAGGTACTTATGCTCATGAACAGATGCAATTGGAATGTTGTTAAGGGTGTACTGGAAGGCTGATGTATGTTTTTTTCTGGTTATAGATAATAGAACGGACTTTTTTAGATTGATATCCATCTGCCAGTCCTTGCACCACTGGAAAACTGCTGTTATGCCGTTATTTAATGTTCTATGGTCATCAAGGCAGTTAATTTCCTGGAAAAGAACGCAGTCATCTGCAAAAAGTTTGATATTCTGTGATGCATATGCGGGTAAGTCATTAATAAAGATTAAGAATAATACCGGGGCTAAGACACTTCCTTGGGGTACTCCTGATGTAACGCTAGTTGTTGCGGACTTCTCGTTGTTAATTTCAACAAATTCTGTGCGTTTACTAAGATAGTTTTTGATCCAATCAATGATAGGGCCGCTTCCCAAAGTTAGTTCTAGCTTTGCAAGAAGTTTAGTGTGTGACACGCGGTCAAATGCCTTCGAAAAGTCTAAAAATATGAGGTCTATTTGTTTCTGGTTATCAATGCTCTTGGATATGTCGTGTGTTAATTCAATTAATTGCGTAATAGTAGAAAGGCCTTTACGAAAGCAATGCTCACAAGGGGTTAGGATATCATTTACTTCTAGATAAGCATTTACGTGTTTTAAAATAATATGTTCTAATATCTTGCATACTGTACTGGTTAATGATATGGGTCTGTAGTTTGAAGGATCAGATTTATTTCCTGATTTGTGTATTGGTGTTATTTTGGCAGTTTTCCATTCCGTAGGAAGGGTGCAGGTGGACAATGATTAGTTAAAAAGGAGGATTAGGAATTTTGCCATCCACTCGGCATATCGATGAAGGAATATGTTAGGGATGTTATCTGGCCCTGGTCCTTTTTTTGTGTCGAGATTTAGTAAAAGATTCAGTACTCCTGTTTCTGTTATAGTTAATGGTTCCATCTTCACACCAGTGCCGGAGGTTATTCCTGGTAGTTCTCCGTTATCAGATGTAAAAATAGAGCAGAAATAATTATTCAAAGAAGTCGCAGCATTTTTGTTATCCGCAGGAGATGTCATTCGTTCGGCTCGTTTTTTAGGGTTTAAATAACGCCAGAATTTTTCGGGAGCATTCTTTATAAAGTTAGGAAGTGTGTTTGTAAAATAGTGTGATTTGGCCTTCTTAATTTTTGTTTTCAAATCGTCCACGGCGTAAGTTAATTGTTGAGCAATTCGTTGTGAGGGATGGGATTTTTTATTTATTCTGATTCGGCGAACTTTCCTTTTTGCATGAATAACGGTCCGAGTTATCCAGGGGTTATGTTTATGAGTTTTCTTATTTTTCAAGGGGACGTAGTTACCGATGCAATATGACACAACGGACTTAAATTCGTGCCATAAAATTTCTATGTCTGTGTTTTCATCATGTGCGAGTTGTTTGAATGACGATAGTTGAAATGACAGTGTATCAATGATGCTTGTATCGTCAGCTCTGTTGTAGTCTTTGTACGTTTTTGTTGGCTGTGAAGAGGGTAGCGAATCTTGATACGGCACCTCACACAATACTAGTTTGTGATCTGACAAGCCCATTGAGACTTCGAATTTAGCGTTATGGGTGGGGAAATGATTGCTTAAAAATACTAGGTCTAAAATGTTAGAACTGGATCCTTGTACACGCGTGGGTTCAGTTATTATCTGGGTTAGGTTAAAAGAGAGCATAATGCCGAAAAGAATATCTGCGCAAGGTGAACGGTGATGCAGTGCGTGCCAGTTGATATCAGGTATGTATTTGGTTATAGCGGGGTTGTACCGCTGGCGTGCGCAGAACTGAATATTTCCGTCCTGTGTCGTCCCCTGGTTGGGCTCCATGGTGGGCGGCGGCCATCCCTGCCGAAAAAACCATACTTCTAATGGCCACTTCTTTTCCCCGACTACCTGATCGCCCTCAGAAACGAGGGCGCACCGAAGATATCTTCCAATTTCTAGGGAACAAACAGCCAAACTTCCCCCGATTCCATGTAATTCATTCAAACAATCCTGAAAAGACCATGAGAATGATTTCTCCTTTCCTCGTATCTAAGTATCTAACTGAAACTCTTGGTACAGGCTATAAAACAACGAAAATGGCTAGCGGCGATCTCCTTCTGGAACTCCGCAATCCGAAACAGCTTGAAAATCTTCCTAAAGTTCAGTCATTTGGGGAAATCCCAGTAACAGTAACCCCACACCGAACTATGAACACTAGCCGTGGTGTTGTTTCTGACGACGATTTGATGGAGCTCACAGAAGCCGAACTGTTGGAAGGCCGGAGTGAGCAAAACGTGATCAATGTTAAAAGGATCATGCTAAGGCGCGACGGCAAGGAGATAAAAAGCAAGCATCTTGTATTAATTTTCTCCTCAAGCATTCTGCCTGAGACACTCGAGGCCGGCTATGTAATGCTACGGGTCCGGCCGTATGTTCCAAATCCTCTCCGCTGCTTCCAATGCCAGCGTTTCGGCCACAGTTCCCAGAACTGCCGAGGCCGGCAGACATGTGCAAAATGTAGTTCCAGTGACCATGCCTCTGAAACGTGCGAAAACGCTCCACACTGCGTGAACTGTGATGGCGAGCACGCCGCATACTCGCGGTCATGCCCGTCTTGGAAGAAAGAAAAAGAAATAGTCACAATCAAAGTAAAAGAAAACATATCATTCAAAGAGGCACGCAGGCGGGTTGCATACCTTCCTAAGGCCAGCTTTGCCGAAGTGGCGCGTCAGGGAGCAGCGTCACAACGGCCTCCGGCGGCTGTCCGACCCAAGAGCCGTGAGTCGGCAGTCACGCCATCTGCCCCCGCGGAGGTGGCAGCTAGCGCTGCTCCGTCAACCCAGCAGACGGGGCCACCGACCCCGAAGGTGGGCGCAGCCAAGGCTGCCCCAACCTCCCCGGCCCCTTCCAGCGCTGACAACAGCCGGCGCAGCCAAATCCCTCCGGGAGCCCCATCGACCTCCGGGCTGGTGGGCGCAGGGGTCTGGCCCTCCAAGGCGAGACTTTCCCGGGAACCTTCTCGCTCGCAAGAGCACGTGTCCGGCGCCTCACAAGAGGCAATGGACACTACACCTATCCTCAGGCGCACTAAGCGCCTAAGGAGCGGCGAGGTTCTCTCGAACGCTTCAAAAAGAGCAAAACCCCGGTTACAGGGCCTCGAAAGCGCTCTGGAACCTAAGCTCTGAAATCTCTGTAATTAATACTTGTGTTTCCGTATACACAGCACCTATTTACTACCAATATGGATACACCAATAATTCAATGGAACGTCAGAGGACTTCTCAGGAACCTTGATGACGTGCAAGAGCTCATCCAAAAACACAATCCGAAAGTGCTGTGTCTACAGGAAACACACTTAAAACCACAACACACAAACTTTCTCCGACCGTATGTCACGTTTCGCAAAGATCGCGATGATGCTGTCGTATAATCAGGCGGTGTTGCCATTTTTATTCATAAAAGCATAGCGTGTCAACCTTTACAGCTACGAACGCCCCTTGAAGCAGTGGCGGTCCGAGCGGTTCTCCTAAACAAACTCATCACCATTAGCTCTCTTTACATACCCCCACATTACAAATTAACGAAACATGAATTCCAATCCTTTATAGATCAATTACCAGAACCTTATGGTGTTCTTGGCGATTTCAATGCACACAGCAGCCTGTGGGGAGACTCTCGTATCGGTGCGCGAGGTCGTCTCGTTGAACAGTTCCTTTTTTCTTCTGGTAGGTCCCTTCTGAATAAGAAGAAACCCACATATTACTGTCTTGCAAACAATACCTTTTCTTCAATTGATCTGAGCATAGTTTCCCCGTCCATACTGCCTGAACTCGAATGGGAAGTTACCAACAATCCTCACGGACACGACCACTTCCCCATACTACTAAGAACACTTATTAAACAAAGCGAATATCCACCACAGGCTCCTAGGTGGAAGACTGACACAGCAGAATGGGAGAAATTCCGAAACTTAACTAGTATGTCATGGGATGACATGTCCTCGTTAGAAATTGATGCTGCTGTGCAGTGTTTTACAGCCGTCATAATAGATGCCGCATCTAAATCCATACGTGAAGTGAGTGGCTCGGCATGCAAACGGCATGTCCCGTGGTGGAACAATGAGTGCAGAATCGCACGTAGGAATCAGAACAAAGCGTGGGGGTTGCTACGCGCTTCGCCCACTGCAGAAAATCTTGTCAACTTTAAAAAGTAAAGTCCCAAGGTAGGAGAACCCACCGACAGGCTAGAAGAGAAAGTTGGCACAAGTTTTTATCGAGTATAAACTCGTTTAGAGATGAGGCCAAAGCCTGGAACAGGGTTAATAGGAATAGAGGGCGGCAAACATATTCACTCCCTCTAGTAAATACACAGGTCGATACACTGCAAGATCAGGCCGACTCACTTGGGGAGCACTTCGAGAGTGTATCAAGTTCAAATCATTATTCGCAATCCTTCCTGAAATATAAACAAGTAAAAGAACGTAAGCCATTAACAAGAAAATGTCGAGAGAATGAGCCTTACAACCGTCCTTTTAGTATTGCCGAATTGAGAGCTGTCCTGAGCGCATGCAAGAGCTCCGCACCAGGATCTGATAGAACCATGTATGAAACGCTCAAAAACTTACACAATGACACGCAAGTTACACTACTCACACTTTTCAACACCTTCTGGGATGCAGGGTACCTTCCAACCGCATGGAAGGAAGCCATTGGGATCCCTGTTTTGAAACATGGCAAAGACCCTTCCTCAGTGACAAGTTACCGCCCGATTGCCCTCACAAGTTGCATTTGTAAGGTGTTCGAAAAAATGATAAATCGGCGACTCATCCATTTCCTTGAACAGAGCAAAATGTTTGATCCTTATCAGTGCGGCTTCCCAGAAGGGCGCTCCACAACCGATCATCTCGTACGAGTTGAAGGGAATATCCGGGACGAATTTATACATAAACAGTTCTTCCTATCGATATTTCTCGATATGGAAAAGGCGTTTAACACAACGTGGCGTTACGGAATCTTAAGAGAGCTGTCAGAAATGGGCATCCACGGTAATATGCATAATGTAATAGAAAGCTATCCGTCAAATCGTATCTTCCGGGTAAAAGTCGGCAATGCACTCTCACGTCCTTTTACGCAAGAAACGGGTGTACCCCAAGGAGGCGTGCTCAGCTGCACGCTCTTTATCGCGAAGATGAACACGCTTCGTGCTTCATTACCACCCGCCATCTTTTGCTCTGTCTACGTGTACGACATTCAAATAGCTTTCAAATCTTGTAACCTCGCAGTCTGCGAGAGACACGTACAGCATGGCCTGAACAAAGTGTCAATGTGGGCAGACAGGAATGGATTTAAGATCAATCCTAACAAAATTCTTTTGTTCTTTTTACAAGAAAGAGAGGACTTATCCCTGATCCGTGCATAGAACTGCGTGGACAACAGATACCTGTAAACAAAGAACGCAAATTTCTAGGTGTCCTACTTGACTACAGACTCACTTTCGTCCCCCACATTAAACATCTTAAAGAAAAATGTCTAAAAACGATTAACATAATGAAACTTCTATCCCAGACCACATGGTGTAGTGACAGGAAGTGTTTATTGAAACTCTATAGAAGCCTCATTCCTTCACGACTTGACTATGGTGCCGTGATTTACCACTCTGCCGCCCCGAGCGCGCTAAATATGCTAGACCCAGTCCACCACCTAGGAATCCGACTGGCCACTGGCGCTTTCAGAACGAGTCCCATACAAAGCTTATATGCAGAATCGAATGAGTGGTCCCTTCATCTCCAGAGAACATACATCAGCCAAACATATTTTCTGAAAGTCCACTCTAATCCTCAACAGCCTTGTTATACTACCGTTAACGAGATGACATATGCTACATTCTTTCATAATCGTCCCTCCGTAAGACAGCCTTTCTCGCTGCGTGTGAGGGAACTTAGTCATGAAATGCATGTCCCACTCCTCGAGCTTCGCCTAATGCATCCAGCCAAGCTGCTACCTCCTTGGGAGTGGCAGCTGATACAATGCGATATATCTTTCATGCAAGTTACATAACACGCTCCAGAGATTGAAATCCAAATGCATTTCCGGGAATTCCAGCACAAGTACTCCTGCACGGAGTTCTACACAGACGCATCGAAGTCACACGACGGGGTGTCCTATGCAGCCGTCGGTCCATCCTTCTCGGAATCCGACGTACTGCATCCGGAAACTAGTATCTTTACGGCTGAGGCCTACGCACTGCTGTCGGCCGTAAAGCATATAAATAAATCACAACACCGGATATCAGATATATATACGGACTCTCTCAGTGTTGTGAAGGCCTTGATGTCTTTCTGTATTCACAAAAATCCAGTATTCAATGAACTCTACTCCGCACTGCGTAAAGCATATATATCTAACCAACATGTGATTATATGCTGGGTGCCTGGACATAGGGGCATCGAGGGAAACGTTCTAGCCGACAGGTGGCCACATCAACTGCATTTCATGTAGTTAATCCTACTGCTTCGGTCCCTGTCACAGACCTGAAGCCTTTCTTAAGAAGGAAACTACAAAACCGCTGGCAACACATGTGGGACGAAGAAATAAATAATAAACATCATGTAATAAAGCCACGATTAGGTTTCTGGCCTGGTGTAACAAAATCCCGCCGGACAGATGTCCTATTCTGCCGTCTAAGAATAGGACACACTTTTGGCACACATAACTTTTTACTCACGGGAAACGAGCCTCCAACCTTTGGTAGATGCGGGGAGAGGCTGACCGTCCTCCACGTCCTACTGGAGTGTCGGGAAGCCGAATCTGAAAGAAAGAAACATTTTCTCTTAGCATACCGGCAGCACATCCCCCTTCATACTGTTATGTTACTTGGTCCAGAACCGCTGTTTGACTCCAGTGCAGTCCTGGGCTTCCTGAAAGATGTTGTCTTGCATGTTCTTAGCCCCACATGTTCGTAGCGGGTCCTCTCTTCAGAGGATACCGCTGTGATAGCTCTCTCGTATAGCACGCGCCTCTAGGCCTTTGTGTTTCAAGGGCTCTGGCGAGGCAGCAGTGCTCCAAATAATTTTACTATCTTATACATTTTCCATTTTGCATCATTCTCCTACGATAGGTGTTGTGTCCATTGCCTCTTGTGAGGCGCCGGACACGTGCTCTTGCGAGCGAGAACTTACAAGAGAGAGTCCTGCCTTGGAGGGCAAGACCCCTGCGCCCACCAGCCCAGAGGTCGATGGGGCACCCTGCGGGATTTGGCTGCGCCGGCTGTTGCCAGCGCTGGAAGGGGCCGGGGAGGTTGGGACAGCCTCGGCGGCGGCCACCTTCGGCGTCGGTGGTCTCTCATTCTGGGTCGACGGAGCAGCGCTAGCTGCAACCGCCGCGGGGGCAGATGGCGTAACTGCCGACTCACTGCATGTGGGTCGGACAGCCGCCGGAGGCCGTTGTGACGCTGCCCCCTGACGCGCCACATCGGCAAAGGTTTTGTTGGGCAGGTACGATACCCGCCTGCGTGCCTCCTTGAAGCTTATATTTTCCTTGACTTTGATTGTGACTATTTCTTTTTCTTTTTTCCATGATGGACAGGACCGCGAGTACGCGGCGTGTTCCCCATCACAGTTCACGCAGTGTGGAGCATTCTCGCAATTGTCAGATGGGTGTTCTTGGGCACTACATTTTGCGCAAGTCTGGCGGCCTCGGCAGTTCTGTGAACTGTGGCCAAATCTTTGACACTTAAAGCATCGGAGAGGATTGGGGATGTACGGTCTGACTCGGATCTTTATGTAGCCAGCCTCAATGGTCTCAGGTAGCATACTTGATGCAAAAGTTAAAATTAAGTGCTTTGTCTCAATCTCCTTGCCATCGCGCCTGATTTTTATTCTCTTGACATTGGTCACATTTTGATCGCTCCAGCCCTCCAGTAGTTCGGCTTCAGTCAGTTCCATGAGATCGGCATCGGAAACGACTCCGCGGGTGGTGTTCATTGTGCGGTGTGGTGTGACCGTCACTGGAAGATTCCCAAAGGATACTAGGTTGGAGAGTTTCTCGTACTGTGTCTTATCACGCAGTTCTAAGAGGAGGTCGCCACTTGCCAACTTAGAGACTTTATAGCCTGGGCCAAAAGCTTCACTAAGTGTCTTCGCAACAAGAAAAGGTGAGATCATTCTCGCTGCCTTTTCTTTTTTCTCTGAATGTACTACATGAAATCTTGGAAAATTGTCATTATTTCGGCCAAAAAACTTGAAAACTTCTTCGGTGCGCCCTCGTTTATGAGGGCGATCAGGAAGGGTTGGAAAAGAACTTGCCATAGATATGTGTGAAAATTCGGCAGCGCCGCCAGCCACCCACCATGGAGCCCAACAAGGGGACGCTGCAGGACCGTGAAAAGACGGCCTGCACGCGCCAGCTGTACGACACTACTATAACCAAATCTGTTATAACCAAGGTTGGCTATCCCACACAAGGTTAACCCTTGCCGCCGAGGAGAATGAAGTAAATGGAAGAGAGGAGAGGACAGGAAAGGTCAAAAAGTAAGAGATAAAGACGAAGATTCGAGAGGAAGAGACAGGAAAAGGCGACTGCCGATTTCCCCCGGGTGGGTCAGTCCGGGGGTGCCGTCTATGTGAAGCAGAGGCCAAAAGGGTGTGTTGCCTCCGCCGGGGGGCCTTAAAGGTCCAGACACCCAGCATCGGCTCAACCCCCAGGATCCCCCTTTCCCCAGACACGGCTAAGCCGCGCACGGCTACACGCGGGAGGGGCCAAACCTCGTGTGCTCGGGTACGTGGTGTCGCAACACACCAAACGCCTGCTGACGCAGACGCCCCTGCGGGGCTTGAGCCCCTGTCGTCAACGCGTGGCGAACACCTGATAACCGGCCAATGCGCTATCCTGCCATTTTCCGGGCCACGTAGCACGATTCTGCCGCTGTCGCAGCCACCGTTTACCTGACAGTGGGGGCGCCCCGGGCTACAGGCCTGCTCGAATTCCGCGTGAGGAACCATCTAATCATTCTGTGGACTCGTCTTGCATTCGCCACCACTTCGACTACGCTGGTTACCTTCCCCACATTGCCGATCCAATTTCCAATAGTTGGCCGACCCAGCCCAGCCCAAGAGGAAAACTAACAGTCGCAATTCCAGAGGCAAGAACTGCGTTTACGTCGAACATTTCAAGGCATCATTCTTGCCCGGCGAACGAAATTGAACTGTTCGTAGATGGTGTCACCGTACACGCACTTAAGGACACCAGAGCCGCTGCTTCTATTAATCCCCGCAGGGGCGTCTGCGTCAGCAGGCATTTGGTGTGCTGCGACACCACGTACCCGAGCACACGAGGGTTGAACCATCCCGCGTGTAACCGTGCGCGGCTTAGCCGTTTCTGGGGGAAGGGGTATCCTGGGGGTTGAGCCGATGCTGGGTGTTTGGACCGTTAAGACCCTCCGGCGGAGGGAACACATCTCTTCGGTCTCGGCTTCACATAGACGGCACCTCCAGGCAGACCCACCTGGAGAAAATTGGCAGTCGCCTTTTCCTGTCCTCTCCAAACTTCGTCTTTCTCTCCCACTTTTCCATCTTTCCTGTCTTCTCTTCACTTATGGTTCATTCCTTTCCTGGCGGCTAGGGTTAACCTTTGTGTGGCTAACTACCCTGAGTTACGCCATATTCGGTTATAGCCGCAGTATACAGCTGGCTTGGGCAGGGCTTGCTTGCAAGCTCCTGTCCCGTCCCCTCGTTGGGCTCCGTGGTGGGCGGCTGGTACCACGACCGGACACTAAAATTTTTATGGCTAGCTCTTTTGCTTCAAGCGATCGCCCTCCTAACAAGAGGGGCGCACCGATGTCACTGCCCAGTTCTTCGCGAAAAACAAAAGCAACTTTCCCGAATTCCACGTGGTACATAGTGAGCACTCAGAAATTACTGCCCGATATGTCTCTCCTTTCAATGTTACAAGGACCCTAACCGACACCATTGGACAAGGACATCAAATAAGGAAACTAGCAAATGGGGACCTTCTTTTGGAATTGTTGTACCAACATCAGTATGAGAAACTTTCAGGAGTAACAGCCTTTCGTGACATCTACGTAGCAATCAGCCTTCACCGATCATTGAGTACCGTTCGTGGCGCCATTTCTGACGATGACCTTAAGTATGCGACGGAACAAGAACTCCTAAACGGACTAAAAGAACAAAATGTCACAGATGTGTACTGAATCAAGATCAGACGGGAAAACAAAGAAATCGAAACAAAGCACTTCGTCCTAACGTTCGCATTGAGCACACTGCCTGAATCTGTAGAGGTAGGCTACACCAGTCTGAAACTCCGACCGTACATACCCAACCTGCGACGCTGTTTCAAATGCCAAAGGTACGGCCACGGCTCACAGAGCTGCCGGGGCCAAACCACATGCGCTAAGTGTGCTGCCCATGATCACCCTTCAGACTACTGTGAAGTTGAATTACACCATTGTATAAACAGCGAGGGCAGTCATGCTGCCTACTCGCGTGCCTGCCCAACATGCAAACAAGATAAAGAGATTATCACACTCAAAGTAAAACAAGATATCACTTTCAGGGAAGCGCGAAAGCAACTTTATTGGTGAAAAATAAAAGTAGTTCCGTTGTCTTGCAACAGGGCGCGGCAACACAGCGGCATTCAGAGCCTGCCCAGCTCACACACAGTGAGGCTCGGGCAGAGACTCCAGCGCCCACAGTGGACGCAGCTAGCGTTGCGCCACTACCTCAAAAGCAAGCCGTGCGAACCCCCTGGTCAGCAGGCTCCAGGGCCCCTCCTCACGCGGCGATGCCCAACTTTAACGTACCCCGTAGGGGCGTCTGCGTCAGCAGGCGTTTGGTGTGTTGCAACACCACGTACCCGAGAACAGGACGAGGGTTGGACCCTCCCGCACGTAGCCGTGCGCGGCTTAGCCGTGTCCGGCGAAAGGGGGATCCTGGGGGTTGAGCCAATGCCGGGTGTTTGGACCTTTAGGGCCCCCCGGCGGTGGCAACACACCTCTTTGGCCTCGGCTTCACTAGACCGCACCCCCGGATTGACCCACCCGGGGGAAATCGGAAGTTGCCTTTTCCTGTCTCTCTCTCCCTCCAGCCTTCGTCTTTCTCTGACTTTTCATCTTTCCTGTCTTCTCCTAGCTTCCGCTTACTTCCAATTTTTCCAGGCAGCAAGGGTTAACCTTGTGTGAAGAGCCAACCTAGGTTATCTCATATTTCGTTATATTGATAACGTACAGCTGGCGCTAACAGGACCTGTTTTTTACAGTCCCTGCAGCGTCCCCTTGTAGGGCTCCACAGTGGGTGGCTGGCGTTATTGCCGAAAATTACATTATTCTATGGCTAGTTCCTTCCCTCCCCTCCCAGATCGCCCTCAGAAAAGAGGGCACATCGAAGATGTATTTCAGTTCTTTGGACGCCAAAGACCCAACTTCCCACGATTTCACGTCATTCACTCGGAAAAGTCAGATACACAAATACGCGCAATCTCCCCACTTCTAGTATCAAATTCTTTAACTGAGGCCCTTGGTCCAGGTTACAAGGCGACAAGGATGGCAAGTGGAGATCTCCTCTTGGAGCTCAAGGATCTGAAACAATTTGAAAAGTTATCCAGTCTCGTGTCATTTGGGAACGTTCAAGTGACAGTGACTCCGCCCCGAACTATGAACACTACCCGCGGCGTTGTCTCAGACGATGACTTGCTTCACCTGACAGACGCAGAGCTCTTGGAGGGCTTTAGTGAGCAGTATGTTGTCAATGTGAGAAGAATAAAGATGAGGCGGTATGGTAAAGAGATTGCAACCAAACACTTAATACTCACCTTCAATTCAAGTGTCCTACCCGATTCAATCGAGGCCGGGTACATAAAGCTCCGTGTTAGGCCGTACATGCCAAATCCACTGCGTTGTTTCAAATGCCAGCGTTTCGGCCACAGTTCGCAGAGCACGCCGCGTACTCGCGTGCGTGCCCATCCTGGAAAAAAGAAAAGGAAATTGTAGCAGTTAAAGTAAAGGAAAATATAAGTTTCAAGGAGGCACGCAGGCGAGTATCGTACCTGCCCAAGAAAACCTTTGCCGAAGTGGCGCGTCAGGGGGCAGCGCCACAACGGCCTCCGGCAACTGTCCGACCCACAGGCAGTGAGTCGGCAGTTACGCCATCTGCCCCCGCGGCGGTTGCAGCTAGCGCTGCTCCGTCGACCCAGAATGAGGGACCATCGACCCCGAAGGTGGCCGCCGCCGAGGCTGTCCCAACCTCCCCGGCCCCTTCCAGCGCTGGCAACAGCCGGCGCAGCCAAATCCCGCAGGGTGCCCCATCGACCTCTGGGCTGGTGGGCGCAGGGGTCTTGCCCTCCAAGGCAGGACTCTCTCTTGTAATTTCTCGCTCGCAAGAGCACGTGTCCGGTGCCTCACAAGAGGCAATGGACACAACACCTATCCTCAAGGCGCACCAAGCGCCTAAGGAGCGGCGAGGCTCCCTCGAACACTTCAAAAAGGGCAGAACTCCCGTTACAGGGCCTCGAAAGAGCTCTGTAACCTAAGACATCACCACCGTTTCTGTAAACACAGCACCAAATTTTTCTTTAATATGGATACACAAATCATTCAATGGAATGTCAGAGGTCTTCTTGGGAATCTCGATGATCTACAAGAACTCATCTATCAACACAATCCAAAAGTGCTGTGTTTACAGGAAACACACTTAAAATCCAAACACACAAACTTTCTCCGACAGTACATAACTTTTCGTAAAGATCGCGATGATGCTGTCGCATCATCGGGCGGTGTCGCCATTGTTATCCATAAGAGCATTGCGTGTCAACTTCTCCCGCTACAAACGCCTCTCGAAGCAGTGGCGGTTCGAGCTGTCCTCCTAAACAAACTCATCACCATTAGCTCTCTTTACATACCCCCACATCACAAATTAACGAAACAAGAATTTCAATCCTATATAGATCAATTGCCAGAACCTTATGTTGTTCTCGGCGATTTCAATGCGCACAACTCCCTGTGGGGCGACTCTCGTACAGACGCGCGAGGTCGTCTCGTTGAACAGTTCCTTTTCTCTTCTGGTGCTTGTCTTCTGAATAAGAAGGAAGCGACATACTATTCTCTCGCAAACAAAACATTTTCTTCAATAGATCTTAGCCTAGTCTCCCCGTCACTACTGTCTGAACTTGAATGGGAAGTAAACGACAATCCTTACGGAAGCGACCACTTCCCTATACTACTAAGAACATACAAAGAACACGAATGTCTACCACAGGCTCCCAGGTGGAAAATCGATACAGCCGACTGGGAGAAATTCCGAACTCTCACCAGGATCTCATGGGATGACATGTCCTCTTTAGAAATTGATGCTGCCGTTCAGTATTTTACAGCCTTCATTATAGATGCCGCGTCTAAATGCATATCTGAAGTAAGTGGTTTCGCATGCAAACGGCGCGTCCCGTGGTGGAACGACGAGTGTAGGACCGCCCGTAAGAAACAAAACAAAGCGTGGGGGTTGCTACGCGCCTCTCCCACTGCGGAGAATCTTATTAACTTTAAGAAAGTAAAATCTGAAGGAAGGAGAACGCGCCGACAGGCCAGAAGAGAGAGCTGGCAGAAGTTTTTATCGGGTATCAACTCTTATACTGAGGAGGGGAAAGTCTGGAACAGGGTTAACAGGATAAAAGGACGACAAACTTATTCACTTCCTCTAGTAAATACACAGGGCGGTACACTGAAAGATCAGGCCGACTCACTTGGGGAGCACTTTGAGAGTGTATCAAGCTCAAAACATTATTCGCAATCCTTCCTAAAATATAAACAAATAGAAGAATGCAAGCCACTCGTCAATAAATGCCGACAGAATGAACCGTACAATTGCCCTTTTAGTGCTGCTGAGTTGAAAGCTGCCTTGAGCGCATGCAAGAGCTCTGCACCGGGATCCGATAGAATCATGTATGAAATGCTCAAAAACTTACACAATGACACGCAAGTAACACTACTTACACTTTTCAACACTATTTGGGACGCAGGGTACCTTCCAACGGCATGGAAAGAAGGCATTGTGGTCCCTGTTTTGAAAGAAGGGAAAGACCCTTCTTCAGTGGCAAGTTACCGCCCGATAGCCCTCACAAGCTGCATGTGTAAGGTATTTGAAAAAATGATAAATCGGCGACTCATCCATTTTCTTGAACAAAACAAAATGCTTGATCCCTTTCAGTGTGGCTTCCGAGAAGGGCGCTGCACAACCGACCATCTTGTACGTATTGAAGGACATATTCGTGACGCGCTTGTACACAAACAGTTCTTGATGATGATATGTGGTGTTTAATGGCGCAAGGGCCAGGTGTGGCCAAAGAGCGCCATGACAAGTGGTGATCTTGACGATGTATTATGGAGATGTGACTTGGCTGTAAACTGGCCTAAAAATTGTCGCTGTAAAGTGCGAAAAATCTACGTGCTATAAAATTATGGCGATAACTCATGACGAATACTTTGAACATTAAAATCCATCGTAAAAGAATGATGCAGAATAAAAGATATATGAGATAGTAAAATTACCTGGAGCACTGCTGCCTCACCGGAGCCCTTGAAACACAAGGGCCTAGAGGCGCGTGCTATACGAAAGAGCTATCACAGCGGCATCCTCTAAAGAGAGGACCCGCTACGAACACGTGGGGCTAAAAACATGCAAGACAACATCTTTCAGAAAACTTAGGACTGTGTTGGTGTCAAATAAAGGTTCTGGACCGAGTAGCATTACGGGATGTAGGGGGATGTGCTGCCGGTATGCTAGGGAAAAATGTTTTCTTCTTTCAGATTCGGCTGCCCGACACTCCAGGAGGACGTGGAGGACGGTCAGCCTCTCCCCGCATCTACCGCAGGTTGGAGGGTCATTTTCAGTGAGTAGAAAGTTATGCGTGCCAAATGTGTGTCCTATTCTCAGGCGACAGAATAGGACATCTGTTCGCCGTGATTTTGTTACGGGGGGCCAAGAACCTAACTGTGGTTTTATCACGTGCAGTTTGTTATTTACTTCTGCGTCCCACATACGTTGCCAGTGGTTTCGCAGTTTTCTTCTTAAGAAAGGTGATCTGTGACAGGGACAGAAGCAGTAGGACTAACTGCATGCAATGAAATGGATGTGGCCATCTGGTCCGCTAGAACGTTACCCTCAATGCCCCTATGTCCGGGCACCCAGCATATAATGACATGCTGGTTAGACATATACGCTCTACAGAGAATGGAATAGAGCTCAGTTATTACGGGGTTTCTGTGTTTACAGTGTGACTTCAAGGCTTTTACGACACTTAGGGAGTCTGTAAATAAAATTGTCTTTTGAATATTTGATTTTCTGATATGTTTCACAGCCAACAATAGTGCATGCGCCTCAGCCGTAAATATACTTGTTTCAGGGTGCAGTACACCGGATTCCGAGAAGGATGGACCAATGGCTGCGTAGGACACCCCGGCATGCGACTTAGAAGCGTCTGTGTAAAACTCTGCGCACGAGTGCTTGTGCTGGAGCTCCAAGAAATGCATTTTGATATGTGGCTCTGGCGCATGTTTAGTAACCTCTATAAAGGATGTGTCACACTCTATCAGCTGCCACTCCCAGGGTGGTACTAGCTTAGCTGGAGGCATTAAGCGTTGCTCGAGAACTGGGACATCCATTTCCGTGCAAAGTTCTCTTGCACGCAGTGAGAAAGGAAGTCTCATAGAGGGTCTGTTATGAAAAAGTGTTTCACACGTCAAGTCGTTAGCGGTTGTGAAACACGGATGTTCCTTATTAGAGCGAACATTGAGAAAATATGTTAAGCTGATGTTTGTTCTTTGAAGATGGAGTGGCCACTCATCTGACTCTACATATAGGCTTTCAACAGGGCTTGTCCTAAATGCGCCAGTGGCCAAACGGATACCCAGATGGTGAACGGGGTCTAACATCTTAAGTGCGCTCGGTGCGGCAGAGTGATATGCTACGGCACCATAATCTAACCGTGATCGAACAAGGCTCTTGTATATATTCAACAAACACTGTCTGTCGCTACCCCACGTTGTGTGGGATAGGATTTTAAGTAAGTTCATTGTTCTAAGACATTTTTCTTTCAGATGTTTTATGTGCGGAATGAAAGTAAGCCTGGAGTCAAGTATAACACCAAGAAATTTGTGATCTTTGTTTACAGGAATTTGTTGTCCGCCCAGTTCTACACAAGGATCTGGGACCAGGCCTCTCTTTCTTGTGAAGAGAACACAAGAACTTTTGATGATGATGATGATGTGTGGAGTTTTTTGGCGCAAGGGCCAGGTTTGGCCAAAGAGCGCCATGACAGGTGGTAGTGTTAACGATGTATTATGGAAGATGTGACTTGGCTGTAAAGTGGCCTAAAAATAGTCGCTGTAAAAGCGTAAAATCTATGTACTATAAAATTATGGCGATGACTAATGACGAATACCATGAACATTAAAATCCATCGTGAAAGAATGATGCATTGTTTAAAATATGCGAGATGGTAAATTGCTTACAGCACTACTGCCTCGCCAGAGCCCTTGAACCACAAGGGCCTAGAGGCATGTGCTATTCAAAATAATTATCGCAGCGGCATCCTCTGGAGAGAGGAAGCGCTACGAACGTGTGGGGCTAATAACATGCAACACAACATCTTTCAAAAAACCTAGGACGGCGTTGCTGTCAAAGAGTGGTTCTGGACCAAGTAACATAACAGGATGAAGGGGGATGCGGTGCCGGTATGCTACGAGAAAATGTTTTTTTCTTTCGGATTCGGCTTCCCGACACTCCAGTAGGACGTGGAGGACGGTCAGCCTCTCCCCGCATCTACCACAGGTTGGAGGTTCGTTTCCCGTGAGTAAAAAGTTATGTGTGCCAAAAGTGTGCCCTATTCTTAGACGGCAGAATAGGACATCTGTACGGCGGGATTTTGACACAGGAGGCCAAAAACCTAACTGTGGCTTTATTACATGCAGTTTATTATTTATTTCTTCATCCCACATGCGTTGCCAATGCTTTCGTAGTTTCCTTCTTAAGAAAGGCTTCAGGTCTGTGACAGGGACCGAAGCAGTAGGATTAACTGCATGCAATGAGATTGATGTGGCCATCTGGTCGGCTAGAACGTTTCCCTCGATGCCCCTATGTCCAGGCACCCAGCATATGATCACATGTTGGTTAGATATATATGCTTTGCACAGTGCGGAGTAGAGCTCAATAAATACTGGATTTTTGTGATTACAGAAAGACATCAAGGCCTTCACAACACTGAGGGAGTCCGTATATATAATTGATTTCTGGAGTTGTGATTTATTTATATGCTTTACGGCCGACAGCAGTGCGTAGGCCTCAGCCGTAAAGATACTAGTTTCCAGGTGCAGTACGTCGGATTCCGAGAAGGATGGACCGACGGCTGCATAGGATACCCCGTCGTGTGACTTTGATGCGTCTGTGTAGAACTCCGTGCAGGAGTATTTGTGCTGGAGTTCCCGGAAATGCATCTTGATTTCAATCTCTGGGGCATGCTTTGTGACTTCCACGAACGATATATCACATTGTATGAGCTGCCACTCCCAAGGAGGTAGCAGCTTGGCTGGATGCATTAGGCGAAGCTCGAGGAGTGGAACGTGCATTTCCCCGCTAAGCTCCCTCACACGCAGCGAGAAAGGCTGTCTTACGGACGGACGATTGCGAAAGAGTGTAGCACATGTCATGTCATTAATGGTACTAAAACAGGGATGTTGGGGGTTTGAGTGGACTTTCAGAAAATATGTATGACTGATGTATGTTCTCTGCAGATGAAGTGACCACTCATTTGATTCTACATATAAACTTTGTATGGGACTCGTTCTGAAAGCGCCAGTGGCCAGTCGGATTCCTAGATGATGGACTGGGTCTAGCATCCTTAGTGCGCTCGGGGCGGCAGAGTGGTAAATCACGGCGCCATAGTCTAGTCGTGATCGAATGAGGCTTTTATAGAGATTCATTAAGCACTTCCTGTCACTACCCCACGTAGTCTGGGATAGAAGTTTGATTATGTTCATTGTTTTTAGACACTTTTCTTTGAGATGTTTAATGTGGGGGACGAAGGTGAGTCTGTAGTCAAGTATGACACCTAGAAATTTGTGTTCTTTGTTTACAGGTATCTGTTGTCCACGCAGTTCTATGCAAGGATCTGGGATAAGTCCTCTCTTTCTTGTAAAAAGAACACAAGAGCTTTTGTTAGGATTTATCTTAAACCCATTCTTGTCTGCCCACATTGACACTTTGTTCAGGCCATGCTGTACCTGTCTCTCGCAGACTGCGAGGTTACACGATTTGAAAGCTATTTGAATGTCGTCCACGTAGACAGAATAAAAGATTGCAGGTGGTAATGAAGCGCGAAGCGTGTTCATCTTCACGATGAAGAGTGTGCAGCTGAGCACGCCTCCTTGGGGTACACCCGTTTCTTGCGTAAAAGGACGCGAGAGTACATTACCGACTTTTACCCGGAATGTACGACTGGACAAATAGCCTTCTATGAGGTTTAGCATATTACCATGGATGCCCATTTCCGACAAGTCTCTTAAGATTCCGTAACGCCACGTCGTATCATACGCCTTCTCCATATCTAGGAATATGGATAACAAAAACTGTTTGTGCACAAATGCGTCCCGAATATTTGCTTCTACACGTACAAGATGGTCAGTTGTGGAGCGCCCTTCTCGGAAGCCGCACTGATAAGGATCAAGCATTTTGCTCTGTTCAAGGAAATGAATGAGTCGCCGGTTTATCATTTTTTCAAACACTTTACAAATGCAACTTGTGAGGGCTATCGGGCGGTAACTTGCCACTGAGGAAGGATCTTTGCCTTGTTTCAAAACAGGGACCACAATGGCTTCCTTCCACGCGGTTGGAAGGTACCCTGCATTCCAGATGGTGTTGAAAAGTGTGAGTAGTGTAAGTTGCGTGTCATTGTGTAAGTTTTTGAGCATTTCATACATGACTCTATCAGATCCTGGTGCGGAGCTCTTGCATGCGCTCAGGGCAGCTCTTAATTCGGCAATACTAAATGGACGGTTGTAAGGCTCATTCTCTCGACATTTTCTTGTTAGTGGCTTACGTTCTTCTATTTGCTTATATTTCAGGAAGGATTGCGAATAATGATTTGAACTTGATACGCTCTCAAAGTGCTCCCCAAGTGAGTCTGCCTGATCTTGCAGTGTATCGCCCTGTGTATTTACCAGAGGAAGGGAATATGTTTGTCGCCCTATAATTCTATTTACCTTGTTCCATACTTTGGCCTCATCTGTATAAGAGTTTATACTTGATAAAAACTTCTCTCAACTTTCTCTTCTAGCCTGTCGGCGGGTTCTCCTGCCTTGGGACTTTACTTTCTTAAAGTTGACAAGATTTTCTGCAGTGGGCGAAGCGCGTAGCAACCCCCACGCTTTGTTCTGATTTCTACGTGCGATTCTGCATTCATTGTTCCACCACGGGACATGCCGTTTGCATGCCGAGCCGCTTAATTCACGTATGCATTTAGATGCGGCATCTATTACAAAGGCTCTGAAGTACTCCACAGCAGCGTCGATTTCTAAACAAGACATCATCTTTCCTGTCTTCTCCTAGCTTCCGCTTACTTCCAATTTTTCCAGGCAGCAAGGGTTAACCCTGTGTGAATAACCAACCTAGGTTATCTCATATTTGGTTATAGTGGTAATGTACAGCTGGCGCTTGCAGGCCGTGTCTCACACGCCCTGCAGCGCCCCCTTGTAGGACTCCACGGTGGGTGGCTGGCGTTACTGCCGAAATTACAATCTCCTATGGCTACTTCCTTTCCCCTACTACCTGATCGCTCCCTGAAGAGGGGGCGCACCGATGATGTCTTAGAATTTTTCGCCCGTCAAAAAGAAACTTTTCCACGCTTCCACGTAGTCCACTCCGAAACACCAAACAAACCCGTACGAACAATCTCACCATTTCTCGTGTCTAAGTCTCTCACCCAAGTTTTTGGTACAGGTTACAAAGCATCCAGAATGGCAAGCGGTGATCTCCTCTTGGAGCTCCGAAACAAGAAGCAATATGAGAACCTACCGAACTTAGTATCATTTGGCGACGCCAAAGTGACAGTAACTCCGCATCGTACTATGAATACCACCCGTGGCGTAGTCTCCGATGATGATCTCTTGGAGCTGACTGAGGCTGAGCTCTTGGAGGGCTTCAGTGAGCAGAACGTCGTGAACGTTAAGCGAATAAAGATGAGGCGTGACAACAAGGAAATACAGACCAAACATTTGATACTAACTTTTGGCACAAGTGTCCTGCCCGAGTCCATCGAGGCCGGGTATATCAAGCTCCGTGTTCGGCCATATATCCCTAATCCCCTGCGTTGCTTCAAATGTCAGCGTTTCGGTCACAGCTCTCAGAGCTGCCGAGGCCGCCAAACCTGCGCTAAATGCAGTGCTAATGAGCACACTTCTGAATCTTGTGAAAACTCTCTCCGCTGCGTAAACTGTGAAGGTGAGCACGCTGCATACTCGCGGTCGTGCCCATCTTGGAAGAAAGAGAAGGAAACAGTTACGATTAAAGTAAAAGAAAACATAAGTTTCAAGGAGGCACGCAGGCGGGTATCGTACCTGCCCAAGAAAACCTTTGCCGATGTGGCGCGTCAGGGGGCAGCGTCACAACGGCCTCCGGCGGCTGTCCGACCCACAGGCAGTGAGTCGGCAGTTACGCCATCTGCCCCCGCGGCGGTTGCAGCTAGCGCTGCTCCGTCGACCCAGAATGAGGGACCAACGACCCCGAAGGTGGCCGCCGCCGAGGCTGTCCCAACCTCCCCGGCCCCTTCCAGCGCTGGCAACAGCCGGCGCAGCCAGATCCCTCAGGGAGCCCCATCGACCTCCGGGCTGGTGGGCGCAGGGGTCTTGCCCTCCAAGGCGGGACTCTCTCGGGAAACATCTCGCTCGCAAGAGCACGTGTCCGGCGCCTCACAAGAGGCAATGGACACTACACCCATCCTCAAGGTGCACCAAGCGCCTAAGGAGCGTCGAGGTTCCCTCGAACGCTCCAGAAAGAACAAAACCCCTATTACAGGGCCTCGAAAGGGCTCTGTAATCTAAGGCATCACTTCCGTTTCCGTACACACAGCACTAATTTACATTAAATATGGATACACAAATCATACAATGGAACGTCAGAGGTCTCCTTAGAAACCTTGATGATGTACAAGAACTGATCCACCAACACAATCCAAAAGTGCTGTGTTTACAGGAAACACACTTAAAACCACAACACACAAACTTTCTACGACCGTATGTCACGTTTCGGAAAGATCGCGATGATGCTGTCGCATCATCGGGCGGTGTTGCCATTTCTATCCATAAGAGCATTGCATGTCAACTTTTACAGCTACAAACGCCTCTCGAAGCAGTGGCGGTTCGAGCTGTACTCCTAAACAAACTCATCACCATTAGCTCTCTTTACATACCCCCACATTACAAATTAACGAAACATGAATTCCAATCCTTTATAGATCAATTGCCAGAACCTTACGTTGTACTTGGCGATTTCAATGCGCACAGCTCCCTGTGGGGCGACTCTCGTATAGATGCGCGAGGTCGTCTTGTTGAACAGTTCCTTTTTGCCTCTGGTGCGTGCCTTCTGAATAAGAAGAAACCCACATATTACTGTCTTGCAAACAATACCTTTTCTTCAATAGATCTGAGCATAGTTTCTCCGTCCATACTGCCTGAACTAGAATGGGAAGTTACGAATGATCCTTACGGAAGTGACCACTTCCCCGTACTACTAAGAACACTTAAAGAATACGAATATCCACCACAGGCTCCTAGGTGGAAGATTGACACAGCAGACTGGGAGAGGTTCCGAAACTTAACTAATATATCATGGGATGACATGTCTTCTTTTCGAGGAAGTGTGATAGTATATGTGCCTCAGGTGCATGTTTCGTTATTGGAACAAAAGAGATATCGCACTCCATGGTCTGCCATTCCCAAGGCGGTGGAAGGCGAGTGGGAGGCATTAGAATATTTTCTGGGAAGTGTATGTCTGTTTTTTCTGCCATTGCTTCCAAGCGCAGGCTCAAATGAGTTCTAATAAGTGGGCGGTTACGGTAAAGTCTGGCAGCGGAGAGGTCGCTAACGATGGAATGGCATGGATGTTCGGTGTCTGATTTTACCTTAGTGTAGTATGATAAACTTAGGAATGTTCTACGTAGATGTAAGGACCATTCGTTGGACTCAACATAAAGACTTTCAACAGGGCTCGTTCTAAAGGCGCCTGTTGCCAGTCGTATACCGAGGTTGTGGACTGGGTCAAGAATCTTTAGCGTAGTCTCTGTTGCGGAGTGGTACACCACGGCTCCGTAGTCGAGGCGTGATTGTACGAGACTCTTATACAGGCTAAGCAGACACTTCCTGTCACTGCCCCAAGTTGTTCTAGAGAGCAGCTTGAGGAGGTTCATGGTCTTCAGGCACTTTTCTTTAAGATATTTTAGGTGTGGAATGAAGTTGAGTTTTCTGTCGAGGATAACACCTAAGAATTTGTATTCAAGGCTGACAGTTAGTCTTTCTCCCTTAAGGTTAATATCTGGTTCTGGAAGTACACCTCTCTTGTTTGAGAACAGGACACATGTGCTTTTTTGAGGGTTCAATCTAAAACCATTCTCATCCGCCCACTTTGAGAATCTATTCAAGCCAAGCTGTAGCTGTCTCTCGCAAATGCTAAGGTTACACGACCTGAACCCAATCTGAACATCGTCCACATAGACTGAGTAGAAGAGCGTGCGAGGTAATATGGTGTGTAGAGAGTTCATTTTAACGATAAACAGCGTACAGCTCAGTACTCCACCCTGCGGTACACCTGTCTCCTGTACGAATGGTCGAGAGTGCACGTTGCCAACTCTAACACGAAATGTCCTGTCAGAGAGATAGCTTTCAGTTATTCTCAGCAAGTTGCCGCGAATACCCATTGCAGAAAGATCACGAAGGATCCCGAATCGCCACGTAGTATCATACGCCTTCTCCAGGTCAAGAAATACTGATAATACAAGCTGTTTGTGGACAAATGCATCCCTGATGTACATTTCCATGCGCACCAGCTGATCTGTCGTCGATCTGCCTTCTCTGAAACCACATTGATATGGGTCTAATTTCTTGTTTATTTCTAGATAGTGGACCAGGCGACTGTTTACCATCTTTTCAAAAAGTTTGCATAAGCAGCTCGTCAATGCTATAGGCCTATAACTATTTGCCACAGAAGGGTCCTTACCCTGTTTCAAAATAGGAATTATGATGGCCTCTTTCCAAGCAGAGGGAATTTGGCCGGAAGACCATATAGAATTGTAGACACAAAGAAGGGTTTCTTGTGATTCAGACGGCAGGTGTTTTAGCATTTCATATAGGATGCGGTCAGAACCTGGGGCAGATTTGTTGCAGCTATCTAGTGCTGCCTGAAGTTCCGCCATGGAAAAAGGTCTATTGTATGCCTCGCATTTTGTGCTTTTCCGTTCTAATGGTTGTCTTTCTATTTGCCTTTTGTATCTTTGGAATGTTTCAGAGTAGTGCGACGAGCTGGAAATATGTTCGAAATGTGCGCCAAGAAAGTTCGCCTGATCTTCCATGCTGTCGCCTTGAGTATTTACCAGAGGCAGCGAGTAAGGCTGTCGACCGTTTATTCTCTTCACTTTATTCCAAACCTTTGTTTCATCAGTGTATGAGTTAATGCCCGATATATACTTTCTCCAACTTTCTCTTCTAGCTTGTCGCCGCGTTCTCCGACCATGGGATTTGACCTGTTTGAAATTGACAAGATTTTCTGCCGTCGGAGAATCCCGAAGTAAAGCCCATGCCTTGTTCTGTTTCTTACGCGCTATTCGACAGTCATCGTTCCACCACGGAAGACGGCGTTTTGTGGACAATCCACTTGTTACAGGGATACATTTGGAGGAGGCGTCAAGGAGAAAAACCGTAAAATATTTAACCGCAGCTTCTATGCTTAGAGCACACATGTCGTCCCAGGATAAAGAAGCAAGCTTTTTGAATTTTTCCCAGTCAGCTGAGTCAGTTCTCCAGCGAGGTAATTGTGGAAGGCATTCATTAGCCATTGGTGTGCTTAGAACTACAGGGAAATGATCACTCCCGTATGGGTTTTTAATAACTTTCCATTTAAAGTAAGGTAGAAGGGTAGGAGATGCAATGCTAAGATCTATTGAGGAGTATGTTTTGTTTGCTATGTTATAATACGTGGGCTCCTTCTCATTCAAAAGACATGCACCTGAAGAAAAAAGGAACTGTTCAATCAAGCGGCCTCTCGCGTCACAGCGCGAGTCGCCCTATAGGTTGCTGTGCGCATTTAAATCACCAAGCACAAGATATGGCTCAGGCAGCTGATCTATTAATGTTTGGAATTCTTGTTTGTGAAGCTGAAAATGCGGCGGTATATACAGTGAACACATGGTTATCAGTTTACTTAAAAGTACAGCTCGAATGGCCACTGCCTCAAGGGGCGTTTGTAGCTGTAAGTGTTGACAGGCTATAGATTTGTCTGCTATGATGGCTACACCGCCTGATGATGCGAGAGCATCATCGCGATCCTTCCGAAAAATAATATAGTGACGAAGGAAGTGTTTATGTTTAGATTTCAAGTGAGTCTCTTGGACACACAGCACTTTTGGAGTTAGTTCATTAAGGATTTCTTGGATATCATCGAGGTTGCAAAGCAGGCCTCTGATATTCCACTGAATAATTAGTGTATCCATATTAAAATAAATGTTGTGCTATGTGTCGAAGAGAATGTACATCGTTTAGGTTACAGAGCCCTTTTGGGGTCCTGTAATGGGAATTTTGTCTTTCCTGGAGCGGTCGTGAAATTCGCGCCGCTCCTTAGGCGTCAGCTGCGCCTTCTGACTGGGTGTTGTGTCCATGGCCTCTTGAGAGGCACTGGACACGTGCTCTTGTGAGCGGTGTGTTTTCCGTGGAGGCCTTGTCTCGGAAGACAAGGCCTTGGAGCCCACCGTGCTGGTGGTTGATGGGCTTGCGTTGACCTCTGAGCTGTGCTGACTGGTGCCAGCAATAGCAGGGGCCTCCGCTGGGGTCAAATTCGGGAGAGGTAGGGCAGCCTTCGCTGCTTCCACCGTGGGGGCAGATGGCGTTGCCACACGCTCGCTATGCGTCGCGCTGGCGTCCGCCAAGTGCCGTTGTGGTACTGCCCCCCGACGTACCACTTCGGCGAAAGATGGGCTCTGTGCAAATGTTGGTGCAATGCGTTGTCGTGCTTCTCTGAAAGTTATGTTTTCTTTGACCTTTATCGCAATTATTTCTTTTTCTTTTTTCCAGACCGCGCATGATCGAGAATATGCAGGGTGGCCACCGTTACAATTGCTACAATGGGGCTCAGCCTTACAGTCATCTGCGGAGTGATCATTGATGCCGCATTTTGCACATGTTAGCCGCCCTCGGCAGCTCTGGGAAGCGTGGCCAAACCTCTGGCATTTAAAACAGCGTCGCGGGTTGGGGATATAGGGTCGTACTCTGATTTTGATGTATCCAGTTTCTATTGTCTCTGGTAACGTGCTAGAGTCAAAGGTAACTATGAGGTGTTTAGTTGGCAGCTCCTTATTGTCCCGTCTGATCTTTATTCTTTGTACGTTTATTACGTTTTCATCCTTCCATCCTTCCAGGAGTTCTTCTTCGGTCAAATCCATCAAGTCGATGTCAGAAATTACGCCTTTGGCCGTATTCATGGTTCGGTGTGCTGTTACACTGACGGGGATGTCTCCAAGTTGTACAAGGTTCGTTAGCTTGTCGTGTTGTGCTTTGTCTTTCAGTTCGAGTAACAAGTCGCCACTGGCCAGCTTGGTGATTTTATAGCCGCCTCCAATGGTCTCTGTGAGATACTTCGCCACAATGAATGGTGAAATCGTTCTTGCCTTCTTGTCAGGTTTTTCACTGTGTACAACGTGAAATTTCGGGAAAGTCTGAGTGGGTTTGAGAGAAAACTGAAATGTAGCATCGGTGCGCCCCCTTTTAGAGGGACGATCGGTTGAAAAAGCGTTGGAAGTTCCCATGAAATATGTTTAGTATTCAGCGACGATGTCAGTCACCCACCACCGAGCCCAACAAGGGGACAAGGCTGGGTATGTGGTGAAACAAGCCCTGCCATGCCAACTGTACGTCGTCGCTATAACCACATATGTTATAACCAAGGTAGGTCATACCACACCAGGTTAACCCTCGCCGCCAGGAATGTTGGAAGTTATCAGAAGAAAAAGAAGACAGGAAAGACTAAAAGGGAGAGGGAAAGACGAAGATGTGCGAAGAGAGAGACAGGAAAAGGCGACTGCCGATTTCCCCTAGGTGGGTCAGCCTGGAGGTGCCGTCTATGTGAAGCCGAGGCCGAAGAGGTGTGTTGCCTCCGCCGGGGGGCCTTAATGGTCCAGACACCCAGCATCGGCTCAACCGCCAGGATCCCCTTTTCCCCAGACACGGCTAAGCCGCGCACGGCTACACGCGGGAGGGTCCAACCCTCGTGTGCTCGGGTCCGTGGTGTCGCAACACACCAAACGCCTGCTGACGCAGACGCCCCTGCGGGGCAAACGTGTGCCCTATTCTTAGACGGCAGAATAGGACATCTGTACGGCGGGATTTTGTTACAGGAGGCCAATACCCTAATTGTGGCTTTATTACATGCAGTTTATTATTTATTTCTTCGGCCCACATGCGTTGCCAATGCTTTCGTAGTTTCCTTCTTAAGAAAGGCTTCAGGTCTGTGACAGGGACCGAAGCAGTAGGATTAACTGCATGCAATGAAATTGATGTGGCCATCTGGTCAGCCAGAACGTTTCCCCCGATGCCCCTATGTCCAGGCACCCAGCATATGATCACATGTTGGTTAGATATATATGCTTTACACAGTAGGGAGTAGAGTTCATTAATTACCGGATTTTTGTGGCTACAGAAAGACATCAAGGCCTTCACAACACTAAGGGAGTCCGTAAAAACAACTGATTTCTGGAGTTTTGATTTATTTATATGCTGTGCGACCGTCAGGAGTGCGTAAGCCTCAGCCGTAAAGATACTAGTTTCCGGATGCAGTACGTCGGATTCCGAGAAGGATGGACCGACGGCTGCATAGGACACCCCGTCGTGTGACTTCGATGCGTCTGTGTAGAACTGATGATGTGTAGTGTTTTATGGCGCAAGGGCCAGGTATGGCCAAAGAGCGCCATGACAAATGGTAGTGTTAACGATGTGTTATAGAAGATGTGACCTGGCTGTAAAGTGGCCTAAAAATAGTCGCTGTAAGTTGCGTAAAATCTACGTGCTATAAAATTATGGCGATGATTAATGACGAAGACTGTGAAGATTAAAATCCATCGTAAAAGAATGATGCATTGTTTAAAATATGCGAGACGTTAAATTGCTTACAGCACTACAGCCTCGCCAGAGCCCTTGAACCACAAGGGCCTAGAGGCATGTGCTTATTAAAAATAATTATCGCAGCGACATCCTCAGAAGAGAGGAAGCGCTACGAACGTGTGGGGCTAATAACATGCAACACAACATCTTTCGAAAAACCTAAGACGGCGTTGGTGTCAAAGAGTGGTTCTGGACCAAGTAACATAACAGGATGAAGGGGGATGTGGTGCCTGTATGCTAAGAGAAAATGTTTTTTTCTTTCGGGTTCGGCTTCCCGACACTCCAGTAGGACGTGGAGGACGGTCAGCCTCTCCCCGCATCTACCACAGGTTGGAGGCTCGTTTCCCGTGAGTAAAAAGTTATGTGTGCCAAAAGTGTGTCCTATTCTTAGGCGGCAGAATAGCACATCTGTCCGGCGGCATTTTGTTACAAGAGGCCAGAAACCTAATTGTGGCTTTATTACATGCAGTTTATTATTTATTTCTTCGTCCCACATGCGTTGCCAGTGGCTTCGTAGTTTCCTTCTTAAGAAAGGCTTCAGGTCTGTGACAGGGACCGAAGCAGTAGGATTAACTGCATGCAATGAGATTGATGTGGCCATCTGGTCGGCTAGAACGTTTCCCTCGATGCCCCTATGTCCAGGCACCCAGCATATGATCACATGTTGGTTAGATATATATGCTTTGCACAGTGCGGAGTAGAGCTCATTAAATACTGGATTTTTGTGATTACAGAAAGACATCAAGGCCTTCACAACACTGAGGGAGTCCGTATATATAATTGATTTCTGGAGTTGTGATTTATTTATATGCTTTACGGCCGACAGCAGTGCGTAGGCCTCAGCCGTAAAGATACTAGTTTCCGGGTGCAGTACGTCGGATTCCGAGAAGGATGGACCGACGGCTGCATAGGATACCCCGTCGTGTGACTTTGATGCGTCTGTGTAGAACTCCCTGCAGGAGTATTTGTGCTGGAGTTCCCGGAAATGCATCTTGATTTCAATCTCTGGGGCATGCTTTGTGACTTCCACGAACGATATATCACATTGTATGAGCTGCCACTCCCAAGGAGGTAGCAGTTTGGCTGGATGCATTAGGCGAAGCTCGAGGAGTGGAACGTGCATTTCTTCGCTAAGCTCCCTCACTCGCAGCGAGAAAGGCTGTCTTACGGACGGACGATTGCGAAAGAGTGTAGCACATGTCATGTCATTAATGGTACTAAAACAGGGATGTTGGGGGTTTGAGTGGACTTTCAGAAAATATGTATGGCTGATGTATGTTCTCTGCAGATGAAGTGACCACTCATTTGATTCTACATATAAACTTTGTATGGGACTCGTTCTGAAAGCGCCAGTGGCCAGTCGGATTCCTAGATGGTGGACTGGGTCTAGCATCCTTAATGCGCTCGGGGTGGCAGAGTGGTAAATCACGGCGCCATAGTCTAGTCGTGATCGAATGAGGCTTTTATAGAGATTCAATAAGCACTTCCTGTCACTACCCCACGTAGTCTGGGATAGAAGTTTGATTATGTTCATTGTTTTTAGACACTTTTCTTTGAGATGTTTAATGTCGGGGACGAAGGTGAGTCTGTAGTCAAGTATGACACCTAGAAATTTGTGTTCTTTGTTTACAGGTATCTGTTGTCCACGCAGTTCTATGCAAGGATCTGGGATAAGTCCTCTCTTTCTTGTAAAAAGAACACAAGAGCTTTTGTTAGGATTGATCTTAAACCCATTCTTGTCTGCCCACATTGACACTTTGTTCAGGCCATGCTGTACCTGTCTCTCGCAGACTGCGAGGTTACACGATTTGAAAGCTATTTGAATGTCGTCCACGTAGACAGAGTAAAAGATGGCGGGTGGTAGTGAAGCACGAAGCGTGTTCATCTTCACGATAAATAGCGTGCAGCTGAGCACGCCTCCTTGGGGTACACCCGTTTCTTGCGTAAAAGGACGTGAGAGTGCATTGCCGACTTTTACCCGGAAGGTACGATTTGACAGATAGCTTTTTATTATATTAAACATATTACCGTGGATGCCCATTTCTGACAGGTCTCTTAAGATTCCGTAACGCCACGTTGTGTCATACGCCTTTTCCATATCGAGAAATATCGATAGGAAGAACTGTTTATGTATAAATGCGTCCCGGATATTCCCTTCAACACGCACGAGATGATCGGTTGTGGAGCGCCCTTCTCGGAAGCCGCACTGATAAGGATCAAGCATTTTTCTCTGTTCAAGGAAATGAATGAGTCGCCGATTTATCATTTTTTCGAACACCTTACAAATGCAACTTGTGAGGGCTATCGGGCGGTAACTTGCCACTGAGGAAGGGTCTTTGCCTTGTTTCAAAACAGGGACTACAATGGCTTCCTTCCATGCGGTTGGAAGGTACCCTGCATCCCAGATGGTGTTGAAAAGTGTGAGTAGTGTAAGTTGCGTGTCATTGTGTAAGTTTTTGAGCATTTCATACATGATTCTATCAGATCCTGGTGCGGAACTCTTGCATGCGCTCAAGGCAGCTTTCAACTCGGTAGCACTAAAAGGGCAATTGTACGGTTCATTCTGTCGGCATTTATTGATGAGTGGCTTGCCTTCTTCTATTTGTTTATATTTTAGGAAGGATTGCGAATATTGATTTGAGCTTGATACACTCTCAAAGTGCTCCCCAAGTGAGTTGGCCTGGTCTTGTAGGGTATCGCCTTCTGTGTTTACCAAAGGGAGGGCATGTGCTTGTCGCCCTCTTAACCTATTGACCCTGTTCCAGGCTTTCGCCTCATCTCTGAACGAGTTAATACTCGATAGGAACTTTTGCCAACTTTCTCGTCTGGCCTGTCGGCGGGTTCGCCTGCCTTCGGATTTTACTTTTTTAAAGTTGACTAGATTCTCTGCAGTGGGAGAAGCGCGTAGCAACCCCCACGCCCTGTTCTGTTTTTTACGAGCGATCCTACAATCGTCGTTCCACCATGGGACACGTCGTTTGCAGGCCAAGCCTTTTACTTCTGATATGCATTTAAATGCGACATCTATTATGAATGCTGTAAAAAACTCGACTGCAGCGTCAATTCCTAACGAAGACAGGTCAGCCCATGAGATACTAGTTAGAGATCGAAATTTCTCCCAATCAGCTGTCTCAATCTTCCACCTAGGAGCGTATGGTGGGTATTCGTTTTCTTTATATGATCTTAGCAGTATAGGGAAGTGGTCGCTACCGTAAGGGTTGTCGGTAACTTCCCATTCAAGTTCAGGCAGTACAGACGGGGAGACTATACTAAGATCTATTGACGAAAAGGATCGGTTTGCAAGAGAGTAATATGTGGGTTCTTTCTTATTGAGAAGGCACGCTCCAGAAGAAAAAAGGAACTGTTCAACAAGGCGACCTCGCGCATCTATACGAGAGTCGCCCCACAGGGAGCTGTGCGCATTGAAATCGCCAAGAAGAGCATAAGGTTCTGGCAATTGATCGATCAAGGAGTGAAATTCAAGTTTGTTCAGTTGGTAATGCGGGGGTATGTAAAGGGAGCAAATGGTGATGAGTTTGTTTAGTAGGACAACTCGAACCGCCACTGCTTCAAGGGGCGTTTGTAGCTGTAGAGGTTGACACGCAATACTTCTATAAGTAAGAATCGCAACACCACCCGATGATGCGACGGCATCATCGCGATCTTTGCGAAACGTAACATACGTACGGAGAAAGTTTGTGTGTTTAGATTTTAAGTGTGTTTCCTGTAAACACAGCACTTTTGGATTATGTTTGTGGATGAGTTCTTGCAAATCATCAAGGTTTCTAAGGAGACCTCTGATGTTCCATTGAATGATTTGTGTATCCATGTTTAAGGTAAATTGGTGCTGTGTTTACGGAAACGGAGTGGATGCCTTATATTACAGAGCCCTTTCGAGGCCCTGTAATAGGTGTTTTGTTCTTTTTGAAGCGTTCGAGCGATTCTCGACGCTCCTTAGGCGTTTGGTGCGCCTTGGGGACAGGTGTAGTGTCCATTGCCTCGTGTGAGACGCCGGACAAGCGCTCTTGCGAGCGAGAGGTTTTCAGAGGGAGTCCCGCCTTGGAGGGCAAGACCCCTGCGCCCACCAGCCCGGAGGTCGATGGGGCTCCCAGAGGGATCTGGCTACGCTGGCCGCTGCCAGCGCTGGAGGGGGCCTCGGAGGTTGGGGCAGCCTCGGCTGCGCCCACCTTCGGGGTCGATGGCTCCGTCTGCTCTGTTGGCGGAGCAGCGCTAGCTGCAACCACCGTGGGGGCAGATGGCGTGACTGGCGACTCACTGCTTGTGAGCCGGACAGCCGCCGGAGGCCGTTGTGACGCTGCCCCCTGACGCGCCACATCGGCAAAGGTTTTCTTGGGCAGGTATGATACCCGCCTCCGTGCCTCCTTGAAAGTTATGTTTTCTTTGACTTTGATTGTAACGATTTCCTTTTCTTTTTTCCAGGCAGGGCACGACCGCGAGTACGCGGCGTGCTCGCCATCACAGTTAACACAATGTGGAGTTAAGTTAAGTTGTGGGGTTTTACGTGCCAAAACCACTTTCTGATTATGAGGCACGCCGTAGTGGGGGACTCCGGAAATTTCGACCACCTGGAGTTCTTTAACGTGCACCTAAATCTAAGTACACGGGTGTTTTCGCATTTCGCCCCCATCGAAATGCGGCCGCCGTGGCCGGGATTCGATCCCGCGACCTCGTGCTCAGCAGTCCAACACCATAGCCACTGAGCAACCACGGCGGGTAACACAATGTGGAGTGTTCTGGCACGTTTCGGAAGAATGTTCTTTGTCACTGCACTTGGCACAAGTCAGCCGGCCTCGACAGTTCTGTGAACTGTGGCCGAAACGTTGGCACTTAAAGCATCTGAGAGGATTGGGAACGTATGGCCGAACACGAAGTTTGATATAACCGGCTTCGATAGACTCGGGAAGGACACTTGAGCCGAAGGTGAGTATCAGGTGTTTCGTCTTGATCTCTTTTGAATGAATGAATGTTTGGTTTTTATTGGCGCAAGGGCCAGGTGTGGCCAAAGAGCGCCAAGCCAGTGTTGATGAATTCGCAATGTTGTTATGAGTTCAATGAGGTTGATGAGACGCGGCTGTAAAGGGGCCTTAAAAATAGTCGCTCTAGAGTGCGTAAAATCTATCTGTTATAAGACTATGTAATGATACTGACATGTTCTATGAGCAATAAAGTCTATCGTGAGAGAATGATGCATTATAAAAGATATGCGAGATAGTAAAATTACCTGAAGCACTACTGCCTCGCCAGAGCCCTTGAAACACAAGGGCCTGGAGGCATATGCTATACAGTATGACTATCACAGCGGCATCCTCTCAAGAGAGGAAGCGCTACGAATGTATAGGACTAATAATGTGTAGCACAACATCTCTGAGGAAACCTAGGACACTGTTTGTATTAAAAAGCGGTTCTGGACCGAGAAACATTACAGGATGAAGAGGAATGTGTTGGCGGTATGCTAAGGAAAAATGTCTCCTTCTCTCAGATTCGGCTTTCCGACACTCCAGGAGGACGTGGAGCACGGTCAGCCTGTCCCCGCATCTGCCACAGGTTGGAGGGTCATTTCCGGTGAGTAAAAAGTTATGGGTGCCAAATGTGTGTCCTATTCTAAGACGACAGAATAGGACGTCTGTCCGGCGTGATTTTATTGCAGAAGGCCAGAACCCTAATTGTGGTTTTATTACGTGCAGCTTATTACTTGTTTCCCTGTCCCACAAGCGTTGCCAGTAGTTTCGCAGTTTCCTGCGCAAGAAGGGCCTTAGATCTGTGACAGGGACTGCAGCAGTAGGATGAACAGAATACGATGCAATTGATGTGGCCATCTGGTCCGCCAGAACGTTACCTTCGATGCCCCTATGACCCGGCACCCAGCATATGATGACATGCTGGCTACATATATACGCTTTACATAGGACGGAATATAGTTCATTGATTACTGGATTTTTGTGCTTACAAAATGACATCAATGCCTTCACAGCGCTTAGGGAGTCCGTATATACAACAGATTTTTTGAGTTTTGTTTTCCTTATATGCTTTACAGCCGACAGTAGTGCGTAGGCCTCAGCCGTAAAGATGCTTGTTTCCGGATGCAGTACATCGGATACCGAGAAGGATGGGCCGACGGCTGCATAGGACACGCCCTCGCGTGACTTCGATGCGTCTGTGTAGAACTCCGTGCAGGAGTGTTTGTATTGGAGTTCCCGGAAATGCATTTGTATTTCAATCTCTGAAGCGTGTTTTGTAACTTGCATGAAAGATATATCGCATTCTATGTGCTGCCACTCCCAAGGAGGTAGCAGCTTGGCTGGCTGCATTAGGCGGAGCTCGAGGAGTGGGACGTGCATTTCATCACTGAGCTCCCTCACACGCATCGAAAAAGGCCGTCTTACGGAAGGACGATTATGAAAGAGCGTAGCATATGTCATATCGTTAATGGTGATGATGATGATGATGTGTTGTGTTTAGTGGCGCAAGGGCCAGGTTTGGCCAAAGAGCGCCATGACAAGTGTTATTGATGATATGTGGTGTTTAATGGCGCAAGGGCCAGGTGTGGCCAAAGAGCGCCATGACAAGTGGTGATGTTGACGATGTATTATGGAGATGTGGCTTGGCTGTAAAGTGGCCTAAAAATAGTTGCTGTAAAGTGCATAAAATCTACGTGATATAAAATTATGGCGGTGACTAATGACGAATACTATGAACATTAAAATCCATCGTAAAAGAATGACATAGAATTGAAAATATATGAGATGGTAAAAATAGCTGGAGCACTGTTGCCTCGCCGGAGCCCTTGAAACACAAGGGCCTAGAGGCACGTGCTATACGAGAGAACTATCACAGCGCCATCCTCTGAAGAGAGGAGACGCTACGAACATGTCGGGCTAACAACATGCAATACAACATCTTTCAGGTAACTTAAGACTGCATTGGTGTCAAAGAGTGGTTCTGGGCCAAGTAACATAACAGGATGAAGGGGGATGTGCTGCCGGTATGCTAAGAGAAAATGTTTCCTTCTTTCAGATTCGGCTTCCCGACACTCCAGTAGAACGTGGAGGACTGTCAGCCTCTCCCCGCATCTACCACAGGTTGGAGGCTCGTTTCCCGTGAGTAAAAAGTTATGTGTTCCAAAAGTGTGTCCTATTCTTAGACGGCAGAAGAGGACATCTGTCCGGCGGGATTTTGTTACAGGAGGCCAGAAACCTAATTGTGGCTTTATTACATGCAGTTTATTATTTATTTCTTCGTCCCACATGCGTTGCCAGTGGTTTCGTAGTTTCCTTCTTAACAGAGGCTTCAGGTCTGTGACAGGGACTGAAGCAGTAGGATTAACTGCATTCAATGAAACTGATGTGGCCATCTGGTCCACTAGAACGTTACCCTGGATGCCCCTATGGCCAGGCAGCCAGCAAATAATCACATGCTGGTTAGATACATATGCCTTACATAACACGGAATAGAGTTCAATTATAACAGGATTTTTGTGCTTACAGAACGATATCAAAGACTTTACGACACTTAGGGAGTCTGTATATATAACTGATCTTTTGAGTTTTGATTTCCTTATATGCTTCACGGTCGATAATATTGCGTAGGCTTCAGCCGTAAAGATACTAGTTTCCCGATGCAGTACGCCGGATTCCGAGAAGCATGGGCCGACGGCTGCATAGGACACCCCGTCGTGCGACTTCGATGCGTCTGTGTAGAACTCCGTGCAGGAGTGTTTGTGTTGGAGTTCCCGGAAATGCATTTGGATTTCAATGTCTGAAGCGTGCTTTGTAAGTTGAACGAAAGATGTGTCGCATTGTATCAGCTGCCACTCCCAAGGAGGTAGCAGCTTGGCTGGAGGCATTAGGCAGAGCTCGAGGAGTGGGACATGCATTTGATCACTAAGCTCCCTCACACGTAGCGAGAAAGGCTGTCTTACTGAGGGACGATTATGAAAGAGTGTAGCATATGTCATATCGTTAACGGTAATGAAACATGGATGTTGAGGGTTAGAGTGGACTTTTAGGAAATAACTTTGGCTGATGTATGTTCTTTGAAAATGGAGTGACCACTCATTTGATTCTACATACAGACTTTCAATGGGACTTGTCCTAAAAGCGCCCGTGGCTAAGCGGATACCTAGATGGTGAATAGGGTCTAGCATTTTTAGCGCACTTGGGGCGGCAGAGTGATAAATCACGGCACCATAGTCTAGTCGTGATTGAATGAGGCTTTTATAGAGGTTCATTAAGCACTTTCTGTCACTACCCCACGTAGTCTGGGATAGAAGCTTGATTATGTTCATTGTTTTTAGACACTTTTCTTTAAGATGTTTAATGTGGGGGACGAAAGTGAGTTTGTAGTCAAGTATGACACCTAGAAATTTGTGCTCTTTGTTTACTGGTATCTGTTGTCCACACATTTGTAAGCAAGGATCCGGAACTAGGCCTCTCTTCCTTGTGAACAGCACACAAGAACTCTTTTGAGGATTGATTTTAAATCCGTTTTTCTCTGCCCACTGTGACACCTTGTTCAAACCATGCTGTACCTGTCTCTCGCAAACAGTGAGATTGCAGGATTTGAATCCTATCTGTATATCGTCTACGTAGACGGAGTAGAAAATAGCTGGTGGTAAAGATGCACGAAGCGTGTTCATTTTGACGACAAAGAGCGTGCAGCTGAGTACGCCACCCTGGGGTACCCCAGTTTCCTGTATGAATGTACGCGACAGTGCAGGACCTATTTTCACTCGAAATGTACGGTTCTCTAGGTAGCTCTCTATAATATTTAACATATTGCCGCGGATACCTATCGCGGAAAGATCGCGCAGGATTCCGTACCGCCAGGTTGTGTCGTACGCTTTTTCCATATCCAGAAATACAGATAAGAAAGATTGCTTGTGCACGAATGCATCGCGAATGCTCGCTTCGATGCGCACAAGATGATCGGTTGTAGATCGCCCTTCCCGAAAACCACACTGAAATGGGTCAAGCATTTTCCTGGACTCTAGGAGATGCACGAGACGGCGATTGATCATTTTTTCAAATACCTTACAAAGGCAACTTGTCAGGGCTATCGGGCGGTAACTTGCCACTGAGGAAGGATCTTTGCCTTGTTTCAAAACCGGGATCACTATAGCTTCTTTCCATGCAGTCGGGAGGTATCCCGCAGCCCAAATGGTGTTGAAAAGTGCGACTAGTGTAACTTGGGTGTCTTTATGTAAGTTTTTGATCATTTCATACATGATCCTGTCAGATCCCGGTGCAGAGCTCTTGCATGCACTCAAGGCAGCTCTCAACTCGGCAATGCTAAAAGGACAGTTGTATGGTTCATTCTGTTGACATTTTCTCATGAGTGGCTTACATTCTTCTATTTGTTTATATTTGAGAAAGGATTGCGAGTAATGGTTGGCACTTGACACGCTCTCAAAGTGCTCCCCAAGTGAGTCCGCCTGATCTTGTAGGGTATCGCCTTCTGTGTTTACCAAAGGGAGTGCATGTGCTTGTCGCCCTCTTATCCTATTGACCCTGTTCCAGGCTTTCGCCTCATCTCTGAACGAGTTAATACTCGATAGGAACTTTTGCCAACTTTCTCGTCTGGCCTGTCGGCGGGTTCGCCTGCCTTCGGATTTTACTTTTTTAAAGTTGACTAGATTCTCTGCAGTGGGAGAAGCGCGTAGCAACCCCCACGCCTTGTTCTGTTTTTTACGAGCGATCCTACAATCGTCGTTCCACCATGGGACACGTCGTTTGCAGGCCAAGCCTTTTACTTCTGATATGCATTTAAATGCGACATCTAATATGAATGCTGTAAAAAACTCGACTGCAGCGTCAATTCCTAACGAAGACAGGTCAGCCCATGAGATACTAGTTAGAGATCGAAATTTCTCCCAATCAGCCGTCTCAATCTTCCACCTAGGAGCGTATGGTGGATATTCGTTTTCTTTATATGATCTTAGCAGTATAGGGAAGTGGTCGCTACCGTAAGGGTTGTCGGTAACTTCCCATTCAAGTTCAGGCAGTACAGACGGGGAGACTATACTAAGATCTATTGACGAAAAGGATCGGTTTGCAAGAGAGTAATATGTGGGTTCTTTCTTATTGAGAAGGCACGCTCCAGAAGAAAAAAGGAACTGCTCAACAAGGCGACCTCGCGCATTTATACGAGAGTCGCCCCACAGGGAGCTGTGCGCATTGAAATCGCCAAGAAGAGCATAAGGTTCTGGCAATTGATCGATCAGGGAGTGAAATTCATGTTTGTTCAGTTGGTAATGCGGGGGTATGTAAAGGGAGCAAATGGTGATGAGTTTGTTTAGTAGGACAACTCGAACCGCCACTGCTTCAAGGGGCGTTTGTAGCTGTAGAGGTTGACACGCAATACTTCTATGAGTAAGAATCGCGACACCACCCGATGATGCGACGGCATCATCGCGATCTTTGCGAAACGTAACATACGTACGGAGAAGGTTTGTGTGTTTAGATTTTAAGTGTGTTTCCTGTAAACACAGCACTTTTGGATTATGTTTGTGGATGAGTTCTTGCAAATCATCAAGGTTTCTAAGGAGACCTCTGATGTTCCATTGAATGATTTGTGTATCCATGTTTAAGGTAAATTGGTGCTGTGTTTACGGAAACGGAAAGATGCCTTATATTGCAGAGCCCTTTCGAGGCCCTGTAATAGGTGTTTTGTTCTTTTTGAAGCGTTCGAGTGATTCTCGACGCTCCTTAGGCGCCTGGTGCGCCTTGAGGATAGGTGTGGTGTCCATTGCCTCTTGTGAGGCGCCGGACACGTGCTCTTGCGAGCGGGAAGTTTTCAGAGGGAGTCCCGCCTTGGAGGGCAAGACCCCTGCGCCCACCAGCCCGGAGGTCGATGGGGCTCCCAGAGGGATTTGGCGGCGCTGGCCGCTGCCAGCGCTGGAGGGGGCCTCGGAGGTTGGGGCAGCCTCGGCTGCGCCCACCTTCGGGGTCGATGGCTCCGTCTGCTGGGTAGACGGAGCAGCGCTAGCTGCAACCGCCGCGGGGGCAGATGGCGTAACTGCCGACTCACTGCCTGTGGGTCGGACAGCCGCTGGAGGCCGTTGTGGCGCTGCCCCCTTACGCGCCACATCGGCAAAGCTACTCTTAGACAGGTATGACACCCGCCTACGTGCCTCCTTGAAAGATATGTTTTCTTTGACTTTGATTGTCACAATCTCTTTTTCTCTTTTCCAGGACGGGCAGGCGCGCGAGTATGCGGCGTGCTCGCCATCACAGTTGACACAGTGTGGAGTCTTTTGGCATGTTTCGGAGGAATGTTCAGTGTCACTGCACTTGGCACATGTCAGCCGGCCTCGACAGTTCTGTGAACTGTGGCCGAACCTTTGGCACTTAAAACATCTGAGAGGATTGGGCACGTACGGCCTAACACGAAGTTTGATATAACCAGCCTCGACGGACTCGGGGAGGACACTTGAACCGAAAGTGAGTATCAGGTGTTTCGTATTGATCTCTTTACCGTCTCGCCTGATCTTAATTCGCTTAACATTTATGACATTCTGTTCACTGAAGCCGTCCAAGAGTTCAGCTTCAGTGAGCTCTAGCATGTCATCGTCCGAGACAACGCCGCGGGTGGTGTTCATGGTACGGTGCGGAGTTACTGTTATTTGGGTCTCCCCAAATGAGACAAGTTTCGGCAGTTTCTCGTACTGCTTCTTATCGTGGAGCTCCAAGAGAAGGTCACCACTTGTCATTCTCGACGCCTTATATCCTGTTCCAAAAACTTCAGTTAAAGCCTTCGAAACAAGGAACGGTGAAATGTTACGCACTAGTTTGTCTGGGTTTTCTGAGTGAATCACATGGTATTTAGGAAAGTTCTGGACTTGTCGTCCGAAAAACTGAAAGAGATCTTCGGTGCGCCCTCGTTTGTGAGGGCGATCAGGGAGTTTGGGGAAAGAAGTTTCCATGAAATATATAAAAATTCGGCAACAGCGCCGACCACCCACCACGGAGCCCAACGAGGGGACGCGGCAGAGCTTGCATCCAAGTCTGCACGACGCCAGTCGTACGCCGTCACTATAACCGAATATGGTGTACCCAAGGTTGGATAGCCACACAGGGTTAACCCTTGCCGCCAAGAAGAAGGAAGTAAATAGAAGAGAGGAGGAGACAGGAAAGGTGGAAAGTAAGGGAAAGACGAAGGTTGTAGGAAGAGAGAGACAGGAAAAGGCGACTGCCGATGTCCTCCAGGTGGGTCAGCCTGGAGGTGCCGTCTGTGTGAAGCCGAGGCCGAAGAGGTGTGTTGCCTCCGCCGGGGGGCCTTAAAGGTCCAAACACCCAGCATCGACTCAACCCCCAGGATCCCCTTTTCCCCAGACACGGCTAAGCCGCGCACGGCTACACGCGGGAGGGTCCAACCCTCGTGTGCTCGGGTCCGTGGTGTCGCAACACACCAAACGCCTGCTGACGCAGACGCCCCTGCGGGGGTCGTTAATGGTATTAAAACATGGATGTTCAGGGTTAGAGTGGACTTTCAGGAAATATGTTTGGCTAATGTATGTTCTCTGGAGATGGAGTGACCACTCATTTGATTCGACATACAAACTTTCAATGGGACTTGTCCTAAAAGCGCCAGTGGCCAGTCGAATTCCTAAATGGTGAACCGGATCTAGCATCTTTAGCGCGCTCGGGGCTGCAGAATGATAAATCACGGCACCGTAGTCCAATCGTGATCGAATGAGGCTTTTGTGAAGATTCATCAAACATTTTCTGTCGCTGCCCCATGTTGTATGGGATAAAATTTTCAGTAAGTTCATTGTTTTTAAGCATTTCACCTTGAGGTACTTTATGTGTGGAATAAATGTTAGTTTAGAGTCAAGTATGATACCTAAGAACTTGTGCTCTTTGTTCACAGGGATTTGCTGGCCATACATTTCAATATTGGGATCTGCGACGAGGCCTCTCTTTCTTGTGAAAAGCACACAAGAACTTTTGTTCGGGTTCACTTTAAATCCGTTTTCCTCTGCCCATTTAGATACTTTGTTCAAGCCCTGTTGTACTTGCCTCTCACACACGGCAAGGTTGCAGGATTTGAAGCCTATTTGTATATCATCTACGTAAACAGAATAAAAAATGGCTGGCGGTAATGAAGCACGAAGGCTGTTCATTTTCACGATAAAGAGTGTGCAACTAAGCACACCTCCTTGAGGTACACCATTTTCTTGTATGAAAGGTCGCGACAGTACATTGCCGATTTTCACGTGGAAGGTACGTTTGGACAGATAGCTTTCTATTATATTTAGCATATTTCCACGGATGCCCATCCCCGACAAGTCTCGCAAGATCCCGTATCGCCACGTCGTGTCGTACGCCTTCTCCATGTCGAGGAATATCGATAAGAAGAACTGTTTATGTACAAATGCATCGCGGATATTTGCTTCAATGCGTACAAGATGATCAGTTGTGGACCGCCCTTCTCTAAAGCCACACTGATAGGGATCAAGCATGTCATTCAGTTCAAGGAAATGTATTAGTCTACGATTAATCATCTTTTCGAATAGCTTACAAAGACAACTTGTTAGAGCTATCGGGCGATAACTTGCCGCCAAGGAAGGGTCTTTACCCAGCTTCAAGACGGGAATTACAATAGCTTCCTTCCATGAGGATGGGAGGTATCCGGCAGCCCAGATAGAGTTGAAAAGTGCCAGAAGTGTCATTTGTGTGTCTTCATGCAAGTTTTTAATCATGTCATAGATGATTCTGTCAGCTCCCGGTGCAGAGCTTCTACATGTGTTCAATGCAGCTTTAAGCTCGGCAATATTAAAAGGACGGTTATAAGGTTCATCCGGACGGCATTTACGATCAAGTGTCTTAAGTTCAGCTAATTGTTTATATTTGAGGAATGATTTTGTGTAATGTGTGGAGCTTGATACTTGTTCGAAGTGTTCGCCCAGAGCGTTCGCCTGGTCCTCTAAGGTAGTCCCTTCGTCGTCCACTAAGGGCAGAGGGTGGATTTGTTGCCCCTTTATCTTTCGTACGCCATTCCATACTTTGGACTCTTGAGTGTAGGAAGTGATGCCCGAGAGAAATCGCTCCCAGCTAGCCCTCCTTGCCTGTCTCCGTGTGCGCCTTCCTTCTGACTTTGCGAGCTTAAATTCTATGAGGTTTTCTGCTGTCGGGGAGCGGCGCAGCAAACCCCACGCTTTGTTTTGTTTCTTTCGTGCCAGTCTACACTGTTCATTCCACCAGGGTACCCGTCTTTTATAAGAGAAACCTTGTGTTTGGGGAATGAACTTTTCAGCTGCGTCGATTATAAAATAAGTAAAATATGCTACTGCATTGTCTAAGTTAAAATCAGTGATAAAATCTCGTGATAAGTAAGTTGCTTCCTTAAAATCATTCCACTCGGCGGAGGCTAGTTTCCATCGGGGTGTATGTAGGGGGCATTCATATTGAGGCGTTGACTTTAACATTACAGGGAAGTGGTCACTTCCATAGGGATTTTTGATTACGTGCCATTGCAAGTCCGGGTAAATTGAAGCCGAGCCAATAGACAGGTCTATAGATGAATATGAATTATTATGAATATTATAATAAGTTGGCTCCTTCTTGTTGAAGAGGCATGCACCGGAGTTCACTAGAAAATTTTCAATTAAACGACCTCTCGCGTCACATCGCGAGTCCCCCCACATGGTGTGGTGTGCATTAAAATCGCCTGCGAGTATGTATGGGTGCGGAAGCTGGTCAATGAGTTTATAAAAATCACTTTTTTCCAGATGAAAGTTAGGCGGTATGTATATGCAACATACAGTGATCAATTTATTAAAAAGAATTGCCCGAATTGACACTGCCTCAAGGGGCGTCTGAAGGGCGACCTGGTGACAAGCTACGGACTTGTCTACAACTATTGCTACACCGCCAGACGAGGTATTCGCCTCGTTGCGGTCTTTACGGTAGATGGCGTACTGACAAAGAAAGTTTGTTTGTGTGCATTTAAGATGTGTCTCCTGAACACACAGCACCTTTGGGTTATGTTTGTGTAAGAGTTCTTTAATGTCATCGAGGTTATGGATAAGACCTCTAATGTTCCAGTGTATTATTTGTGTAGCCATATTGTTCGTGTTTTTATGCTGTGTGTCAAGAGGAGTCAGGTTAGAGAAATGACTTACGGAGCCTTTTCAGGCCCCGTGATTATGGTACGGGTTTTGTCCTTCTTGGAGCGGTCGCGAGAATCGCGCTGCTCCCGAGGCGCTAGATGCGCCTTCTGGCTCGGGGTTGTGTCCATTGACTCCTGGGAGCCGCTGGACTTCCGCTCACTAGAGCGGGGTGTTTTCAGGGTAGGCCTTGCCTCGAAAAGCAGGGCCTTGGAGGCCACCAACCCAGAGGTCGATGGGCCCTCCTTCGGGGACGGCGCAGCAGCGCTGGCTGCTGACGCCAGGGGGGCTGGTGGCACGGCCGCAACCACGCTCGTTGTGGTCTGGGCCGGAGCCGGAGTCTGCTGCGACGCTGCCCCCTTGCGCGCCGCACCAGCATACCCTGAGGTATGGAAAAAGGAAACACGTTTCCGCGCTTCTTGAAAAGAGATGTTTTCTTTTATTTTCATTGTTATTATGTCTTTTTCTTTTTTCCATGTGGAACAGGTTCGAGAGTATGCTGCGTGTCCACCGTCACAGTTGGGACAGTGGGGTGTGCCATTACAGTTGTTGGATTCGTGTTCGTGGTCGCCACACTTTGCACAGGTTAGTCGGCCACGGCAGCTTTGCGAACCATGGCCATACCTCTGACACTTGAAGCATCTACGGGGGTTTGGGATGTAAGGCCTGACTCGAAGTTTTGTATATCCTGTTTCTAAGGTTTCTGGCAAAACGCTGGACGCAAAGGTGAGGATGAGATGTTTAGTTGGGATATCTTGGTTGTCTCGCTTGATCTTTATTCTTTGCACCTGAATCACATTGTGTTCTTTCCAGCCCTCCAGGAGCTCTTCCTCGCTTAGGCTCAATAGATCTTCATCAGATATGACTCCTTTAGATGTGTTCAGTGATCGGTGGGGGGTAACAGTGATTTTCACATCACGGAACGCTAAGAGACTGGAGAGTTTTCCATGCTGTACAGTGTCGCGGACCTCAAGAAGAAGGTCGCCACTGCTCAGTTTCGTCACTTTGTAGCCAGCACCTAGTGTTTCGGTAAGGCATTTAGCTACGATGAAAGGTGAGATAGTTCTGACTGTCTTTTCAGGATCTTGACTGTGTATTACATGGTAGCGGGGGAAAGTTTCTTTGCGCTGGCTGAATAGTTGGAAAGTTTCTTCGGTGCGCCCTCTTTTTGAAAGAGGACGATCGGAAAGGGGGGGGAATGACGTGTTAGCCATGCAGAATTCATTTATTTCGGCAGCTACGCCAGCCGCCCACCACCGAGCCCAACAAGGGGACGCCACGAGTCCGGGAGGAAACGCAGACGCCAGCTGTACGTAGCCACTATAACCTAATATAACATACCCAAGGTTGGATACATACACCAGGTTAACCCTTGCCGCCTAGAAATTCGGAAGTGAGAAGAAGTGATAAGAAGACAGGAAAGAAGAGATAGCGAGAGGGAAAGCAAAAGATTGAATAGAGGGACAGGAAAAGGCGACTGCCGATTTCCTCCAGGTGGGTCAGTCTGGAGGTGCCGTCTATGTGAAGCCGAGGCCGAAGAGGTGTGTTGCCTCCGCCGGGGGGCCTTAAAGGTCCAAACACCCAGCATCGGCTCAACCCCCAGGATCCCCTTTTCCCCAGACACGGCGAAGCCGCGCACGGCTACACGCGGGAGGGTCCAACCCTCGTGTGCTCGGGTCCGTGGTGTCGCAACACACCAAACGCCTGCTGACGCAGACGCCCCTGCGGGGTTGATCTCTTTTCCATCTCGCCTCATCTTAATTCGTTTAACATTTATTACATTCTGGTCACTGAAGCCCTCCAAGAGTTCAGCCTCAGTGAGCTCCATCAAGTCATCGTCAGAGACAACACCACGGGTGGTGTTCATCGTGCGGTGCGGGGTTATAATTATTTGGGTTTCCCCAAATGACACTAGTGTTGACAATTTTTCATATTGTTTTTGATCGTGGAGCTCCAAGAGGAGATCCCCGCTTGCCATCCTCGACGCCTTATATCCAGGACCAAAGGCTTCTGTCAATGACTTCGAGACAAGGAAGGGTGAGATAGTTCTTACTGGTTTATCTGGTTTTGCAGAATGGATAACATGGAAGCGCGGGAAGGATTCTTTTTGGCGGCCAAAAAATTGGAAGACTTCATCGGTGCGCCCTCTTTTCTGAGGGCGATCAAGTAGTGGAGGGAAGGAAGTAGCCATGTGTGGACGTGTAGTTTTCGGCAGCAACGCCAGCCACCCACCATGGAGTCCAACAAGGGGACGCTGCAGGGCCTGAAAAACAGGGCCTGCAAACGCCAGCTGTACGTTGCCACTATAACCCAATATGGCATAACCAAGGTTGGCTACTCACACAAGGTTAACCCTTGCTGCCAGGAAGGTCGGAAGTAATAAAGAAATGAGAAGGAGACAGGAAAGGTGGAAAGTAAGAAAAAGACGAAGGTTGTAGGGAGAGAGAGACAGGAAAAGGCAACTACCGATTTCCCCCGGGTGGGTCAGTCCGGGGGTGCCGTCTACGTGAAGCAGAGGCCAAAGAGGTGTGTTGCCTCCGCCGGGGGGCCCTAAAGGTCCGGACACCCGGCATCGGCTCAACCCCCAGGATCCCCCTTTCCCCGGACACGGCTAAGCCGCGCACGGCTACACGCGGGAGGGTCCAACCCTCGTGTGCTCGGGTCCGTGGTGTCGCAACACACCAAACGCCTGCTGACGCAGACGCCCCTGCGGGGGGCGTATAGGCTTTCGATCGGGCTGGTTCTGAAAGCACCAGTGGCTAGTCGGATACCTAGATGATGGACAGGATCAAGCATCCTTAGCGCGCTCGGAGCGGCAGAGTTATACACTACGGCCCCATAATCCAATCGTGACCGTATTAGGCTCTTGTAGAGATTCATTAGACACTTTCTGTCACTACCCCACGTAGTCTTGGATAGAAGTTTCATTAAGTTCATTGTTTTTAGACATTTTTCTTTCAGATATTTGATGTGCGGAATGAAAGTGAGTCTATCGTCAAGTATAATACCTAGGAATTTGTGCTCTTTGTTGACAGGAATTTGTTGTCCACACAGTTCTAAGCAAGGATCGGGGACCAGGCATCTCTTCCTTGTAAACAGCACACAAGAACCCTTTAGAGGATTGATTTTAAAACCATTTTTCTCTGCCCACCCTGACACCTTGTTCAAACCATGCTGTACCTGTCTCTCGCATACTGCGAGGTTACAGGATTTGAAGCCTATTTGAATGTCGCCCACATAGACGGAATACAAAATGGCTGGTGGTAAAGAGGCACGAAGCGTTGTCATTTTAACAATAAAAAGTGTGCAACTGAGCACGCCTCCCTGGGGTACACCAGTTTCTTGTGTAAAAGGACGTGACAGCACATTGCCGACTTTTACACGGAATGTGCGATTGGACAAATGATGATGTGTGGCGTTTTATGGCGCAAGGGCCAGTTATGGCCAAAGAGCGCCATGACAAATGTAATGTTTAAAGTGCATTGTGAATGGTGTAGACAATGAATTCCTCATGATATATCTAAGATGGCTGTAAAGAGGCCTAAAATCTGTTGCTGTGAATGGCGTAAAATGTATTGTTGCTAAAATAATGACACGTAGTAGTGCTGTGGGCTATGGCAATGATTAAAGGCATGATGCGATAAAACGTTGATACGTTAAAGGCCCGATGCGATAAAACGTTGATACGTTAAAGGCACGATGCGATAAAACGTTGATACACTAGAGGCATGGTGCGATAAAACATAACGTTGACATTTTAGCTTCAAGAATTTCTTTGAGTACAGGGGCTGTTATAGTGCGCTAAAAGTTCCCTGGCCAAATTATTTCGAGAGACTCTGTTTCAGCTAAAAACTCTAAAACTAGTTTCGGATTAAAAAGCGGTTCATTGCTGAGAAAAAATTTCGGGTGAAGAGGAATATTTTCGCGATATGCGGAAATGAAATACTTTTTCCTCTGTGCTTCTATTGCAGGGCATTCAATAAGAACGTGCACGACTGTGAGACTTTGGCCGCACTTACTACAAGAGGGCGGATGCCCCCTAGTCAAGAGGTAAGAGTGAGTGCCGTAGGTGTGTCCTATTCTTAATCGGCAAAGGAGCACTTCGTTATAACGTGATGTTCTCTCCGATACCCAATATCCTAATTTGGGTTTTATCAAGTGCAGTTTATTTGATATCTCAGCATTCCACTGTTGCTGCCAATGGAATTTGAGCTTGTGACGCAGGTATGCTTTAAGATCTGTGGCTGGGATGGGTATGTTTATATCCGTGTCACTAAAAGCTACTGAAGTAGCTTTCTCGTCAGCAGCTTCATTGCCCTTTATGCCACAATGGCCAGGTACCCAGCATAGGATGATCGTTTGTTTAGCACTATAAGCTGAGCATAGCAATGTATACAGTTCGTTAAAGACAGTGTTTTTATGTTTACATACGTTCATAAGGGCTCGCACTACACTCAGTGAGTCTGTGAATACTATAGCCCTAGTAAGATTCGTTTCCCTGATGTGCTTCACTGCAGAGAGTATTGCATATGCTTCCGCTGTAAAGATACATGTATGTGGGTTCAATGTACCGGATATTAAGAATGCTGGTCCTAGTGCTGCGTAAGCAACCCCAGAAGAAGACTTAGAGGCATCTGTGTAGAATTCAGCACAAGAATATTTCTCCTGAAGTTCAAGAAAATGTGACCGTATGTGTGCCTCAGGTGCTCCTTTTGATATTTCTGCAAACGACACGTCACACTCGATAGTCTTCCACTCCCAAGGCGGTGGAAGCCGCGTAGTTGCCATTATGATATTCTCTAAAATCGGCGCACCTGTTTCTTCGGACAATGTTTCCAACCGAAGGGACAGAGGAGGTCTAGTGCCTGGGCGGTTACGGAAAAGCCTAGCCGTAGACAGGTCGTAAATAACTGAATGGCATGGATGATGGAAATCTGATTTCGCTTTGAGGGCGTATGAGAGACTTAAATATGTTCTTTGAAGATGTAGGGACCATTCGTTAGACTCTGCATACAGGCTTTCTACGGGGCTAGTCCTGAACGCACCAGTAGCGAGACGGATACCCAAGTGGTGAACGGAATCGAGCATCTTCAAAGCACTAGGCGTCGCAGAGTTATACACAATGGCTCCGTAGTCAAGGCGTGACCGTATTAGGCTTTTGTACAAGCTCAAGAGGCATCTTCTGTCACTTCCCCAAGATGTGCGGGACAAGAGCTTCAGTAGATTCATTGTCCTCAAGCATTTCATTTTCAGATATTTTAAGTGTGGGATAAAAGTTAGTTTGGAGTCTAAAATGAGACCTAGAAATTTATGTTCATGACTAACAGATAGCCGTTCTCCATTAAGATTAATAGCGGGCTCCGGTATTACCCCTCTCTTATTGGCGAAAAGAATGCATGTACTTTTTTCAGGGTTTAGTTTAAAGCCGTTCTCATCTGCCCACTTAGACAACTTATTCAGGCCAAGCTGCACTTGTCGCTCGCAGATACTAAGATTACATGACTTGTAACCTATTTGGATATCATCCACGTATACGGAATAAAACATTGTACGTGGTATGATGGTATGGAGCGAATTCATTTTTACAAGGAATAAAGTACAGCTCAGCACTCCACCTTGTGGCACACCTGTTTCCTGAGTAAATAGACGAGACAGGACATTACCAACACGAACACGAAATGTGCGGTTGCACAGATAACTTTGAATCACCTTCAGCAAGTTGCCTCGGACGCCCATTGCAGCTAGATCACGAAGAATTCCGAAACGCCAAGTTGTATCGTATGCTTTCTCCATGTCTAAAAATACCGATAGGAAAAACTGTTTGTGCACAAAGGCATCCCGGATATTTGTCTCGATACGGACAAGTTGATCTGTTGTGGATCTATGTTCCCTGAAGCCGCACTGCAAGGGATCTAGTATCTTGTTAGTTTCAAGAAAATGCACCAAGCGACGGTTAGTAATTTTCTCAAAAAACTTACACAGGCAGCTCGTTAGGGCTATAGGCCTATAGCTGCTGGTCAAAGACGGGTCCTTGCCTTCTTTCAGAATCGGGATTATGAGTGCTTGCTTCCAGGCTGACGGGATGTAGCTGGCAGAGAATATGGCGTTAAAAAGGGAGAGGAGCGTTTTGTGTGCTTCGGGATGGAGGTGTTGAATCATCTCGTAAATTATTCGATCGGTGCCCGGAGCTGATTTATTAAAACTATGTAGTGCAGCCTGAAATTCAGCCATATTGAAAGGACGGTTGTACGATTCATTGCTCTTTCCTTTTAGGTCCAGAGGCCGTCTCTCAGCTTGTTTCTGGTATCTAAGGAATGCATCCGAGTAATGGAATGGGCTAGAAATGTTTTCAAAATGTGCCCCAAGAGTGTCAGCTTGGTCCTGAAGGGTATTTCCTTGCGTGTTTACTAATGGTAGAGGATGAGTTTGCCGACCTTTGATTTTATTCACCCTATTCCAGGCTTTTCGTTCGTCAGTATAAGAGTTGATGCTAGAAATATATCTTTGCCAGCTCTCCCTTTTGGCACGGCGTCGCGTTCTTCTACCCTCAGACTTTATTTTCTTGAATATGATCAAATTCTCCGTAGTTGGAGTGTCTCGAAGGTTGTTCCAAGCTTTATTTTGATTTCTACGCGCTTTCTTGCAGTCATCGTTCCACCATGGAACACGTCGCTTACAGGACAATCCATTTGTTACGGGGATACATACTGATGCTGCATCAACTATGAACGCCGTGAGATATGTCACTGCATCTTCGATAGATAGATTACAGATGTCGTTCCAAGTCAAATGTGTCAGCTCCCTATATCGTGTCCAATCGGCACAATCGACTTTCCACCGGGAGACATGTGGGGAGCACTCGTCACCTTTTGTTAGTTTTATGACAATGGGGAAATGATCGCTCCCGTAAGGATTCTTAATTACGTTCCACTCCAGATGCGGCAAGAGTAAACTCGATGCGATGCTTAAATCGATAGATGAGAATGTTTTGTTTGCGACACTGTAAAATGTAGGTTCTTTCCCATTAAGCAAGCAAGCATCTGTAGTGAGGAGGAAGTTTTCAACTAAGCGTCCTCTGGCATCACAACGACGGCTTCCCCAAAGGGTGTTGTGTGCATTAAAATCTCCAACGACAATGTAGGGTTCGGGCAGTTCATGGATAAAGGTGTGAAATTCTGTTTTTGAAAGTTGGTAGTTCGGGGGGATGTATACAGAGGTAATTGTGATCAGCTTGTCAAACAGTACCGCACGGACTGCAACTGCCTCTAGAGTTGTTTTAAGCTGTAGTTGCCGGCAAGCAACACATTTATCTACTATTATTGCCACGCCGCCAGACGAGGTGAGGGCGTCGTTGCGGTCTTTTCGATAAACGGTATACTGCCGGAGAAAGTTCGTGCGTGAAGGATTAAGATGTGTTTCTTGGACACACAGCACTTTTGGACTGTACTTATGTAAGAGTTCCTTTATGTCGTCTAGGTTGTGGAGTAAACCCCTGATGTTCCACTGTATTATTTGTGTATCCATGATGTATGTGTTTTGTGCTGTGTGCCTAAGAAATATGGATTAGATTATCTCACGAGACCTTTGCAGGCCCCGTGAAACGAGATCTCTCAATCTTCCGGGCGCGCTCGAGGGAGCTGCGCCGTTCCTTCGGCGTCTGAGACGCCATATTTGTATTTGTATCCATCACCTCATCTGAGGCGGTGGATAGTGCCTGCGCAGCGGGCACGTTCGCAGGGGTGGTGGGCCTATCTGCGCGCGCAGTGGCCTTGGGTCCAACAGGCCCGAGGGTCTGCTGGTCCTCCTTTGTGGGGGCCGGTACAGCGCTGGCTGTTCCAGCCGGGGGGGCTGATGGCGTGACTGCCGTCACACTCCGTGTGACTTGGGCGGCCGCCGAAGGATGTAGCGCTGCCCCCCGGCGCGCCACATCGGTGTAGGACGGACTAAATTGGTTCATCGAGAAGCGCTTGCGCGCCTCTTGGAAGGAAAGGTTCATTTTTACTTTAATTTCGATGATTTGTTTTTCTTTTTTCCAGGATGGACAAGAACGAGAGTATGCGGGGTGATCCCCTTCACAGATAGCGCAACGGATGGTGGAATTGCAAGTGTCGGACGAGTGCTCATTTGATGCACATTTTGCACAAGTAGTGCGCCCTCGGCAACTTTGAGAACCGTGCCCGAACCGCTGACACTTGAAGCATCGGCGTGGGTTAGGAATGTATGGCCTTACACGGAGTTTGCAGTATCCTGTTTCTATTGAGTCTGGTAAGTTGCTAGTTCCAAAAGTGATGATTATATGCCTAGTTGGTATTTCTTTGTTATCGCGCCTTATTTTTATCCTTTGTACCTTGACGACGTTCTGTTCTTGCCATCCTTCTAGCAATTCTTCTTCGGTAAGTTCGATAAGGTCATCTTCCGAGATGACAAAGCGCACTGTGTTCATCGACCTGTGCGGGCCGACAGAAACGGGAATGTCTCCAAATGCAACAAGTTTCGAGAGTTTGTCGTATTGTGGCTTGTCGCGAACTTCGAGTAGAAGATCGCCACTTCCCATCTTCGTCACTTTATAACCTGGGCCTATTGCGTCAGTGATAGATTTGGCTACAAGAAATGGTGATATCATTCTGACTGTCTTTGTTTCGTGCTGACTGTGGACAACGTGGAATTTAGGAAAGGACACTTTCGGTTGCATGAAAAAGTTGAACTGTTCATCGGTGCGCCCCCTCTTCAGGGAGCGATCAGGTAATGGGGGAAAAGCTTCTGCCATAAAAAATTGGAAAATTCGGCGGCGATGGTGGCCACCCACCACGGAGCCCAACAAGGGGACGTTACAGGATTCGAAGCCTGAAGACGCCAACCATGCATCGCCACTATAACCTACTATAAAATACCCAAGGTTGGATAATTACACCAGGTTAACCCTTGCCGCCAGGAAATACGGAAGTAAAAGAAGTGAAAAGAGGAGAGGAAAGATGTAAATGTGGGAGAGAAAGACGAAGATTGGAGAGGAGGACAGGAAAAGGCGACTGCCGATTTCCCCCGGGTGGGTCAGTCCGGGGGTGCCGTCTATGTGAAGCAGAGGCCAAAGGGGTGTGTTGCCTCTGCCGGGGGGCCTTAAAGGTCCAAACACCCAGCATCAGCTCAACCCCCAGGATCCCCCTTTCCCCAGACACGGCTAAGCCGCGCACGGCTACACGCGGGAGGGTCCGACCCTCGTGTGCTCGGGTACGTGGTGTCGCAACACACCAAACGCCTGCTTGCGCAGACGCCCCTGCGGGGGCGATTGGACAAATAGCTTTCTATGAGGTTTAGCATATTACCATGAATGCCCATTTCTGCCAAGTCTCTTAGGATCCCGTATCGCCACGTTGTGTCGTATGCCTTCTCCATATCGAGGAATATGGATAGGAAAAACTGTTTGTGTACAAATGCGTCACGGATGTTTGCTTCAATACGTACAAGGTGGTCAGTTGTGGAGCGCCCTTCCCTGAAGCCACACTGATAAGGATCAAGTATTTTGTTCTGTTCGAGGAAATGGATGAGGCGCCGATTTATCATTTTTTCAAACACCTTACACATGCAACTTGTGAGGGCTATCGGGCGGTAGCTTGCCACTGAGGAAGGATCTTTGCCTTGTTTTAAAACAGGGACCACAATGGCTTCTTTCCATGCAGTCGGAAGGTACCCTGCTTCCCAGATAGTGTTGAAAAGTGTAAGTAGTGTAACTTGCGTGTCATTGTGTAAGTGTTTCAGCATTTCATACATGATTCTGTCAGATCCCGGTGCAGAGCTCTTGCATGCGCTCAAGGCAGCTCTTAACTCTGCAATACTAAAAGGACGGTTGTATGGTTGATTTTGACGACATTTTCTGTTGAAAGGCTTACGTTCTTCTATTTGTTTGTATTTGAGGAAGGATTGTGAATAATTTGCTGAACTTGACACGTTCTCAAAATACTCCCCAAGTGAGTGTGCCTGGTCTTGCAGTGTATCGCCCTGTGTGTTTACCAGAGGGAGTGAATATGTTTGGCGCCCTCTAATTCTATTCACCCTGTTCCAGGCTTTGGCCTCATCTCTGAACGAGTTAATACTCGATAAAAACTTGTGCCAACTTTCTCTTTTGGCCTGTCGGCGGGTTCGCCTGCCTTGGGACTTTACTTTTTTAAAGTTCATAAGGTTCTCTGCTGTGGGAGAAGCGCGTAGCAACCCCCACGCCTTGTTCTGATTCTTACGGGCGATCCTACATTCGCTGTTCCACCACGGTACATGTCGTTTGCATGCCAGACCACTTACTTCGGATATGCATTTTGCTGCGGCATCTATTATGAACGCTGTAAAATACTCCACAGCGGCATCAATTTCTAGAGAAGACATATCAGCCCATGAGATGCTAGATAGATTTCGAAATTTCTCCCAGTCGGCTGTATCTATCTTCCACCTAGGAACTTGTGGAGGAAATTCATTTTCTTTGGATGTTCTTAGCAGTATAGGGAAGTGGTCGCTGCCGTAAGGGTTGTCGGCAACTTCCCATTCAAGTTCAGGCAGTACAGACGGGGAGACTATGCTAAGATCTATTGAAGAAAATGTTCTGTTTGCTAGAGAGTAATATGTGGGTTCCTTTTTATTCAGCAAGCACGCACCGGAAGAAAAGAGGAGCTGTTCAACAAGATGACCTCGCGCGTCTGTACGAGAGTCGCCCCACAGGGAGCTGTGCGCATTGAAATCGCCAAGAACAACATAAGGTTCTGGCAATTCGTCTATAAATGACTGAAATTCATGCTTGTTTAATTTGAAGTGTGGGGGTACATAAAGCGAGCAAATGGTGACGAGTTTATTTAAGAGAACAGCTCGAACCGCCACTGCTTCAAGGGGCGTTTGTAGCTGTAAACGCTGACAGGAAATATTTTTATGAACCAAAATGGCAACACCGCCTGATGATACGACAGCATCATCGCGATCTTTGCGAAACGTGACATACGGTCGGAGAAAGTTTGTGTGTTGTGGTTTTAAGTGTGTTTCCTGTAGACACAGCACTTTTGGATTGTGTTTTTGGATAAGCTCTTGCACGTCATCAAGGTTCCTGAGAAGTCCTCTGACGTTCCATTGAATTATTGGTGTATCCATATTGGTAGTAAATAAGTGCTGTGTATACAGAAACAGAAGTATTAATTACAGAGATTTCAGAGCTTAGGTTCCAGAGCTCTTTCGAGGCCCTGTAACCGGGGTTTTACTCTTTTTGAAGCGTTCGAGGGAACCTCGACGCTCCTTAGGCGCTTGGTGCGCCTTGAGGATGGGTGTAGTGTCCATTGCCTCTTGTGAGGCGCCGGACACGTGCTCTTGCGAGCGAGATGTTTCCCGAGAGAGTCCCGCCTTGGAGGGCAAGACCCCTGCGCCCACCAGCCCGGAGGTCGATGGGGCTCCCTGAGGGATCTGGCTGCGCCGGCTGTTGCCAGCGCTGGAAGGGGCCGGGGAGGTTGGGACAGCCTCGGCGGCGGCCACCTTCGGGGTCGGTGGTCCCTCATTCTGCGTCGACGGAGCAGCGCTAGCTGCAACCGCCGCGGGGGCAGATGGCGTAACTGCCGACTCACTGCCTGTGGGTCGGACAGCCGCCGGAGGCCGTTGTGACGCTGCCCCCTGACGCGCCACATCGGCAAAGGTTTTCTTGGGCAGGTACGATACCCGCCTGCGTGCCTCCTTGAAACTTATATTTTCCTTTACTTTAACTGTTACAATTTCCTTTTCTTTTTTCCAGGATGGGCACGCCCGCGAGTACGCGGCGTGCTCCCCATCACAGTTTACACAGTGGAGAGTATTCTCACAAGCTTCAGATGTGTGTTCGTGGGCACTGCATTTTGCACATGTTTGGCGGCCTCGGCAGCTCTGCGAGCTGTGGCCAAAGCGCTGGCATTTGAAACATCGGAGTGGGTTTGGCACGTACGGCCTGACACGGAGCTTGATGTACCCGGCCTCGATTGATTCGGGCAAGATACTTGATCCAAAAGTAATTATTAGGTGCTTCGTCTGAATCTCTTTTCCATCCCGCCTCATCTTAATTCTTCTGACATTGATCACATTTTGTTCGCTGAAGCCCTCCAGTAGTTCCGCTTCAGTCAGCTCAAGCAAATCATCATCTGACACAACACCACGGGTGGTGTTCATTGTACGGTGCGGGGTTACTGTTATGGGGGTCTCTCCAAATGACACTAGTTGCGGTAGTTTCTCATACTGTTTTGCATCGCGGAGCTCCAAGAGGAGGTCGCCGCTTGCCATCCTCGACACTTTGTAACCTTGACCAAAAATATCAGTTAGGGACTTTGAAACAAGGAATGGTGAGATGTTTCGCACTGCTTTGTTTGGCTTTTCGGAATGAATAACATGGAAGCGGGGAAAGTTCTGGGTTTGGCGTCCAAAAAACTTGAAGACATCTTCGGTGCGCCCTCGTTTCTGAGGGCGATCAGTAAGGGAGGGGAAAGAAGTTTCCATGAAAGATGTATGCATTCGGCAACAGCGCCGACCGCCCACCACGGAGCCCAACGAGGGGACGCGGCAGAGCTTGCGTACAAGTCTGCACGACGCCAGTCGTACGCCGTCACTATAACCGAATATGGTGTACCCAAGGTTGGATAGCCACACAGGGTTAACCCTTGCCGCCAGGAGAAAGGAAGTAAAAAGAAGAGAGAAGGAGACAGGAAAGGTCAAAAAGTGAGAGATAAAGACGAAGATTTGAGGAGGGAGAGACAGGAAAAGGCGACTGCTGATGTCCTCCAGGTGGGTCAGTCTGGAGGTGCCGTCTATGTGAAGCCGAGGCCGAAGAGGTGTGTTGCCTCCGCCGGGGGGCCTTAAAGGTCCAACACCCAGCATCGGCTCAACCCCCAGGATCCCCTTTTCCCCAGACACGGCTAAGCCGCGCACGGCTACACGCGGGAGGGTCCAACCCTCGTGTGCTCGGGTCCGTGGTGTCGCAACACACCAAACGCCTGCTGACGCAGACGCCCCTGCGGGGGTGTTTGAATAATTAGCCGAGCTAGATATGTTATAAAAATGTTCCCCAAGTATATTCGCTTGTTCTTGTAGTGTTGTTTGAGTGCCTGAAGGTGTAAGTATCGGTATCGTGTATGATGAGTAATCCCCCTTGAACTTCCTGACCTGTTCCCACATCCTTTTGGATGTGACGGTGCTGTTAATTGTCGATACATATTTTTGCCAGGAAGATTTTTCTGCCTGTCTCCGGATATATCTAGCTTTCGCTTTGGCTTGTTTAAAATTTAGAAGGTTGTTATGTGTTGGGTACCTGCGTAAGATTCCCCAGGCCTTATTTTGCTGTTTTTTTGCAACGGTGCATTCATGTGTCCACCACGGATTAAGCCTTTTGCGAACAACGCCGGAAGATTGCGGAATAGCCTTTTCGGCTGCAGAAATAATACAGTTAGTAATTTTTTCATTAATTTCGTCAATGCTTAAATCTCTTAAAGTAAGCTCCTCCAGCCTGGCACTTTCTGTGAAAACAGACCAGTCTGCCATTTGTAGTTTCCAGCGGCGCGGTTTGTAAGATATAATGAGTAGCGTTGATGTGAGGTTGATTATAGCAGGTAGATGATCACTGACATATGATGTCTTCAGTACATCCCATTTAAAATCGGTAAAAATGTCGGGAGAACAAAATGCTAAATCGATGCAGCTAAAAGTACGTGAACTCGGTGAAAAATGAGTTGGTGCACCTGAATTTAAAAGACAGATGTTATTAGTCAAAATAAAATCGTCGATAAGTTCTCCTCTTTGGTCATTCTTATCGCTACCCCAAAGAGTGCAGTGAGCATTAAAATCAACGACTAAAACAAAAGGCTCCGGCAGCTGGTCAATTAAATCTTTCAAATCTCGAGTTGTGAAATGGCTATGGGGAGTAATGTATAATGAACAAATGGTTACAGTCTTAAATGACAAAACGGTGACAGCGACTGCCTCGTACGGAGTATTCAATGAAACGTTCCGTGTGGGGATGCCGCCTTGGACGATAATAGCGACACCTCCTGATAGACGGCTGGAGTGCTCGCGGTCATTTCTTATGACAGTAAAACCTTTAAGAAAATGTGTTTGTTTGGGTCCCAGGTTTGTTTCTTGGAGGCAGAATGCCACTGGTGATAACTTACTTATAATATCTTTGATGTCACCTTGATTGTAGATTAGGCCTCTGCAATTCCAATGAATGATAAAAGCCATCTTATTGGAATTGGGAAAAAAAAACTGATGTGTGTGAGCTTACAAATTGTAGGTGACATGTATTTAAAAGCTGATTACTCTTATGAAGGGCGGTAACCGTTCAGGTTACCTTTCCCTTTCTCCCAGAAGTTATAATATGTTTCTCCTTCTGTGTGCGCTCCAAGGAGCGCGGGTCTTTTGGCGTCAATGACGCCGGGGTTTTTGGATCGACCTCCATCGCCTTTTCCGAGGCACTGGACGATCGAGAGCCAGGCGCCGAGACGCGCGTCTCGGGCCGTGGGGTACGCTTCAACTTCAGGCCCTGCGGCACTGTTGTCTGCGGGCCCGTATTCGTTGCTGGTGGAGCAGCACTGGCTACAGCCACCAAAGGGACGGTTGGGGTTTCTACAGGAGTACCGGACGTGGACCCTGTAGATTCCTGAGACCGGTGTGGCGCTGCCCCCTGCCGCGTCACACTGGCATAGCTTGTTTGAGGTAAGTGCCCTAGCCTTTTCCTCGCTTCGTAGAATGATATCTTTTCCTTTACTGTGATTGCAATTATTTCTTTTTCTCGTTTCCAGCAAGGGCAACTTCGCGAGTAAGCGGGATGATCGCCCTTGTAATTGACACATTGTGCGGGAGCATTGCAGTTGTCAGATGGATGGTCGTTGGCACTACACTTTGCACATGTTTCCTTTCCTCGGCATGATTGAGATGCATGCCCGAACCTCTGGCACTTGAAGCAGCGCCTTGGGTTGGGTATGTACGGTCTGACGTTGATTTTCAGATATCCTGCGTCGAGTGAACTAGGGACAGTGCTACTACCAAATGTCAAAATCACATGTTTCGTCGGGATCTGTTGGTCATTTCGTCGTAGTGTGATTCTCTGAACCTTAATTACGTTTTGCTCCTGAAATCCTTCGAGGAGCTCTTCGTCGCTGAGGTTCAAGAAGTCTTCTTCAGATATAACTCCCCTGCTAGTGTTGAGTGAGCGGTGTGGAGAGATTGTCACTTTGATGTCACCGATAGTGGTGAGTTCGGCAAGTTTTTCAAGTTGGTCTTTTTTGGTCAGTTCAAGGAGGAGGTCTCCGCTAGCCATCTTCGTGGCTTTGTAACCAGCTCCAATTGTATTTGCTAGGCATTTCGATACTATGAATGGTGACAGTTTTCTAACGCTGGTGTTGCCTTCACTATGAAGAACATGGTATTTAGGAAATGTGTCTTGCCTTGGTTTTAAAAAGAACTGAAAAGCTGCTTCGGTGCGACCTCTTTTCAGAGGCCGATCTGAAAGTCGCGGGAACGCTTCTGCCATTGGATGGATTCAAAATTCGGTGGCGGTGGTAGCCACCCACCACGGAGCCCAACAAGGGGACGCTACAGGCTCCAAGAAACCTGCAGACGCCAGCTATACAGCGCCACTATAACCTAATGTATATACCCAAGGTTGAATATATCACACACGGTTAACCCTGGCCGCCAGGAAATACGGAAATAATAAGAAGCGAAGAGAAGACAGGAAAGATGAGAAAGTGGGAGAGAAAGACGAAGCTTGGAGAGGAGGACAGGAAAAGGCGACTGCCGATTTCCTCCAGGTGGGTCAGTCTGGAGGTGCCGTCTACGTGAAGCCGAGGCCAAAGGGGTGTGTTGCCGCCGCCGAGGGGCCATAAAGGTCCAAACACCCGGCATTGGCTCAACCCCCAGGATCCCCTTTTCCCCGGACACGGCTAAGCCGCGCACGGCTACACGCGGGAGGGTCCAACCCTCGTGTGCTCGGGTCCGTGGTGTCGCAACACAACAAACGCCTGCTGACGCAGACGCCCCTGCGGGGTAGTGGACTTTAAGAAAATATGTTTGGCTGATGTATGTTCTCTGCAGATGAAGTGACCACTCATTTGATTCTACATATAAACTTTGCATGGGACTCGTTCTGAAAGCGCCAGTGGCCAGTCGAATTCCTAGATGGTGAACCGGGTCTAGCATCTTTAGCGCGCTTGGGGCGGCAGAGTTATATACCACGGCACCATAATCTAATCGTGACCGGATGAGGCTCTTATACAGATTCATTAAGCACTTCCTGTCACTACCCCACGTAGTCTGGGATAAAAGTTTCATTAGGTTCATTGTTTTCAGGCACTTTTCTTTCAGATGTTTAATGTGTGGGACGAAAGTGAGTATTGTGAAGTATGACACCTAGAAATTTGTGCTCTTTGTTTACAGGTATCTGTTGTCCACACAGTTCTAAGGAAGGGTCCGGAACCAGGCCTCTTTTTCTTGTAAACAAAACACAAGAACTCTTGTGAGGATTGATTTTAAATCCATTTTTCTCTGCCCACACTGACACCTTGTTCAAACCATGCTGTACCTGTCTCTCGCAGACTGCGAGGTTACAGGACTTGAAGCCTATTTGAATGTCGTCCACATAGACGGAATACAAAATGGCCGGTGGTAAGGAAGCACGAAGTGTTGTCATCTTAACAATAAAGAGTGTGCAACTCAGCACGCCACCCTGGGGTACACCAGTTTCTTGTGTAAATGGACGTGAGAGCACATTGCCGACTTTTACCCGGAAGGTGCGATTGGACAAGTAGCTTTTTATTACGTTTAACATATTACCATGAATGCCCATTTCCGATAAGTCTCGCAAGATACCGTATCGCCACGTTGTGTCGTACGCCTTTTCCACATCGAGAAATATCGATAAGAAGAACTGTTTATGTATAAAGGCGTCCCGGATATTTGCTTCAATACGTACAAGATGGTCGGTTGTAGAGCGCCCTTCTCGGAAACCACACTGATAGGGATCAAGCTTTTTGTTCTGTTCAAGGAAATGGATGAGTCGCCGATTTATCATTTTTTCGAATACCTTGCACATGCAGCTTGTGAGGGCTATCGGGCGGTAACTTGCCACTGAAGAAGGGTCTTTCCCTTGTTTCAAAACAGGGACCACAATGGCTTCTTTCCATGTCGTTGGAAGGTACCCTGCGTCCCAGATGGTGTTGAAAAGTTTAAGTAGTGTTACTTGCGTGTCATTCTGTAAGTTTTTGAGCATTTCGTACATGATTCTATCAGAGCCCGGTGCAGAGCTCATGCATGCGCTCAAGGCAGCTCTCAACTCTGCAATACTAAAGGGGCGGTTGAACGGTTCATTCTGCCGACAGTTTCTTGTGGGTGGCTTGCATTCTTCTATGTGTTTATATTTGAGAAAAGATTGCGAATAGTTGGTGGAACTTGACACGCTCTGAAAGTGCTCCCCAAGTGAGTCTGCTTGTTCAAGCAGGGTATCGCCTTGGGTGTTTACCAGGGGAAGTGAATAAGTTTGTCGTCCTTTTATCCTGTTAACCCTGTTCCAGACTTTCGCCTCCTCTGTATAAGAGTTGATACCCGATAGGAACTTTTGCCAGCTCTCTCTTCTGGCCTGTCGGCGGGTTCTCCTGCCTTGAGACTTTACTTTCTTAAATTTAACAAGATTCTCTGCAGTAGGCGAAGCGCGTAGCAACTCCCACGCTTTGTTCTGTTTCTCACGGGCGATCCTACATTCGTCGTTCCACCATGGGACGCGTCGTCTACATGCCAAGCCACTTACTTCAGATATGCATTTAGATGCGGCATCTGTAATGAAGGCTGTAAAATACTCCACAGCCGCATCGATTTCCAAAGAAGACATATCAGCCCATGAGATGCTAGATAGAGTTCGAAATTTCTCCCAGTCGGCTGTGTCTATCTTCCACCTAGGAGCTTGTGAAGGAAATTCATTTTCTTTGGATGTTCTTAGCAGTACGGGGAAGTGATCGCTACCGTAAGGATTTCTCGTAACTTCCCATTCGAGTTCGGGCAGTATAGACGCGGAAACTATACTAAGATCTATTGACGAAAAGGTTCTGTTTGCAAGTGAGTAATATGTGGGCTCTTTCTTATTGAGAAGGCACGCTTCAGAAGAAAAAAGGAACTGTTCAACGAGACGACCTCGCGCATCGATGCGAGAGTCTCCCCACAAGGTGTTGTGTGCATTGAAATCGCCAAGAACGACATAGGGTTCTGGCAATTCATCTATGAAGGACTGAAATTCAGGTTTGTTTAGTTTGTAATGTGGAGGTATGTAAAGTGAACAAATAGTGATGAGTTTGTTTAGCAGGACAACTCGAACCGCCACTGCTTCGAGGGCCGTTCGTAGCTGCAAACGTTGACACGCTATGCTTTTTTGAATTACAATGGCAACACCACCCGATGATGCGACAGCATCATCGCGGTCTTTGCGAAAAGTAACGTGTTGTCGAAGAAAATTTGTGTGTTTTGGTTTTAAGTGTGTTTCCTGTAAACACAGCACTTTTGGATTACAGGGCCTCGAAAGAGCTCTGTAACCTAAGGCGTCACCTCCGTTTCCGTAAACACAGCACCAAATTTTTCTTTAATATGGATACACAAATCATTCAATGGAATGTCAGAGGTCTTCTTAGGAATCTCGATGATCTACAAGAACTTATCCACCAAAACAGGCCAAATTATGGAGGATCTTATACTGAGTAATAACCTATGTTAACACTGGAAAACCAACCTATTGTTCACCTAGCTCAGGAAAAATGAGCTACATCGATCTCTCCTTTTGTTCACCCTCTATTTTTACTGAATTAAAATGGGACGTACTAGACAACCCATATGGAAGCGATCACCTACCTGTACTGATCAGCTTAAAATCCTCACCGGAAGTAATCCCGACAAAACCACAACGTTGGAAGCTCCATTTAGCCGACTGGGCCCTGTTTCAAGAGAAAGCCAGCCTAGAAAAAATTGTCACACAACCTCTCCATAGACGAAATAAATGAAGCTTTTACTAACTGTATTATTCACGCTGCAAACCTAGCTATACCTCAGTCCTCTGGAGTAGTAAAACAATGCCACAAAATTTGGTTTACACAAGAATGTAGAGAATCGAAAAAAGAACAAAACAAAGCTTGGGGAACATTTCGCAGATACCCAACGGCAGAAAACTTTATAAGCTTTAAAAAAGAGAGAGCAAAAGCTCGATATATCGACCGCAGTGCTGAAAAGTATTCATGCCAAAGCTACGTGTCCTCTATAAGCAGCTCAACTACATGAAAACAAATGCGGGAGAAGGTACGAAAGCTAAATAACAGCTATTCCCCGATTCACAGTTCCACTTCTCACAGCCCCCGTTATACAGACAAGCATAGAAGAACAGGCAGACATACTGGGTGAATATTTCTCGGCAGCTTCCACTTCATCACACTACACAGAATCATTTCTAAGATTCAAAAACACAGCTGAGAAACAAAGACTACCGATAAATGGCAGCGGGAATGAACCATACAATACTTTAAATAAAGCTCAAGAAATCCATAGGGTACTGTCCGCTGGTAAGAAAACTGCACCTGGGCCCGATAGAATACATTACCAAATGCTAGGCCATCTCTCTGAACATGCTGTAAAAGCCGTTTAAATTTTTTTAACAAAATTTGGATAGCGGGGCAGATACCTGAAGCATGGAAGAAAGCTATAATTGTTCCATTTTTAAAACCCGGAAAACCACCAACCTCCCCCAATATCTATAGGCCTATAGCCCTTACCAGCTGTCTTGCGAAATCCTGTGAAAATGTCCTGAATATTAGATTAATCTTCGTGCTAGAAACCCATGAGCTACTTGATATCCATCAATGTGGTTTTAAAAAAAGATCCCCCCCTAATGACCATCTAGTTTGTCTTGAAAACACAGTATGAGAAGCATTTATACACAAACAACACTGCGTTGCTGTTTTTTGTTTTGATTTAGAGAAGGCATATGACACAACCTGGAGGTTCGGGATTCCCAAAGATCTGGCCGACCTTGGCATCCACGGCAGGATGTTGAACTGCAGAAAAGAATTTTTGTCTAACCGTTCGTTCCATGTGCGCCTAGGCTCAACCCTGTCGGAAGATTTCGTTCAGGAAAATGGAATATCTCAGGGATGTATGTTAAGCACAACACTTTTTATTATAAAAATGAATTCCATTAGCAAAATAAACCCAAAGTCCGCTATGTATTCAGTATACGTCGATGATCTTCAGATAGCCTGTCCATCATCAAACATATCAACATGCGAAAGACTAGTACAGCTTACAATAAATAAACTAGCAACATGGGCAGGCAGAAAGGTTTTCCGGTTTTTCTCACAGAAAACAGTGGTCATTCTCTTTTCACTCAAACGAGGAGTCCAGACAGACCCCACCCTACAACTGAACGAAGCCAAATTACCTGTCCAAAACGAGCACAAATTTCCAGGCATAATTTTTGACAAAAAACTCACCTTCTTTCCGCACATCAACGCGCTGAAAAAGAAAGCATCTCGATCTCTGAACATGCTTAAGGTCCCTTCACGCAAACACTGGGGTTCTGATATGGTATGCCTCCTACACATTTACCGTTCTGTTGCCCAAGCAGATCGGCCCAACATTCCCGCGAAAATTCCCGCCGCGCGGGCAGTATCCACCGCCTCAGACGAGGTGATGGATACGAGCACAAATCCGGCGTCTCAGACGCCGAAGGAATGGCGCAGCTCCCTCAAGCGCCTCCGGAACATAGAGAGATTTCGTTTTATGGGGCCTGGAAAGGTCTCGTGAGATAATCTAATCTATATTTCTTAGACAAACAGCACAAAAGACATGCGTTATGGATACACAGATAATACAATGGAACTTCAGGGGTTTTCACCACAACCTAGACGACATTAAGGAACTCTTACATGAGTACAGTTCAAAGGTGCTGTGTGTCCAACAAACACATCTTAATCCTTCACGCACGAACTTTCTCCGGCAGTATACCGTTTATTGAAAAGACCGCAACGACGCCCTCGCTTCGTCTGGCGGTGTGGCAATAATAGTAGATATAGGTGGTGCTTGACGGCAACTACAGCTTAAAACACCCCTGGAGGCAGTTGCAGTCCGTGCGATACTTTTTAATAAGTTGATCACAATTACCTCTCTATACATCCCCCCGAACTACCAACTTTCAAAAACAGCATTTCACACCTTTATCTATGAACTGCCCGAACCCTACATTGTCGTTGGAGATTTTAATTCACACAACACCCTTTGGGGAAGCCGTCGTTGTGATGCCAGAGGACGCTTAGTTGAAAACTTCCTCCTCACTACAGATGCTTGCTTGCTTAATGGGAAAGAACCTACATTTTACAGTGTCACAAACAAAACATTTTCATCTATCAATTTAAGCATCGCATCGAGTTTACTCTTGTCACATCTGGAGTGGAACGTGATTAAGAATCCCTACGGGATCGATGATTTCCCCATTATCATAAAACTAACAAAAGGTGATGAGTGCTCTCCACATGTCTCCCGGCGGAAAGTCGATTGTGCTGACTGGACACAATACAGGGAGCTGACACATTTGACTTGGAATGATATCTGTAATCTTTCTATCGAAGATGCAGTGGCATATTTCACGGCGTTCATAGTTGATGCGGCGTCAATATGTATCCCCGTAACAAATGGATCGTCCTGCAAGCGACGTGTTCCATGGTAGAACAATGACTGCAATAAAGCGCGTAGACATCAAAATAAAGCTTGGAACAACTTTCGAGACTCTCCGACTACGGAGAATTTGATCATTTTCAAGAAAATAAAGTCTGAGGCTAGAAGAACGCGGCGCCGTGCCCGAAGGGAGAGCTGGCAAAGAGATATTTCTAGCATTAACTCTTATACTGACGAACCGAAAAGCCTGGAACAGAGTGAATAAAATCAAAAGTCGGCAAACTCACCCTCTACCACTAGTAAACATGCAAGGAAATACTCTTCAGGACCAAGCTGACTCACTAGGGGCACATTTTGAAAACACATCTAGCTCATTGCATTACTCCGATGCATTCCTTAGATACCAGCAACAAGCTGAGAGACTGCCTCTGGACCTAAAAGGAAAGAGCAATGAATCCTACAACCGCCCTTTAACATGGCGGAATTTTAGGCTACACTACATAGTTGTAATAAATCAGCTTCTGGAACCGATCAAATAATTTACGAGATGATTCAACACCTACATCCCCAAGCACATAAAACACTCCTCTCTCTTTTTAACGCCATATTCTCTGCCAGCTACATCCTGTCAGCCTGGAGGCAAGCAGTCAGAATCCCTATTCTGAAAGAGGGAAAGGACCCGTCTTTGGCCAGCAGCTATAGGCCTATAGCCCTAACAAGCTGCCTATGCAAGTTTTCTGAGAAAACTACTAACCGTAGCCTGGTGCATTTTCTTGAAAGTAACAAGATACTAGATCCTTTGCAGTACGGCTTCAGGGAACATAGATCCACAACAGATCAACTTTTCCGTATCGAGACAAATATCCGAGATGCCTTTGTGCACAAACAGTTTTTTTATCAGTATTTTTAGAAAAGGAGAAAGGATATGATGCTACTTGGCGTTTCGGAATCATTCGTTATAAAGCTGGAATGGGCGTCCGAGGCAAATTGCTAAAGGTGATTCAAAGTTATCTGTGCAACCGCTCGTTTGATGTTTGGATTGGTAACGTCCTGTCTCGTCTGTTTCCTCAGGAAACAGGTGTGCCACAAGGTGGAGTGCTGAGCTGTACTGTATTCCTTGTAAAAATGAATTCACTCCATACTACCATACCACGTACAACGTTTTATTCCGTATACGTGGATGGTATCCAAATAGGTTACAAGTCACCTAATCTTAGTATCTGCGAGCGACAAGTGCAGCTTGATCTGAATAAGTTGTCTAAGTGGGCAGAAGAGAACGGCTTTAAACTAAACCCTGAAAAAATACATGTATTCTCTTCTCCAATAATAGAAGCGTAATACCGGAGCCCGTTATTGACCTTAATGGAGAACAGCTATCTGTGAGTCATGAACATAAATTTCTAGGCCTCATTTTAGACTCCAAACTAACTTTTATCCCACACTTAATATATTTGAAACTGAAGTGCTTGAGGACAATGAATCTACTGAAACTCTTGTCCGCACATCTTGGGGAAGTGACAGAAGATGTCTCTTGAGCTTGTACAGAAGTCTTATACGGTCACACCTTGACTACGGAGCCATTGTGTATAACTCTGCCACGCCTAGTGCTTTGAAGATGCTCGATTCCGTCCACCACTTGGGTATCTGTCTCGCTACTGGTGCGTTCAGGACTAGCCCCGTAGAAAGCCTGTATGCTTAACGAATGGTCCCTACATCTTCAAAGAACATATTTATGATTAGTAGAGTTTATTGGCGCAAGGGCCAGATGTGGCCAAAGAGCGCCAAGTCGATGGTCCGTGCTTCTCAATGATAAATGGGTGTTAATTGCGGGGATTAATGAAACAGGGCTGTATAGTGGCCTAAAATATTCATTAAAAAGTGCAAGATGGGCATGTGGTGCAATGTGGCTGTAAAAGGGCCTAAAATTTATTCGCTCTGAAATGCGTAAAATACAAGTATAAAAAATGACAGTGATTGATCGCGTCTGCGATGACAATAGATGTTTCACGAGATGAGGGATGATCAGTAAAACAAGTAATGTCTCTAGCACTAGTGCCTCAGCAAGGCCTTGAAAGCAAGGGCTGGGAGACACGTGTGCTAAAATATGGGTTCGTTGCAGCTACGACCTCCAGGTGGAGGCCGTGCTACAAGTAGCCTGGCCAAATCACCTGTAAGGTGTCCGTTTCAGTTAGAAAATTTAATACGGATTGAAAAGTAAAAAGGGGCTCATCGCTCAGAAAAAATGCTGGGTGTAACGGTATGTGTTGGAGATAAGCAGACGGAAAGTACTTCTTTCTTTCTGCCTCTATTTCAGTGCATTGGATAAGAACATGAATAACTGTAAGCCTCTTGCCACATTTGGTACATGTCGGAGGTTCGCTTCCCGTCAAAAGGTAGGAGTGAGTGGCATAGGTATGTCCTATTCTTAACCTACAAAGAAGCACTTCCTTATGCCTTGCTGTTCTTTCAGATATCCAGTTCCCTAATTTTGGTTTGATAACGTGTAGCTTATTCGCTACTGCATTATCCCATTGGTCCTGCCAGTGTTTCCTCAGTTTGTGGCGCAAGAAGGGCTTAAGTTCTGTGGCTGGTATGGGTATATTCACATCCGTTTGATTAAAGGCGACTGACGTTGCACTTTCGTCAGCAGCTACATTGCCTTTTATGCCCCTATGGCCTGGTACCCAACACAGGAATATGTTTTGGTTGTATGTTAAGGCTATGCATAGTTCTGTGTATAGTTTATCAAAAACAGGGTTTTTATGTTTTCGAAAACACATTAAGGCCCTTACTACGCTTAATGAATCTGTGAAGATGATCGCCTTATTGAGATTTGTATGTCTTATGTGCTTTACAGCTGAAAGTATTGCGTATGCTTCAGCCGTAAAAATACTTGTGTTGGGATTTAGAGTACCGGAGGTGGAAAAACATGGCCCAAGAGCTGCATACGCGACACCTGCAGATGACTTGGAAGCATCTGTATAGAACTCGGCACAGCAGTACTTCACTTGCAGTTCGAAGAAATGTGACTGTAAATGTGCCTCTGGTGCATGTTTTGTTATTTCGACAAAAGAGATATCGCACTGCATGGTCTGCCATTCCCAAGGAGGTGGAAGGCGAGTAGGAGGCATAAGGATATTTTCTGGGATATGAATGTCTGTTTGTTCTGCCATTGCTTCCAAGCGTAGGCTAAAAGGAGTTCTAATACGTGGGCGGTTAGTGTGAAGTCTGGAAGCGGACAGGTCGCTAACTATGGAATGACATGGATGCTCGGTGTCTGATTTTACCTTAATGTAGTATGAAAAACTTAGGAATGTTCTGCGTTGGTGTAAGGACCATTCGTTGGCCTCAACGTACAGACTTTCAAGAGGGCTAGTTCTAAAGGCGCCTGTTGCCAGTCGTATACCGAGGTTGTGGACTGGGTCGAGAATCTTTAGCGCACTCTCAGTGGCCGAATGGTACACCACGGCACCGTAGTCGAGGCGTGATTGTACGAGACTCTTATACAGGCTAAGCAGACACTTCCTGTCACTGCCCCAGGTTGTTCTAGAGAGCAGCTTGAGGAGGTTCATGGTCTTCTGGCACTTTTCTTTAAGATATCTTAGGTGGGGAATGCAGTTGGGTTTTGTGTCCAGGATAACACCTAAGAATTTGTGTTCAGGGCTGAAAGTCAGTCTTTCTCCATTAAGGTTAATATCGGGTTGTGGTAGTACACCTCTCTTGTTTGAAAACAGGACACATGTGCTCTTTTGGGGGTTCAATTTGAAACCATTCTCGTCCGCCCACCTTGAGAATCTATTCAAGCCAAGTTGTAGCTGCCTCTCGCAAATGCTAAGATTGCATGACCTGAACCCTATCTATACATCGTCCACATAGACGGAATAGAAGAGTGTGCGAGGTAATACGGTGTGGAGGGAATTCATTTTAACAATAAATAACGTACAGCTCAGTACTCCACCCTGTGGTACACCTGTCTCCTGTATGAATGGTCGAGATTGCACGTTGCCAACTCTAACACGAAATGTCCTGTCAGAGAGATAACTTTCAACTATTCTCAGCAAGTTGCCGCGAATGCCCATTGCAGAAAGATCCCGAAGGATCCCAAAGCGCCACGTAGTATCATACGCCTTCTCCATATCAAGAAATACTGATAATACAAGCTGTTTGTGGATAAAGGCATCCCTGATATACATTTCCATGCGAACAAGCTGATCAGTCGTCGATCTGCCTTCTCTGAAACCACATTGATATGGGTCTAATTTCTTGTTTATTTCTAGGTAGTGAACCAAGCGACTGTTTACCTTTTTTCAAAAACTTTGCATAAGCAGCTCGTCAATGCTATAGGCCTATAACTATTTGGCAAAGAAGGGTCCTTACCCTGTTTCAAAATAGGAATTATGATGGCCTCTTCCCAAGCAGAGGGAATGCGGCCGGACGACCATATAGAATTGTAGAGACAAAGAAGGGTTTTTTGTGTTTCAGGCGGCAGGTGTTTAAGCATTTCATATAGGATGCGGTCAGCTCCGGGGGCAGATTGGTTGCAGCTGTTTAGGGCTGCCTGAAGCTCTGCCATGCAAAAGGGTCTATTGTATGCCTCGTATATTGTGCTTTTCCGTTCTAATGGTTGTCCTTCTATTTGCCTTTTGTACCTTTGGAATGTTTCAGAGTAGTGCGACGAGCTGGATATCTGTTCGAAATGTGCGCCAAGAAAGTTCGCCTGATCTTCCACGCTGTCGCCTTGAGTATTCACTAAAGGCAGAGAGTAAGGCTGTCGACCCTTTATTCTATTCACTCTGTTCCAAACCTTTGTTTCTTCAGTGTAAGAGTTAATGCCTGATATATACTTTCTCCAACTCTCTCTTCTAGCTTGTCGCCGCGTTCTTCGACCCTGGGATTTGACCTGCTTGAAATTGACTAGATTTTCTGCCGTCGGAGAATCCCGAAGTAAGCGCCATGCCTTGTTCTGCTTCTTACGCGCTATTCGACACTCATCATTCCACCACGGAAGACGCCGTTTTGTGGACAATCCGCTTGTTACAGCGATACATTTGGTGGAGTTGTCAAGGAGAAAACCCGTAAAATATTTAACCGCCGCATCTATGCTTAAAGCACTCATGTCGTCCCAGGATAAAGAAGAAAGCTTTCTGAACTTTTCCCAGTCAGCTGAGTCAGTTTTCCAGCGAGGTAATTGTGGGGGACATTCATTAGACATTGGTGTGCATAGAGCTACAGGGAAATGGTCACTCCCATAAGGGTTTTTAATAACTTTCCATTTAAGGTAAGGTAGAAGAGTAGGAGACGCAATGCTAAGGTCTATTGAGGAGTATGTTTTGTTTGCCACATTATAATACGTGGGCTCCTTCCCATTCAAAAGACATGCACCTGAAGAAAAAAGGAACTGTTCAATCAAGCGACCTCTCGCGTCGCAGCGCGGGTCGCCCCATAGGTTGCTGTGTGCATTTAAGTCTCCAAGCACAAGATATGGTTCAGGTAACTGATCTATTAATGTTTGGAATTCTTGTTTGTGAAGCTGAAAATGCGGTGGTATATATAACGAGCAGACGGTTATCAGTTTATTTAAAAGTACAGCACGAACGGCCACTGCCTCAAGGGGTGTTTGTAGCCGTAAGTGTTGACAGGCTATAGATTTGTCAGCTATTATGGCTACGCCGCCGGATGATGCGAGGGCATCATCGCGATCCTTCCGAAAAATAACATAGTGACGAAGGAAGTGTTTATGTTTAGATTTCAAGTGAGTCTCTTGGACACACAGCACTTTAGGATTTAGTTGATTAAGGAGTTCTTGGACATCATCGAGGTTGCAAAGCAGGCCTCTGATATTCCACTGAATAATCAGTGTATCCATATTAAGATAAACGTTGTGCTATGTGTCAAAGAGAGTGAACTTGGTTTAGCTTATGTTGCCCTTTTGGGGCCCTGTAATTGGAGTTTTGTCTTTTTTGGAGCGATCGGCAAAATCGCGCCGCTCCTTAGGCGTCAACTGCGCCTTCTGACTCGGTGTTGTGTCCATGGCCTCTTGAGAGGCACTGGACAACTGCTCTTGCGAGCGGTGTGTTTTCCGTGAAAGCCTTGTCTCGGAAGACAAGGCCTTGGGGCCCACCATCCTGGTGGTTGATGGGTTTTTCTTGACCTCTGAGCTGGGCTGACTGGTGCCAGCACTAGCAGAAGCCTCCACTGTGGTCAAATTCGGGAGAGGTAGGGCAGCCTTCGCTGCTCCCACCGTGGGGGCGGGTGGCGTTGCCGTACGCTCGCTATGCGTGCTGCTGGCGTCCGCCAAGTGCCGTTGTGGTACTGCCCCCCGACGTACCACTTCGGCGAAAGATGCGGTCTGTGTAAATGTTGATGAGATGCGTTGCCTTGCTTCTCTGAAAGTTATGTTTTCTTTGACCTTTATCGCAATTATTTCTTTTTCTTTTTTCCAGACTTCGCATGATCGAGAGTATGCAGGGTGGCCACCATTACAATTGCTACAACGGGGCTCAGCCTTACAGTCATCTGCAGAATGATCGTTGATGCCGCATTTCGCACATGTTAGCCGCCCTCGGCAGCTCTGGGAAGCGTGGCCAAACCTCTGGCATTTAAAACAACGTCGCGGGTTAGGGATGTACGGTCGTACTCTGGTTTTGATATATCCAGTTTCTATTGTCTCTGGTAACGTGCTAGAGCCAAAGGTAACTATCAGGTGCTTAGTTGGCAGCTCCTTGTTGTCCCGTCTGATCTTTATTCTTTGTACGTTTATTACGTTTTCATCCTTCCATCCTTCCAGGAGTTCTTCTTCGGTCAAGTCCATTAAGTCAATGTCAGAAATTACGCCTTTGGACGAATTCATGGTTCGGTGTGCTGTTACACTGACGGGGATGTCTCCAAGTTCTACAAGGTTCGTTAGCTTGTCATGTTGTGTTTTGTCTTTCAATTCGAGTAATAAGTCGCCACTGGCCAGCTTGGTGATCTTATAGCCGCCTCCAATGGTCTCTGTGAGATACTTCGTCACAACGAATGGTGAAATCGTTCTTGCCTTCTTTTCAGGTTTTTCACTATGAACAACGTGGAATTTCGGGAAAGTCTGAGTGGCTTTGAGAGAAAATTGAAATGTACCATCGGTGCGCCCCCTTTTAGAGGGACGATCAGTTGAGAAGGGGTTGGAAGTTCCCATGGAATATGTTCAGTAATCAGCGACGATGCCAGTCACCCACCACCGAGCCCAACAAGGGGACAAGGCAAGGTATGTGGTGAAACAAGCCCTACCATGCCAACTGTACGTCGTCGCTATAACCACATATATTATAACCAAGGTAGGTCATACCACACCAGGTTAACCCTCGCCGCCAGGAATGTTGGAAGTTATCAGAATAAAAAGAACACAGGAAAGACTAAAAGGGAGAGGGAAAGACGAAGATGTGCGAAGAGAGAGACAGGAAAAGGCGACTGCCGATGTCGTCCAGGTGGGTCAGCCTGGAGGTGCCGTCTATGTGAAGCCGAGGCCGAAGAGGTGTGTTGCCTCCGCCGGGGGGCCTTAATGGTCCAAACACCCAGCATCGGCTCAACCCCCAGGATCCCCTTTTCCCCAGACACGGCTAAGCCGCGCACGGCTACACGCGGGAGGGTCCGACCCTCATGTGCTCGGGTCCGTGGTGTCGCGACACACCAAACGCCTGCTCACGCAGACGCCCCTGCGGGGAAAGAACATATTTAAGTCTTTCTTACACCCTCAAAGTGAAATCAGATTTCCATCATCCATGTCATTCAGTTATTCACGACCTGTCTACGGCTAGGCTTTTCCGTAACTGCCCAGGCACTAGACCTCCTCTGTCCCTTTGGTTGGAAGCTTTGTCCGAAGAAACGGGCACGTCGATTTCAGAAAATGTCATAATGGCAACTACGCAGCTTCCACCGCCTTGTGAGTGGAAGACTATCGAATGTGACGTGTCGTTTGCCGAAAGAACGAAACGAGCACCTGGGGCACACATACGCTCACATTTTGTTGAGCTTCAGGAGAAGTATTCTTGTGCTGAATTTTACACGGATGCGTCTAAGTCCCCTTCTGATGTTGCTTACGCAGCACTAGGACCAGTGTTTTTATTATCCGGTATATTGAACCCACATACATCTATTTTTACAGCGGAAGCATATGCAATACTTCAAGCACATCAACAAACGAATCTGACTAGGGCTATTGTGTTCATAGACTCATTGAGCGTAGTCCGAGCCCTAATGAATGTACGTATACATACAAACACTGTCTGTAATTAACTGTATTCATTGCTATGCTCAGCTTATAGTGCTCAAAAAATGATCATCCTATGCTGGGTACCTGGCCACTGTGGTATAAAAGGCAACGAAGCTGCTGACGAAAAAGCTACTACAGTAGCTTTTAGTCACACGGACATAAACATGCCCATCCCAGCCACAGATCTTAAAGCATACTTGCGTCACAAGCTGAAAATACACTGGCAGCAACAGTGGAATGCTCACATTTTAAATAAACTGCACTTGATAAAACCCAAATTAGGATATTGGGTATCGGAGAAAACATCACGATATCACGAAGTGCTCCTTTGTCGATTAAGAATAGGACACACTTACGGCACTCACTCTTATCTCTTGACTGGGGGTATCCTCCGACTTGTAGTAAGTGCGGCCAAAATCTCACAGTCCTGCAAGTACTTATTCAATGCCCTGCAATAGAATCACAGAGAAAGATGTATTTCATTTTTTGCATATTGCGAAAATATTCCTCTTCACCCGAAATTTTTTCTTAGCAATGAACCGCTTTTTAATCCGAAACTAGTCTTAGAGTTTTTAGCTGAAACAGACACTCTGGAAATCTTTTGGCAAGGGAATTTTAGCGCACGTATAACAGCCTTCTAAGGCTTTCTCGAAGCTAAAGTGTCAATGTTATGTTTTATTGCGTCATGCTTTTAACAAAACTTGATTACCATAGCCCACATCACTACTTAGTCAGTGTCATTATTTTAGCAACTATGTATTTTACGCCATCCACAGCAACCGATTTTAGGCCTTTTTACAGCCACGTCACATATACTATGAGAAATTCATTATCTAATTCATTGTCTACACCATTCACAATACACCGTTATCATCTTTGTCATGGCGCTCTTTGGCCATACCTGGCCCTTGCGCCATAAAACACCACACACCATCATTTACCGTTGTGTTATACGCTCCTGCTTAGACTATGGGTCCATAGTGTATGGCTCAGCAAAAAAGTCATATGAACCGCCTTGACCCAGCACAGGTCTGGCGGCCTCTGCAGTTCTGTGAGCTGTGGCCGAATCGCTGGTACTTAAAGCATCTTTGGGGATTTGGGATGTACGGTCTCACTCGTATTTTCACATACCCTGTCTCGATAGTGTCGTGTAGGTTGCTTGAGCCAAATGTAAGTATTAGGTGCATGGTATTGATTTCTTTTCCGTGACGTCTTATTTTTATTCTCTTAACATTGATCACGTTCTGATCATTCCAACCCTCTAGAAGTGCAGCTTCGGACAATTCTAGCAGATCAGCATCCGATACAACGCCACGGGTACTATTCATGGTACGGTGTGGGGTCACTGTGACTGGAAGACCCCCAAAAGATACAAGTTTGGACACTTTTTCATATTGTTTCTGATCGCGGACCTCTAGGAGAAGATCACCGCTAGCTATTTTCGATGCTTTGTATGAGGGACCGAAAACTTCCGTCAGAGACTTCGAGACAACGAAAGGTGAGATCATTCTCACCGTCTTCTCGGGCTTCTCAGAGTGGATGACATGCAAGCGGGGAAGGTTCTGTGCACGATTGCCAAAAAACTTAAGGTCATCTTTGGCGCACCCTCGTTTCTGAGGGCGATCAGGAAGTTTGGGGATGGTGATGATGTGTGGTATTTTGTGGCGGAAGGGCCAGGTTTGGCCAAAGAGCGCCATGACAAGTGGTAGTGTTAACGATGTATTATGGAAGATGTGACTTGGCTGTAAAGTGGCCTAAAAATAATCGCTGTAGAGTGCGTAATATCTAGGTGCTATAAAATTATGACGATGACTAATGACGAATACTATGAACATTAAAATCCATCGTAAAAGAATGATGCATTGTTTAAAATATGCGAGGTGTTAAATTGCTTAAAGCACCACTGCCTCGCCAGAGCCCTTGAACCACAAGGGCCTAGAGGCATGTGCTATTCAAAATAATTATCGCAGCGGCATCTTCTGAAGAGAGGAAGCGCTACGAACGTGTGGGGCTAATAACATGCAACACAACATCTTTCAAAAACCTAGGACGGCGTTGGTGTCAAAGAGTGGTTCTGGACCAAGTAACATAACAGGATGAAGGGGGGTGTGGTGCCGGTATGCTAAGAGAAAATGTTTTTTTCTTTCGGATTCGGCTTCCCGACACTCCAGTAGGACGTGGCGGACGGTCAGCCTCTCCCCGCATCTACCACAGGTTGGAGGCTCGTTTCCCGTGAGTAAGAAGGTATGTGTGCCATAAGTGTGTCCTATTCTTAGACGGCAGAATAGGACATCTGTCCGGCGGGATTTTGTTACAGCAGGCCAGAAACCTAATTGTGGCTTTATTACATGCAGTTTATTATTTATTTCTTCGTCCAACATGCGTTGCCAGTGGTTTCGTAGTTTCCTTCTTAAGAAAGGCTTCAGGTCTGTGACAGGGACCGAAGCAGTAGGATTAACTGCATGCGATGAAATTGATGTGGCCATCTGGTCCGCTAGTACATTTCCCTCGATGCCCCTATGTCCAGGCACCCAGCATATTATCACACGTTGGTTAGATATATATGCTTTACACAGTACGGAGTAGAGTTCATTAATTACCGGATTTTTGTGGCTACAGAAAGACATCAAGGCCTTCACAACACTAAGGGAGTCCTTATATATAATTGATTTCTGTAGTTTTGATTTCTTTATAGGCTTTACAACCGACAACAGTGCGTAGGCCTCAGCCGTAAAGATACTGGTTTCCGGATGTAGTACCTCGGATTCCGAGAAAGATGGACCGACGGCTGCATAGGACACCCCGTCGTGCGACTTTGATGCGTCTTTGTAGAACTCCGTGCAGGAGTATTTGTGCTGAAGTTCCCGGAAATGCATTTGCATTTCAATCTCTGGAGCATGTTTTGTGACGTCCACGAAAGATATATCGCATTGTATGAGCTGCCACTCCCAAGGAGGTAGCAGCTTGGCTGGATGCATAAGGCGAAGCTCGAGGAGTGGAACGTGCATTTCATCACTAAGCTCCCTCACGCGCAGTGAGAAAGGCTGTCTTACGGAGGGACGATTGCGAAAGAGTGTAGCATATGTCATGTCATTAATGGTATTAAAATAGGGATGTTGAGGATTTGAGTGGACTTTCATAAAATATGTTTGGATGATGTATATTTTCTGAAGATGAAGTGACCACTCATTTGATTCTGCATATAAACTTTGTATGGGACTTTTTCTGAAAGCGCCTGTGGCCAGTCGGATTCCTAGATGGTGGACTGGGTCTAGCATCTTTAGCGGGCTCGGGGCGGCAGAGTGACAAATCACGGCACCATAGTCTATTCGTGATCGAATGAGGCTTTTATAGAGTTTCAATAAACACATCCTGTCACTACCCCACGTAGTCTGCTAAAGAAGTTTCATTATGTTCATTGTTTTTAGACATTTTTCTTTCAGATGTTTAATGTGGGGGACGAAAGTGAGTCTGTAGTCCAGTGTAACACCTAGAAATTTGTGCTCTTTGTTTACAGGTATTTGTTGTCCATCCAGTTCTAAGCAAGGATCTGGGATCATTCCTCTCTTTCTTGTAAAAAGAACGCAAGAGCTTTTGTTAGGATTGATCTTAACAGGAAGCTTTAGCTCGGATGATGATGATGATGATATGTGGTGTTTAATGGCGCAAGGGCCAGGTGTGGCCAAAGAGCGCCATGACAAGTGGTGATGTTGACGATGTATTATGGAGATGTGGCTTGGCTGTAAACTGGCCTAAAAATTGTCGCTGTAAAGTGCGTAAAATCTACGTGCTATAAAATTATGGCGACGTCTCATGACGAATACTTTGAACATTAAAATCCATCGTAAAAGAATGATACAGAATAAAAGATATATGAGATAGTAAAATTATCTGGAGCACTGCTGCCTCACCGGAGCCCTTGAAACACAAGGGCCTAGAGGCGCGTGCTATACGAAAGAGCTATCACAGCGGCATCCTCTGAAGAGAGGACCCGCTACGAACACGTGGGGCTAAAAACATGCAAGACAACATCTTTCAGAAAACTTAGGACTGTGTTGGTGTCAAATAAAGGTTCTGGACCGAGTAGCATTACGGGATGTAGGGGGATGTGCTGCCGGTATGCTAGGGAAAAATGTTTTCTTCTTTCAGATTCGGCTGCCCGACACTCCAGGAGGACGTGGAGGACGGTCAGCCTTTCCCCGCATCTACCGCAGGTTGGAGGATCATTTTCAGTGAGTAGAAAGTTATGCGTGCCAAATGTGTGTCCTATTCTCAGGCGACAGAATAGGACATCTGTTCGCCGTGATTTTGTTACGGGGGGCCAAGAACCTAACTGTGGTTTTATCACGTGCAGTTTGTTATTTACTTCTGCGTCCCACATACGTTGCCAGTGGTTTCGCAGTTTTCTTCTTAAGAAAGGTTTCAGATCTGTGACAGGGACCGGAGCAGTAGGACTAACTGCATGCAATGAAATGGATGTGGCCATCTGGTCCGCTAGAACGTTACCCTCAATGCCCCTATGTCCGGGCACCCAGCATATAATGACATGCTGGTTAGACATATACGCTCTACAGAGAATGGAATAGAGCTCAGTTATTACGGGGTTTCTGTGTTTACAGTGTGACTTCAAGGCTTTTACTACACTTAGGGAGTCTGTAAATAAAATTGTCTTTTGAATATTTGATTTTCTGATATGTTTCACAGCCAACAATAGTGCATGCGCCTCAGCCGTAAATATACTTGTTTCAGGGTGCAGTACACCGGATTCCGAGAAGGATGGACCAATGGCTGCGTAGGACACCCCGGCATGCGACTTAGAAGCGTCTGTGTAAAACTCTGCGCACGAGTACTTGTGCTGGAGCTCCAAGAAATGCATTTCGATATGTGGCTCTGGCGCATGTTTAGTAACCTCTATAAAGGATGTGTCACACTATCAGCTGCCACTCCCAGGGTGGTACTAGCTTAGCTGGGGGCATTAAGCGTTGCTCGAGAACTGGGACATCCATTTCCGTGCAAAGTTCTCTTGCACGCAGTGAGAAAGGAAGTCTCATAGAGGGTCTGTTATGAAAAAGTGTTTCACACGTCAAGTCGTTAGCGGTTGTGAAACACGGATGTTCCTTATTAGAGCGAACCTTGAGAAAATATGTTAAGCTGATGTTTGTTCTTTGAAGATGGAGTGGCCACTCATCTGACTCTACATATAGGCTTTCAACAGGGCTTGTCCTAAATGCGCCAGTGGCCAAACGGATACCCAGATGGTTAACGGGGTCTAACATCTTAAGTGCGCTCGGTGCGGCAGAGTGATATGCTACGGCACCATAATCTAACCGTGATCGAACAAGGCTCTTGTAAATATTCAACAAACACTGTCTGTCGCTACCCCACGCTGTGTGGGATAGGATTTTAAGTAAGTTCATTGTTCTAAGACATTTTTCTTTCAGATGTTTTATGTGCGGAATGAAAGTAAGCCTGGAGTCAAGTATAACACCAAGAAATTTGTGATCTTTGTTTACAGGAATTTGTTGTCCGCCCAGTTCTACACAAGGATCTGGGACCAGGCCTCTCTTTCTTGTGAAGAGAACACAAGAACTTTTGTGGGGGTTGACTTTGAATCCGTTTTGGTCTGCCCACTTAGAAACCTTGTTCAAGCCTTGCTGTACCTGTCTTTCGCATACTGTGAGGTTGCAGGATTTGAAGCCTATTTGTATATCGTCTACGTATACGGAATAAAAAATGGCAGGTGGTAGTGAAGCACGTAGGGTGTTCATCTTAACGATAAAGAGAGTGCAGCTGAGCACGCCTCCCTGGGGTACACCAGTTTCCTGGGTAAAGGGACGTGACAGTGCATTGCCAACTTTTACACGGAAGGTACGATTGGACAAATAGCTTTCAATTATTTTCAACATATTTCCACAGATGCCCATTCCCGACAAACCTCGCAGGATCCCGTAACGCCATGTTGTATCATATGCCTTCTCCATATCAAGGAATATGGAGAGGAAGTACTGTTTGTGTACAAAGGCATCGCGAATATATCCTTCAATGCGCACAAGATGATCTGTTGTTGACCGCCCTTCTCGGAATCCACACTGATAAGGATCGAGCATTTTGTTGAGCTCAAGGAAATGTATAAGTCTGCGATTTATCATTTTTTCAAAAAGCTTACACAGACAATTAGTTAGAGCTATCGGACGGTAACTTGCCGCCAAGGAGGGGTCTTTCCCGTGCTTCAGAACAGGAACCACAATCGCTTCCTTCCATGTCGATGGGAGGTATCCGGAAGCCCAAATAGCGTTGAATAGTGTAAGTAGTGTAACTTGTGTGTCAGTATGTAGGTTTCTAATCATGTCATACATGACTGTCAGGTCCCGGTGCAGTGCTTTTGCATGTGTTCAAGGCAGCGTTCAACTCGGCAGTACTGAAAGGCCAGTTATACGGTTCATTCTGCCTGGATTTTCGAATGATTGGCTTACGTTCTATTATTTCTTTATATTTAAGAAAGGACTGGGAATAATTGATTGAGCTTGACACACGTTCAAAGTGCTCCCCAAGTGAATCTGCCTGGTCTTGCAGGATTTCGCCTTGCGTGTTTACCAAAGGGAGGGAGTATGTTTGTCGCGCTCTTATCCTACTAACCCTGTTCCAGACTTTGGCCTCATCTGTATACGAGTTGATACCTGATAAAAATTTCTGCCAGCTCTCTCTTCTGGCCTGTCGGCGGGTTCGCCTGCCTTGGGATTTTACTTTTTTAAAGTTTATGAGATTCTCCGCAGTGGGGGAGGCGCGTAGCAACCCCCACGCTTTGTTTTGTTTCTTACGAGCGATCCTACAATCCTTGTTCCACCACGGCACGCGCCGTTTACATGCCAAGCCATTTACTTGTGATATGCATTTAGATGCGGCATCTATTATGAAGGCTGTAAAATATTCCACAGCAGCATCAATTCCTAACGAGGACATGTCATCCCATGAAATACTGCTGAGAGTTCGAAATTTCTCCCAGTCAGCTGTATCAATCTTCCACTTAGGAGCCTGTGGTGTATATTCGTTCTCTTTAGGTGTTCGTAGCAGTATGGGGAAGTGGTCGCTTCCGTAAGGATTGTTTGTAACTTCCCATTCGAGTTCAGGCAGTAGTGACGGGGAGACTAGGCTAAGATCTATTGAAGAAAAGGATTTGTTGGCAAGACAGTAATATGTGGGTTCTTTCTTATTCAGAATGCACGCACCAGAAGAGAAAAGGAATTCTTCAACAAGTCGTCCTCGCGCATCTATACGAGGGTCGCCCCACAGGTAATTGTGTGCATTAAAATCGCCAAGAACAACATAAGGCTCTGGCAATTCATCCATGAAGGACTGAAATTCGTGTTTAGTTAATTTGTAATGTGGGGGTATATAAAGCGAGCAGATAGTGATGAGTTTGTTTAGCAGAACAACTCGCACCGCCACTGCTTCAAGGGGCGTTTGTAGCTGTAAGGGCTGACAGGCTATACTTTTATGAGTGACAATCGCAACACCACCCGATGATGCGACGGCATCATCGCGATCTTTGCGAAACGTAACATACGTTCGGAGAAAGTTTGTGTTTTTAGATTTTAAGTGTGTTTCCTGTAAACACAGCACTTTTGGATTATATTTGTGGATTAGTGGATTAGTGGATTAGGCGCCGGACACGTGCTCTTGCGAGCGGGAAGTTTTCAGAGGGAGTCCCGCCTTGGAGGGCAAGACCCCTGCGCCCACCAGCCCGGAGGTCGATGGGGCTCCCAGAGGGATTTGGCTGCGCTGGCCGTTGCCAGCGCTGGAAGGGGCCTCGGAGGCTGGGGCAGCCTCGGCTGCACCCACCTTCGGTGTCGGTGGCCCCGTCTGCTGGGTAGACGGAGCAGCGCTAGCTGCAACCGCCGCGGGGACAGATGGCGTAACTGCCGACTCACGGCTTGTGGGTCGGACAGCCGCCGGAGGCCGTTGTGACGCTGCCCCCTGACGCGCCACTTCGGCAAAGCTGGCCTTAGGAAGGTATGTTACCCGCCTGCGTGCCTCCTTGAATGAGATATTCTCTTTTACTTTGATTGTTACTATTTCTTTTTCTTTCTTCCAAGACGGGCATGACCGCGAGTATGCGGCATGCTCGCCATCACAATTTACACAGTGGAAAGAATTCTCACAGGCTTCAGAGGAGTGTTCATGCGCGCTGCATTTTGCACAAGTTTGGCGGCCTCGGCAGCTCTGCGAACTGTGGCCAAAACGCTGGCACTTGAAACATCGGAGGGGATTTGGCACGTACGGTCTTACACGGAGCTTGATGTACCCGGCCTCGATTGACTCGGGCAGGACACTTGAATTGAATGTGAGTATTAGGTGTTTGGTCGCAAGTTCTTTACCATCTCGCCTCATCTTAATTCTTTTGACATTTATAACACTTTGTTCACTGAAACCTTCCAAGAGCTCGGCCTCAGTGAGCTCCAGCAAATCATCGTCCGAGACAACGCCGCGGGTGGTATTCATCGTGCGGTGCGGGGTTACTACTACTTGGGTCTCCCCAAATGATACTAGTTTTGGCAGTTTCTCAAATTGTTTCAGATCGCGGAGCTCCAAGAGGAGGTCACCGCTAGCCATCCTCGACGCCTTATAACCTGGGCCAAAAACTTCGGTAAGGGTCTTAGATACAAGGAAGGGGGAGATTGTTCGGACTTGTTTAGCTGGTTTTTCTGTGTGGATCACATGAAAACGAGGAAAATTGTGGACTTGGCGTCCGAAAAACTGAAATACTTCTTCGGTGCGCCCTCGTTTCTGAGGGCGATCAGGTAGTTTAGGAAACGCGTTTTCCATAGGTACAGTTGGGTTTTCGGCCGCGATGCCGACCACCCACCATGGAGCCCAACAGGGGGACGTGACAGAAGTTCCTGCTGGACAAACCCTGCCAACGCCAGCCGTACATCGCTGCTATAACCAAATACAGCATAACCAAGGCTGGCTAGCTACACAAGGTTAACCCTTGCCGCCGGGAAACTAGGAAGTGAGGAGAAATGATGAGAAGACAGGAAAGATGAAAAAGGCGAGAGAGAAAGACGAAGATTGGAGAGGAGGACAGGAAAAGGCGACTGCCGATTTCCCCCGGGTGGGTCAGTCCGGGGGTGCCGTCTACGTGAAGCAGAGGCCAAAGAAGTGTGTTGCCTCCGCCGGGGGGCCTTAAAGGTCCAAACACCCGGCATCGGCTCAACCCCCAGGATCCCCCTTTCCCCGGACACGGCTAAGCCGCGCACGGCTACACGCGGGAGGGTCCAACCCTCGTGTGCTCGGGTCCGTGGTGTCGCAACACACCAAACGCCTGCTGACGCAGACGCCCCTGCGGGGTTCCTTTTCTCTTCTTGCCCGGGATGATTTCAGTGAGTGTGTGCTCGATCTTGATATTGCTTTGCAGCTCGTGTTCGATGAACGTGAGTCCCTTCCTGACCAGGGTGCACAGGCCTCTGCCGTCGGGTGGTCCCTTGTGCACTCTGTAGCCGGGAAGGGACGGTGCGTTGGTTAGTGTTTCTTGTAGTAGTATAACGTCTGGCTTGCGCGCGGCATGTACGATGTGCTGTTGGATGATTGCCTTCTTCCTTCCGAAGCCGCGACAGTTCCACTGCCACGCGGTTACACCTGCTGCTGCTGGTGTTGCGTTGGCGGCCATGATTGCGTTGGCGTGTACGGGGCTCCCTGGTTGGGTGGATGTTGCGCGAAGAGGGGCGCAAACGTCGGGTGGCTTACCATCGGCTGTAAGGTCCTTTCGATGTAGGCGAATCTGTTCGCGTTCTCAGCTTGGTAGGTCTCCATTGTTTGTTTCAATGCTGTCACTGCTGCGATGTTCGTCGTGATTAGCTGTTCGAGTTTGCTGAATGTCGCTTCGAATTTCGCTTCGAGGCTGTCGATGCGATCGTTTTCTGTTTGCGTGCGCGTGGCCTCAATGGCTCGCTTCTTCGGTGCCGGTTCCTCTATGGCTTTCTCCTGGATGTTCGTTGTCATTTCCTCGGTCTTGCTTGTGCTTGGCGTGGGTCTCTGTAGTGGCTCGTTGTTGCATAGCAGCAACTGACGGATCTCGGCGATCTCTTGCGTGAGGTTGTTGATGGTCGCTCGCAACGCCGCGTTTTCTTGTCTTAGGATCTCATTTGCCTCCTGCACCTTGTTCATATCTTCTGTTTTCGTGGTTTCGGTGATTTTCTGCGCGTTCCTTATAATATTTCCTTTCGCTGCGTCGACCCAGCTCACTCGCTCACGTGATGGTGACGTTTTCCTGCTGAGGCTTCTCTTGCAGCAGCTGCTGTCTCTGGATTTGGGCGCGCGGTTTTTCGATGGGGTCCTTGACTTTCGAGTATCTGGCGGCTTGTCTAGTGGCGGGAAATCGCTCTCCGACAGCAGCTGGCGTTCGGCCTGTCGGCGCTCCCATTGTCGCTTGCGCACTACGTAGGGGATCTTGTACTTCGCCTTGCACGTTCGGTCTCCGGTCGGGTGTTCGTCTCCGCACAACTTACATTTTGGGGTACAGCGATGGTCTTCTGTAGGGTTCGCGAGTCCGCAGGCCAGGCACGTCTTGATTGTGGGGGTCGGGCACACGTCCTTGCGGTGTCCCACTCGGCCGCACTGCTGGCAGACGTCGATCTGTTTCTTGTAGAGGCGGCACGGTATCAGGGTGACTCCGTATCGGACGAAGTTCGGTACCTTGGGTCCCTGGAACACCACAATCGCCGTGGTCGTGCTTCCAATCCTTTTTGCAGCCACTGCTAGCGCGTTCCTCTCGTTGACGATTTTTCTATCTAGCTCGTCAGCGCTCGCGTCGATGGGAATGCCTCTGATGACGCCCTTTACGGTGTCGTGAGGTGCCGTGCGATATGCGCTGACCTCGTAGGGTTTGCCTTGAATAGATATTTCCTGGATTTTAGCGTACCTTGCCGCGTTGTCTTCGTTCGGTGTACTGACGACCATGATGTTCTGTTGCTTATTGGGGCAGATGGTGTCCGCGGCGCTTTCCTCGCGCGTCACCTTGGCCGCAGCGAGTATGGCCGCAGCGACGGTGGTGGTGCCGGTCTTGACGATGTCCAGTCCCCCTCTGGGTCTGACAACTATCTTGCTTTCTTCTGGTGGCATGGCTGGCATGCGTGCTGCTTTGATGGCCGCGGCTCTGAAGATCTTGTAGAATTTCGACCTCGTGCTTGTTTGACTCCCGCCGGGTCCGTCGGGCTTGCCGCTGGCGGGGGTCCGCTGGCGCAGCCTCGACATGCGTTCCCCCGCGAGCGTCCATCCGGCGTCGCTGTGGTATTCCTCGGGTGATATCTCTTTTCCTTGAACTTGAACGCACATGTGATTGTCCACGATCATTGTTGTTTGAGAGGGCGCGTCCATCTCGGAGCTGACGAGCGGCAGCCGCCGGGATGTACGGCAGGCCGCTGTCGGTGCGACGGTGTTGGGCTTAGTGTCCGTGGAACACGCCTAAGCCTAGCAATCCTTCGCACGGCGGTAGTAGAAGTAGTCACGAAATGTGGCAAAGAAAAACGCACCTCTGGGGTCAGCCGGTATCGGTCGATGCCGCTCGCCTTCACGGACACATTGGTGCAAGCAAAACTTTGGTTCGAGGTAATTAGCACTGCGTAATTGGCTAGCAATCACGGAGCCGATCTCTGACTAGGGACGAGCGCTTCTCGCATGAGCCCAAGGCAGCTCTCAACTCGGCAATACCGAAAAGGCAGTTGTACGATTCATTCTGTAGACATTTTCTTTTGAGTGGCTTACATTCTTCTATTTGCTTATACTTCAGGAATGATTTCGAATAATGTTTTGAACTTGACACACTCTCAAAGTGCTCCCCAAGTCAGTCTGCCTGATGTTGCAGCGTGTCACCCTGTGTGTTTACCAGAGGGAGTGAATATGTTTGTCTCCCTCTAATTCTATTTACGCCGTTCCAGACTGTCGCCTCATCTGTAAACGAGTTCATGTTCGATAAAAACTATTGCCAACTCTCTCTTCTGGCCTGTCGGCGGGTTCTCCTGCCTTGAGACTTAAATTTCTTAAAGTTAACAAGATTCTCTGCAGTGGGCGAAGCACGTAGCAACCCCCACGCTTTGTTTTGATTCCTAAGTGCGACTCTACATTCATCGTTCCACCACGGGACATGCCATTTGCATGCCGAGCCACTTACTTCACGTATGCATTTACATGCGGCATCTATAATGAAAGCTGTAAAGTAATCCACAGCAGCATCAATTTCTAACGAGGACATGTCATCCCATGATATGCTAGTTAAGGTTCGGAATTTCTCCCAGTCGGCTGTATCGGTTTTCCACCTAGGAGCCTGTGGTAGACATTCGTTTTCTTTATATGTTCTTAGAAGTATAGGTAAGTGGTCACTCCCGTAAGGATTGTCGTTAACTTCCCATTCAAGTTCAGACAGTAGTGACGGGGAGACTAGGCTAAGATCTATTGAAGAGAATGTTCTATTTGCAAGATAATAGTATGTCGCTTCCTTCTTATTCAGAACACAAGCACCAGAAGAGAAAAGAAACTGTTCAACAAGACGTCCTCGTGCATCTATACGAGGGTCGCCCCACAGGTAGTTGTGTGCATTGAAGTCGCCAAGAACCAGATAAGGCTCTGGCAATTCATCTATAAAGGATTGAAATTCATGTTTAGTTAATTTGTAATGTGGAGGTATATAAAGCGAGCAAATAGTGATGAGTTTGTTTAGCAGAACAGCTCGCACCGCCACTGCTTCAAGGGGCGTTCGTAGCTGTAAAGGTTGACATGCTATACTTTTATGAGTGAGAATCGCCACACCACCCGATGATGCGACGGCATCATCGCGGTCTTTGCGAAACGTAACATACGTACGGAGAAAGTTTGTGTGTTTGGATTTTAAATGTGTTTCCTGTAAACACAGCACTTTTGGATTATGTTTGTGGATGAGTTCTTGCAAGTCATCAATGTTTCTAAGAAGACCTCGGACGTTCCACTGGATTATTTGTGTATCCATATTTAAAGTAAGTTGGTGCTGTGTGTACGGAAACGGAAAGATGCCTTAGATTACAGAGCTCTTCCGAGGCCCTGTAATTGGGGTTTTGCTCTTTCTGAAGCGTTCGAGTGAGCCTCGCCGCTCCTTAGGCGCTTGGTGCGCCTTGAGGGTAGGTGTAATGTCCATTGCCTCCTGTGAGGCGCCGGACACGTGCTCTTGCGAGCGAGAAGTTACTAGAGAGGGTCCCGCCTTGGAGGGCAAGACTCCTGCACCCACCAGCCCGGAGGTCGATGGGGCTCCCTGAGGGATTTGACTGCGCCGGCTGTTGCCAGTGCAGGAAGGGGCCGGGGAGGCTGGGGCGGCCTCGGCTGCGCCAACCTTCGGGGTCGATGATCCCTCATTCAGGGTTGACGGAGCAGCGCTAGCTGCCACCGCCGCGGGGGCAGATGGCGTAGCTGCCGACTCACTGCCTGTGGGTCGGACAGCCGCCGGAGGCCGTTGTGACGCTGCCCCCTGACGCGCCACTTCGGCAAAGCTTTTCTTTGGCAAGTATGCTACCCGCCTGCGTGCCTCTTTGAATGATATGTTTTCCTTTACTTTGATTGTGACTATGTCTTTCTCTTTTTTCCAGGACGGGCACGACCGCGAGTATGCGGCGTGCTCGCCTTCACAGTTTACACAATGGAGAGTGTTCACGCAAGCTTCAGAAGTATGTTCGTGTGCACTGCACTTCGCACAGGTTTGACGGCCTCGGCAGCTCTGCGAACTGTGCCCGAAGCGTTGGCATTTGAAACATCTAAGCGGATTTGGCACATATGGCCTAACACGGAGCTTGATGTACCCGGCCTCTACAGACTCGGGCAGAATACTTGAGCCGAAAGTCAATATAAGGTGTTTGGTCTTGATTTCTTTGCTGTCACGCCTGATCTTAATTCTTTTAACATTGATAACGTTCTGGTCACTGAAGCCCTCCAAGAGTTCATCCTCAGTGAGCTCCAGCAAGTCATCGTCCGAGACAACACCACGGCTTGTGTTCATGGTACGGTGCGGGGTTACTGTTACTTGGGTCTCCCCAAATGACACAAGTTTTCGCAGCTTCTCATACTACTTCTGATTTTGGAGCTCCAAAAGGAGATCACCACTTGACATTCTCGACACCTTATATCCTGTACCGAAAACTTCGGTTAAAGACTTGGAAACAAGGAATGGTGAAATTGATCGCACTAGTTTGTCTGGCTTTTCTGAGTGAATCACGTGGAATCAAGAAAAGTTGTGGACTTGTCGTCCGAAAAATTGAAAGAGATCTTCGGTACGCCCTCGTTTCTGAGGGGGATCAGGAAGTTTTGGGAAGGAAGTTTCCATGAAAAAGGTATAAAAATTCGGCAACAGCGCCAACCGCCCACCACGGAGCCGAACAAGGGGACGCGGCAGATCTTGCATACAAGTCTGCACGACGCCAGTCGTACGCCGCCACTATAACCAAATATGGTGTACCGAAGGTTGGATAGCCACGCAGGGTTAACCCTTGCCGACAAGGAGAAAGGAAGTAAACAGAAGAGGAAAGGAGAAAGGGAAGGTGGAAAGTAAGGGAACGACGAAGGTTGTAGGGAGAGAGTGACAGGAAAAGGCGACTGCCGATTTCCTCCAGGTGGGTCAGTCTGGAGGTGCCGTCTATGTGAAGCCGAGGCCGAAGAAGTGTGTTGCCTCCGCCGGGGGGCCTTAAAGGTCCAAACACCCAGCATCCGCTCGACCCCCAGGATCCCCTTATCCCCAGACACGGCTAAGCCGCGCACGGCCACACGTGGGAGGGTCCAACCCTCGTGTGCTCGGGTACGTGGTGTCGCCACACACCAAACGCCTCCTTACGCAGCCGCCCCTGCGAAGTGCCGGAGGAAGTTAGTATGCTTGGAAGTTCGTTGGGTTTCTTGAAGATACAGCACTTCAGGATTAAACTCAGAGGATTTCTTGGACGTCATCTAGGTTTCGGTTTAAAAAAGAAATTGTGCTGTGTGCCTAAAAAGAGACATTACTTTACAGGGCCTTTGTTAGGCCCTGAAATTGGTGTATTGTCTTTTTTTGGAGCGGTAGAGAAAAAACCTCGCCGCTGCTTCGACGCTACCTGCGCCGTTTGGCTTAGGCTGGTGTCCTTAGCCTCTTGCGTGGCACTGGACACCCGCTCCAGAGAGCGATGTGTGCGTCGTGTAGGCTTCATCTCAAGCGAATAAGTCTTCGTCCCCACCGGGCCGAAGGTCTACAAGAACCCTATGGTCTCTGCGGTACCCTGGCTGCTGCCGGAGCTTGAAGAGGGCACTGGCGTGGACAGTTTGAGAGATGGCAGGGCAGCGCTGGCTGCTCCCAGCGTAGGGGGCGGGTGGCGATAGCCTCGGCACGCTAGGCGTTGTCTTCTCTGCCGCCAGATGCCGTAGTGGTGCCGCCCCCCGTTGCACCACTTCAGCGAAAGATGTTTTCATTGTGAATACCGAGGAGATCCGTTGTCGCGCTTCACGGAATGTTATATTCTCCTTAAATTTTACAGCAATTATTTCCTTTTCTTTCTTCCAGGCTGCACACGCTCTGGAGTATGCAGGGTGGCTGCCGTCGCAGTTCGCACAACGTATCTAATCATTATTTCAGTCGTCAGCAGAGTGACCGGTTGTGCCGCACTTTGCGCACATAAGCTGCGGGATGCGTGACCAAATCTCTGACATTTGAAACAACGTCGCGGGTTAGGATTGTAGGGTCGAACACGAAGTTTAACATAGCCGGTTTCAAGAGACTCGGGTAAAGTAGTTGAACTGAAAGTGAGTATTAAATGCTTCGTTGGGATTTTGTTGTCATTCCGTCAAATTTTTATGTGCTGCACATGGATTACGCATTGATCCTTCCTTCCGTCCAGGAGTTCTTCATTCAATGCCATTAAATGTTCATCTGATACAACGCCTTTGACTGTGTTCATAGTTCGATGTGCGCTCACAGAAACAGGAATGTTACCAAAGGCTACGAGGTGTGCGAGTCTGTTGTATTCTTCTTTGTCTTTTAGTTCGAGGAGCACGTCCCCACTTGCCATCGTTGTTACCTTATAACCAGCTCCAATTATCTCTTTTAGGCACTTGGCCACAAGGAATGGTGAAATTGCTCTAGCTTTTGTGAATGTTTTTTCACAGTGAAGGACGTGGAATTTCGGAATTTTGGTGCGTACCCTTTTCGAGGCACGATCTGGTGAAGACGGGTTCGCGGATCCCATAGAAATAAGTGATTTGTTCGGCAACAGTGTCCACCACCCACTAGGGAGTCAAACCAGGGGACGTGGCAGAACATGTAAAGAAGTTGGCACAGCGCCAGCAGTGTGCCATTACTATAACCCAATATGGTATACCCAAGGTAAGACAGCCACACCAGGTTAACCCTTGCCGCCAGGAAAAGTCGAAGTGAATGGAAAAGATGAGAGAATAAGAAAGATTAAAAGTATGATGATGATGATGATATGTGGTGTTTAATGGCGCAAGGGCCAGGTGTGGCCAAAGAGCGCCATGACAAGTGGTGATGTCGAAGATGTATTATGGAGATGTGACTTGGCTGTAAAGTGGCCTAAAATAGTTGCTGTAAAGTTTATAAAATCTACGTGATATAAAATTATGGCGATGATTAATGACGAATACTATGAACATTAAAATCCATGGTAGGAGAATGATGCAAAATAGAAAATATATAAGACAGAAAAATTACTTGGGGCACTGCTGCCTCGCCAGCGCCCTTGAAACACAAGGGCCTGGAGGCATGTGCTATACGAAAGAGCTATCACAGCGGCATCCTCTCAAGAGAGGACCCGCTATGAACATGTGGGGCTGACAACATGCAAGACAACATCTTTCAGAGAACTTAGAACTGCGTTGGTGTGAAATAAAGGTTCTGGGCCGAGTAGCATTACAGGATGCAGGGGGATATGCTGCCGGTATGCTAGGGCAAAATGTTTCCTTCTCTCAGATTCGCCTGCCCGACGCTCCAGGAGGACGTGGAGGACGGTCAGCCTCTCCCCGCATCTACCGCAGGTTGGAGGATCATTTTCAGTGAGTAAAAAGTTATGCGTGCCCAATGTGTGTCCCATTCTGAGGCTCTAGAATAGGACATCTGTTCGCCGTGATTTTGTTACGGAGGGCCAAAAATATAACTCTGGCTTTATCACGCGCAGTTTGTTATTTATTTCTGCGTCCCACATATGTTGCCAGTCGTTTCGCAGTTTTCTTCTTAAGAAAGGCTTCAGGTCTGTTACAGGGACCGAAGCAGTAGGATTAACTGCATGCAATGAAATTTATGTGGCCATCTGGTCCACTAGAACGTTACCCTCGATGCCCCTATGTCCAGGCACCCAGCATATAATCACTTGTTGGTTAGATATATATGTTTACACAGTACGGAGTAGAGTTCATTAATTACCGGATTTTTGTGGTTACAGAAAGACATCACGGCCTTCACAACACTAAGGGAGTCCCTATATATAGCTGATTTCTGCAGTTTTGATATTGTTACGAACGCTTCTTCCTACCCCGCACCTCCAACAATGATGTTACGAGAAGGAAGAAGCGTTCGTCTATTTACAGGTGGCTTTTAATGGCTGAGCCAACAAGCGTAGACCATAGATACTGCTAAACACTTCCTCGTCGTCTCCAAGACCACCATCAGTGTCGTCTTCTTCCCACATTACCGACTGTGACAATATATTTATACGGTTTACGGCCGACAGACTTGCGAAGGCCTTAGCCGTAAAGATACTAGTTTCCGGATGCAGTACGTCGGATACCGAGAAGAATGGACCGACGGCTGCGTAGTACACCGCGTCGTGTGTCTTCGATGCGTCTGTGTAGAACTCCATGCGAGTTCTGGAGTTCCCGGAAATGCATTTAGATTTCAATCTATGGAGCGTGTTTTGTAGCTTGCATGAAAGATATATCGCATTGTATCAGCTGCCACTCGCAAGGAGGTAGCAGCTTGGCTGGATGCATTAGGCGTAGCTCGAGGAGTGGAACATGCATTTCATGACAAAGCTCCCTCACACGCAGCGAGAAAGGCTGTCTTACGGAGGGACGATTACAAAAGAGCGTAGCATATGTCATCTCGTTAAAGGTATTAAAACACGGATGTTGAGGATTAGAGTGGACATTCAGAAAATATGTTTGGCTGGTGTATGTTCCCTTCAGATGAAGTGACTATTCATTTGATTCTACATATAAATTTTGTATGCGACTTCTGAAAGCGCCAGTGGCCAGTCGGATTCCTAGATGGTGGACTGGGTCTAGCATCTTTAGTGCGCTCGGGGCGGCAGAGTGATAAATCACGGCACCATAGTCTAGTCGTGATCAAATGAGGCTTTTATAGAGATTCATTAAACACTTCCTGTCACTACCCCATGTAGTCTGGGATAGAAGTTTCATTATGTTCATTGTTTTTAGACATTTTTCCTTAAGATGTTTAATGTGGTGGACGAAAGTGAGTCTGTAGTCAAGTATAACACCTCGAAAATTGTGCTCTTTGTTTACAGGTATCTGTTTTCCACACAGTTCTAAGCAAGGATCTGGGATCAGTCCTCTCTTTCTTGTAAAAAGAACACAGGAGCTTTTGTTAGGGTTGATCTTAAATCCATTCTTGTCTGCCCAAATTGACAATTTGGTCAGGCCATGCTGTACTTGTCTCTCGCACACTGCGAGGTTAGAAGTCGTCCACGTAGACAGAGTAAAAGATGGCCGGAGGTAATGAAGCACGAGGCGTGTTCATCTTCACGATAAAGAGCGTGCAGCTGAGCGCGCCTCCTTGGGGTACACCTGTTTCTTCAGTAAAAGGACGTGAAAGTACATTGCCGACTTTTACCCGGAAGGTACGGCTGCACAGACAGCTTTTTATTAGGTTTAGCATATTAACATGGATATCATTTCTAACAGGTCTCTGAAGATTCCGTAACGCCACGTTGTGTCATACGCCTTTTACATATCTAGAAATATCGATAAAAAGAACTGTTTATGTATAAATGCGTCCCGGATATTTCCTTCAACACGTACGAGATGATCGGTGTTGGAGCGCCCTTCTAGGAAGCCGCACTGATAAGGATCAAGAACTTTGCTCTGTTCAAGGAAATAAATGAGTCGCCGATTTATAATTTTTTCGAACACCTTACAAATGCAACTTGTGAGGGCTATCGGGCGGTAACTTGCCACTGAGGAAGGATCTTTGCCTTGTTTCAAAACAGGGACCACAATGGCTTCCTTCCATGCGGTTGGAAGGTACCCTGCATCCCAGATGGTGTTGAAAAGTGTGAGTAGTGTAAATTGCGTATCATTGTTTAAGTTTTTGAGGATTTCATACATGATTCTATCAGATCCCGGTGCAGAGCTCTTGCATGCGCTCAAGGCAGTTCTCAACTCGGCAGCACTAAAAGGACAGTTGTACGGTTCATTCTGTCGACATTTTCTTATGAGTGGCTTGCATTCTTCTATTTATTTATATTTCAGAAAGGATTGCGAATAATGGTTTCAGCTTGACACCCTCTCTAAGCGCGCTCCCCAAGCGAGTCTGCCTGATCTTGCAGTGCATCGCCCCGTGTATTTACTAGAGGGAGTGAATGTGTTTGTTGGCCTCTAATTCTATTTACCCTATTCGAGACTTCGGCCTCATCTTTAAACGAGGTAATACTCGATGAAAACTGCCAACCTTCTCTTCTTGCCTGTCGGCGGGTTCTCCTGCCTCGGGACTTTATTTTTTTAAAGTTGACAAGATTCTCAGCAGTGGGAGGAGCGCGTAGCAACCCCCACGCTTTGTTCTATTTACTACGAGCGATTGTACATTCATCGTTCCACCATGGGACACACCGTTTGCATGTCAAGCCACTCACTTCACTTATGCATTTAGACGCCGCATCTATTATGAAGGCTGTAAAATACTCCACAGCAGCATCAATTCCTAACGAGGACATGTCATCCCATGATATACTAGAAAGGGTTCGAAATTGCTCCCAGTCGGCGTGTCTATCTTCCACCTAGGAGCTTGTGGAGGATATTCGTTTTCTTTAGATGTTCTTATCAGTATGGGGAAGTGGTCGCTCCCGTAAGGATTGTTTGTAACTTCCCATTCGAGTTGAGGCATTATAGAAGAGGAAACTATGCTGAGATCAATAAAGGAAAAGGTTCTGTTTGCAAGACTAATATGTGGGCTCCTTCTTATTCAGAAGGCACGCACCAGATGGAAAAAAGAACTGTTCAACAAGGCGACATCGCGCGTCTATACGAGCGTCGCCCCACAGGCAGGTGTGCGCGTTAAAATCGCCAAGGACAACATAAGGTTCTGGCAATTCATCTATGAAGGACTGAAATTCGTGTTTGCTTAATTTGTAATGTGGAGGTATATAAAGCCAACAAATAGTGATAAGTTTGTTTAGCAGAACAAGTCGAACCGCCACTGCTTCAAGGGCCGTTTGTTGCTGTAAAAGTTGACACGCTTTACTTCTATGAGTGACAATGGCAACATCGCCCTATGATGCGACGACATCATCGCGATCTTTGCGAAAAGTTATATACTGTCGTAGAAATTTTGTGGGTTTGTTTTTTAAGTGTGTTTCCTGTAAACACAGCACTTGTGGATTGTGTTTTTGGATGAGTTCCTGCACATCATCAAAGTTTCGAAGAGCTCTGACGTTCCATTGAATTATCTGTGTATCCATGTTGGTAGTAACTAGGTGCTGTGTCTACAGAAACAGAAGTATTAATTACAGAGATTTCGAAGATTACATTACAGAGCTCTTTCGAGGCCCTGTAATCGGGGTCTTGCCTTTCTGGAGCGTTCGAGGGCGCCTCGTTGCTCCTTAGGCGCTTGGCGCGTCTTGAGGACAGGTGTAGTGTTCATTGCCTCTAGTGACGCACCGGACACGTGCTCTTCCGATCGAGATGTTTTCAGAGAGAATCCCGCCTTGGAGGGCAAGACCCCTGCGCCCACCAGCCCGGAGGTCGATGGGGCTCCCTGAGGGATTTGGCTGCGCCGGCTGGTGCCAGCGCTGGAAGGGGCCGGGGAGGTTAGGGCAGCCTCGGCGGCGCCCACGTTCGGGGTCGATGGTCCCTTCTACTCGGTTGGCGGAGCAGCGCTAGCTACAACCACCGTGGGGGCAGACGGCGTAAATGCCGACTCACTGCTTGTGGGTCGGACAGCCGCCGGAGGCCGTTGTGACGCTGCCCCCTGACGCGCCACTTTAGCAAAGCTTTCCTTTGGCAGGTATGCTACCCGCCTGCGTGCTTCTTTGAACGGTATGTTTTCCTTAACATTGATTGTGACTTTTTTCTTTTTTCTATGTAGGACAGGACCGCGAGTACGCCGCGTGTTCCCCATCACAGTTCACGCAGTGGAGATAGTTCTCACAAGCTTCAGAGGTGTGTTACTGGGCGCTGCATTTCGCACAGGTTTGGGGGCCTCGGTAGCTCTGCGAGCTGTGGCCGAAACGTTGGCATTTGAAACATCTCAGGGGATTTGGCACATACGGTCTTACACGGAGCTTGATGTACCCGGCCTCGATTGACTCGGGCAGGACACTTGAATCGAAGGTGAGTATTAGGTGTTTGGTCGCAATTTCTTGACCATCTCGCCTCATCTTGATTCTTTAGACATTTATGACATTCTGTTCACTGCAGCTCTCCAAGAGTTCAGCCTCAGTGAGCTCTAGCAAATCATCGTCCGAGACAACGCAGCGGGTGGTATTCATCGTACGGTGCTGGGTTACTACTACTTGGGTCTCCCCAAATGATACTAGTTTAGGCAGTTGCTCAAAATGTTTCTGATCGCGGAGCTCCAAGAGGAGGTGACCGCTAGCCATCCTTGACGCCTTATAACCTGGTCCAAAAACTTCGGTAAGGGACTTCGATACAAGGAATAGTGAAATTGTTCGCACTGGTTTAGCTGGTTTTTCAGAATGGATGACGTGGAAACGAGGGAAAGATTCTTTTTGCCGACCAAAAGATTGGAATAGTTCATCGGTCCGCCCTCTTTTCTGAGGGCAATCAGGGAGTGGGCGGAAGGAGCTAGCCATAAAGATATGTGAGATTTCGGCAGTAATGCCAGCCACCCACCGTGGAGTCCTACAAGGGGACGCTGCAGGACCTGTGAAACACGGCCTGCAAAAGCGAGCTGTACATTACCACTATAACCAAATATGAAATAACCTAGGTTGGCTATTCACACAAGGTTAACCCTTGCTGCCTGGAAAAATTGGAAGTAAAGGAAATCCAGAAGTAGACTGCAAAGGTGGAAAGTAAAGGAAAGACGAAGGTTGTAGGGAGAGAGAGACAGGAAAGGACGACTGCCGATTTCCCCCAGGTGGGTCATTCTGGAGGTGCCGTGTATGTGAAGCAGAGGCCGAAGAGGTGTGTTGCCTCCGCCGGGGGGCCTTAAAGGTCCAAACACCCAGCTACGGCTCAACCTACCGGATCCCCCTTTCCCCAGACACGGCTAAGCCGCGCACGGTTACACGCGGGAGGGTCCAACCCTCGTTTGATTGGGTACATGGTGTCGGAACACACCAAACGCCTGCTCACGCAGACGCCCCTGCGGGGTCTTTCCAAGATGAACGTATATGACCAGTTGCAAAAAATTCTTATTGTAAAGAATTAAGATGCAGTTTAGGTTCTGATAAGGCATTCTTGAGTATTTCATATGTTATATTGGGTCAGAACCTGGAGCCGAGCTACCACAAGAGCCTAGGCCAAGCTTGAGCTCATGGAACGTTAATGGTCTATTGTACCCTTCTGATGACATTTTTGGAGCAGAGGAATATTTTCAGCTATTCTTTTATGGTTTAAGAAATTTTCGGAATAATTTTCCGAACCTGATACTCTCTCAAAGTGCTCGCCAGGAGTGTTTGCTTGGTCTTCTATTGAATCACCAGAGCCAGTGACGAGAGGAAAAGGATTTGGACGTTGTCCTTTTAGTTTACGTACCGTTATATGCTTTGCTAACATCTGTGTATGAGTTTATTGAGGATATGTAGCGTGTCTAGCTTTCTCTTTTGGATATTCGGCGGATACAGCGTCCATTTGCTTTGCACCGCTTAAATTCTATTAGATTTTCTGTGGTTGGGTAGCGTGAAAATCTACTCCATGCTTTGCTCTGGCGTTTCTTTGCAGTTTCGCAGTCTTTGTTCCACCACGGCTTTGGATTGAATTTATCTGTACAGGACTGAGGTATTCAGTTTTTAGCAGAACAGAGGATATGTGCAGCGATGTAACTGGCCAGTTCCTCTACACTTATGTGGTCCACACCTTCCAGGCACAGTTTACATATGTTTCTGGGTTTCGACCAATCTGCACTATGAAGTAGCCACTTTTTGGGGCAAGCTGGTCCATCGCGCCACATTGTTGTTTCTAGGAGTGTTGGGTAATGATCGCTCCCATATGGATTACTGATGATGATGATGTGTGGTGTTTTGTGGCGCAAGGGCCAGGTTTGGCCAAAGAGCGCCATGATAAGTGGTAATGTAGGATTACTGATAACTCTCCATTCCAGGTATGGAAGAAGTGACGCTGACCCTATGGCTAAGTGTACACATGAATAAGTGTTGTGTGTAGGACTGTAAAAAGTTGGCTCTGTTTTGTTAAATAGACAGGCTCCAGAAGAAAGAAGGAAGTTTTCTATTGCCCGTCCTCTCGCATCACATCTTGAGTCACCCCAGAATGTTCTGTGAGCATTGAAGTCTCCTATTACTCTATAGGGTTCGGGAAGCTGGTCAATCAGCTTTTCAAACTCTGCAATGTCAAATCGTTCATCAGGCGATAAATACATCGAGCAAATAGTTATGAGTTGGTTGAACAATATAGCCCGAACAGCCACTGCTTCAAATGAACGTTGGAGTGATGCATGCTGGCATGCTACTGACTTTTGGGCTATGATTGCCACACCACCTGAAGAAGAATTACCATTATTTCTATCTTTACGGAACATTATGTACTGTCTTCAGAAGTTCTGGTGTGTAGACTTTAAATGCGTTTCTTGAACACAGAACAGTCGTGGTTGATATTCCTCTAGTAGACCTTTGACGTCATCTAGATTGCGGAATAAGCCCCTGGCATTACACTGAATTATTTGTGTAGCCATATCGAGGAAGATTGTTGTCTGTGTTCAAGAGCACGTGGTAAGGATATATGAATATGTATACAAGGGCGGTAACCGTTTAGGTTACCGGTTCCTTTCTTTGAGCAGCTACAGGAATTTTCTCTCTCCTAGCGCGCTCCTGAGAGCGCTGATCTTTTGGTGTCTATGACGCCGGGGATTTTTATCGACCTCTATAATCTTCTCTGATGCGCTGGAGGATCGTGAACTAGGCGCCGAAACTCACGTCCCAGGACGCGGAGTTCGCATTAGCTTTGGGACCTGCGGAACCGGAGTCGGCAGGTCCACCTTTGTTGTTCATGATGCAGCACTTGCTGCAGCCACCAGGGGGGCAGGCGGAGTGATTACCGGACCACTACCAGTGACCGTGGTGGACTCCTCAGGGATTTGTGACGCTGCCTCCCGCCGTGCCACCTCGGAAAAGCTTGTGTGATTTAAGTATGACAGACGTTTCCTTGCTTCGTGAAATGTTATATTTTCTTTGACCTTTAGTGCAATGATTTCTTTTACTTTCTTCGATTTAGGGCACATTCTAGAGTAGGCTGGATGGCTTCTATCACAGTACACGCAATGTGGAGATGAGTCGCAAGTGTCTGATGGATGATCGTTCGAGTTGCATTTCGCGCAAGTCTGCCTTCCTCGGCATGTCTTGGACCCGTGCCCATTCCTCTGGTACTTAAAGCACCGTCGAGGATTTGGGATGTACGGCCTAACACGTAGTTTGATATAGCCTGCATCCACTGTACTAGGCCACACATTGGTACCATAAGTTAGTACAATGTGCTTTGTTCGAAGTTGTTCATTATTCCTGCGGATTAGGATTTTTCTACCTTGATGACATTTTGGCCCTGAAAACCTCCAAGAAGCTCTTCATTACTAAGCTCCAAGAAGTCTTCTTCAGAAATTACTCCACGGCTCGTATTCATGGTTCGATGTGCCGACACAGTGATTGCAACATCGCCAATGCATTTTAAGTCATTCATTTTATCCTATTCGGTTTTATCTTTCAATTCAAGGAGTATGTCTCCACTGGACATCTTCTTGGCTTTGTAGCCAGGTCCTATCGTGTTTGCGAGACATTTCGCCACCAGGAAGGGGGAGAAATTGCGCACGCTTGTGTTGCCTTCACTGTGTATGACATGGTACTTAGGGAAGTGTTCCTTATTTCTCTTCAAAAAGAATTGGAAGCTTGCATCGGTGCGCCCTCTTTTTAGAGGGCGATCAAGGGATAGTGGCTTACTTGAAGCCATATAGGGGTCTTGATTTCGGCAACAGCGCCAACCGCCCACCACCGAGCCCAACATGGGGACGGAGCATATCCTACGAGTAAGAGAAGCCCTCGCCAGTTGTACGGTATTTAACCCAGTCTGGAGTACCCAAGGTTGGCCACCCACACAAAGTTAACCCTCGCTGCCAGGTAAGTAGCAAGTAAATAGAAGAGAGGAGAAGACAGGAAAGATTGAAAGAAAGAGAGAAAGACGCAGAATGGAGAGGGGTACAGGAAAAGGCAACAACCGATTTCCCCCGGGTGGGTCAGTCCGGGGGTGCCGTCTACGTAACGCCGAGGCCAAAGAGGTGTGTTGCCTCGGCCGAGGGGTCGTAAAGGTCCAAACACTCGGCATCGGCTCAACCCCCAGGATCCCCTTTCCCCGGACACGGCTAAGCCGAGCATGGTTAGACGCGGGAGGGGCCAACCCTCGTGGGCTCGGGTACGTGGTTTCGCAACACACCAAGCGCCTGCTGACGCAGACGCCCCTGCGGGGGAAGATGATTGGTTGTGTTTGTGATATAAAACATCTGCGATTAGGCCGGATGTTTGGAGACTACTGTCAAGTGCTTTTCAAGATACATTAATGATGATCAAGATACATTCAATATACTCAAGATAATCAAGATACATTCATGAGACCCATTGGGGACCTTGTCCCGAATGGATCTCATGGGACAAGGGTCACATATACGCTCAGTAGAAGCACTCCTGCTTGGTGTTTATTTCTGTATTAGTATGCAGAGATATTGATTTCAATCAAATATACACATATAAAGGCAAAGCTTATGAACTCTAAAGCAATGCATGCAACGATTGACGTTGCATGCATTACGTCATTACGAGGTACGTCATTGACGTTCCATAAAGCAAACGCACCCTAAACATGAATTTTCTTACAGCTACCCATATTTCTGCCATTTTCCTGCACTTACCTGACATCCATGAATGTAAAATATTTCACCGAACCGAGTGAATGTAGCGCATCGTATGATTTATAATTTGCGTATGTTAAACTATTCAATAACTGTTTCCAATCAGCAGTGAGTGGCCCGTTGTGCCCAGTTTTTCATTGCGGGGAACTTATTTGACGGTTTAAATTTATTCTTGAAAGCTAATGGCTACGAACAATTGTACTTTGGAGCATATAGGAACACCACAGGAAAGCCCAGGATCGACTGAAGCATGAAAGGGCAGCTTTTATTTAATATATACAAAGATATAATCGATGTGCGTTGTTTTTTTATCTGGAGAAAACTTGGGAGAATGATTGTGCTCGCGATAAGAAACTGCTGCAAACAGGACATTCAACGATGCATTCAACGATGGTTGGAGATGAGTCATTGGCGTTCGATAAAAAGCAAGCTTATTCCGACGATAACCTTTAATTCCACTGCCCGTATTTCTGGCAGCTTCTTACACTTGCCTATCATCCGTGAATGCAAAATGTTTCTCCGCACCAAGTGTATATGATGCTTCGTATAATTTATCAGTTTCCAAAGTTAAGCTATTCAATAACTGCTTCCAATCAGTACCGACTGGCCCGTTGGGCCGCGTCTTTCATTGTATGGAATTTATTTCTTTGACGGATTGGATTTATTCCTGAAAGCTGATGCCTACGAACAATTGCGCTTCGGAGCTTGTAGGAACACACCAACCGAACCGAAAGCCTAGGATTGACTGAAGCATGAACTGCCAGCTTCTAGGTATTTAAGAAATATATTATATGTGCGGCATTTATTATCTAAAGAAAGCTTTAGAGAATCATTGTGCTTCTCATTATAAAACTGCTGCGGTTAGGACGAATGTTGACACTACTGTCAATTGCTTTGCAGTGCTGCTGATACATTCACGAGGTCCATTCGGGACCCTGTATTATTCGGTAAGGGTCACACTTACGCTCAGCAGAAGCACTCCTTTTTTGTTTATTTGTGTATTTGAATGCAGAGTTGTCGATTTCAATCACATGTATACATATTTATATAAAAGTTATGAACTATAAAGCAATGCATGCAACGTTGTTGGGAGATACGTCATTGACCTTCGATAAAGCAAACCCACCTCGAAAATTAATTTTATTAAAGCTGTCCATATTTCTGGTATTTTCCTGCACTGGCCTCACATCCATTAATGTAAAATATTTCTCCGAACCGTGTTGTATAAAACGCAGCGTATGATTTCTAATTTTCGTACGTCAAACTATTCAATAACTGTTTCCAGTCAGTAGTGAGTGGCCCGTTGTGCTGCGTCTTTCATTGCGGGGAATTTATTTGACGGTTTAACTTTATTCTTGAAAGCTAATTGCCACGAACAATTCTACTTAGGAGCATATAGGAACACCACGCGTACCAAACCGAAACCCTAGGATCGGCTGAAGCATGAAAGGGCAGCTTTTATTTAATATTTACAAAGCTATAATAGATGTGCGTTGTTTCTGATCTGGAGAAAGCTTTGGAGAATGATTGTGCTGGTGATACAAAACTGCTGCAAATAAGGCAACTGTTTGGATGCTATTGTAAAGTGCGTTTCAGTGCTGCTGATACACTCATGAGGTCCATTGGGTATCCTGTATTTTTATTCGGTAAGGGTCACACATACGCTCAGCAGAAACACTCCTCCCTTTTTGTTTATTTGTGTATTTGGGTTCAGCGTTGTCGATTTCAATCATATATACATATTTATATAAAATTTAAGAACTATAAAGCAATGCATGCAACGATGGTTGGACATAGGTCATTGGCGTTCAATAAAAAGCAAGCTTATTCCGACGATTACCTTTAATTGCTCTGCCCGTATTTCTGGCAGCTTCTTACACTTGCCTATCATCCGTGAATGCAAAATGTTTCTCAGGACAGAGTGTATATGCTGCTTCGTATAATTTATAATTTTCGTAAGTTAAACTATTCAATAACTGCTTTCAATCAGTACCGAGTGGACCGTTGTGCCGCGTCTTTCATTGCGTGGAATTTATTTCTTTGACGGATTGGATTAATTCCTGAAAGCTAATGCCTACGAACAATTGCGCTTCGGAGCTCTTAGGAACACACCAACCGAACCGAAAGCCTAGGATTGACTGAAGCATGAACTGCCAGCTTGTAGGTAATATTCGAGAAAGATAACATGTGCGTTATTTATCTGAGAAAGCTTTGGAGAATAATTGTGCTTGTCATCTAAAACTGCTGCGGTTAGGACGAATGTTTGGAGACTACTGTCAAGTGCTCATCACTGTTGCTGATACATTCACGAGGTCCATTCGGGACCCTGTATTATTCGGTAAGGGTCACTATACGCTCAGAAGAAGCGCTCCATGTTCTTATATTTGCGAATTAGGATGCAGGGGTGTCGATTTCAATCAAATTATACAGATTTATGTAAAATTTCAGAACTATAAAAGCAATGCATGCAACGATGTTTTCAGATATGTCATGATATATGTCATATGCAGGTATCTGGCGCTTCTGGAACTCGTCCTTCACGCGGCTAATAAAGACACCAGATTCCACACATGTACTTTATAAACGCGGTGTTATATTGAATTCGCTTGCGTTGTTTGGCATCCCCGTCAAGCTTATATTTTCAAACTTGCTGAAATCGGTGCAGAACAAGACAACCAGTTTATTTCTACGATATTCGCGGTATTGAAGAGTCACTCCATCGATATAATCTTCTTCTCAGCCCGCTTGCCATGCGCAGAATGCTTTCACCACTACCATTTTTGTCACTCACAATTCCAAAGTATCTCTGCGATCGCGTTTGCGCATATTCTATCACCACGTCGTACTTCACGTCACGGTCATATCTATAAACCTTGCCTGATATTCTGTTCCACTAATAAGTATCACAATTCAACGTTAATTTGATTAATCACAGAGTAGAGCTCATTGCCTTCCAGAATTATCATCCTAATACATGGCAGTATCTTTTCCGCCATCGCTTCGAAATTATCTAGAAGACTGCGGCCTTCCACTTGTTGCGTAATGCGTGGAAATTTCTTTTTGACTATGTTTTATTGTATGTTAACTTTTATTGGGTTTTCGCCACCTTCTTTTACTGTGTGTGAGGTTCGTAACAGTTCAGAAGCGCATACTGGTTTGATATTGCTTAAACAACTGTATCGTATGTTTCATACCTACATACTTTCAAATGCATTCGTACTGCTATCGCCTTCCCCTGCCGTCTATGTAATATCCGCTAGCATTCCTGAGGTATTGTAAAAAAACATGGCTCTTCAATAGCTTATATTCGGGGACAAGTTTTATGTACCTTTACCTACCAGCACCTTCACTGACAAATTCGATACTCGTAATTTTTAATCACAAGAAAATAACGCTTTCTTTAGGTGAACTGTGCACAAGTGCTAATAGAAAGAACGATCACGAATAAAATCCGCGTTTACCTATGACAGCAGTGAGCGCCTGTAAATACTTTTGGAACGGTCTTTTTGTTCAGTTTAACTACGCACTTTCGGCGCAAGGAATCGAATACTGTCGCTAAACAAAATCGCACAACACGCAGAGACAGCGCTTCTTTGATGTGCTAAGGATCAGGCGCATGTCATTTATTAAATTTGCTCACGCACTCCGATTTGCAGAAAACGCTAACGGTACTGAGACCCAGCAGATGATCATGAAAAATAATCCTAGTGTGAACAACCAGCCATTGGTTCCGTGTCACGAAGGTGAATAGTATTCATTAAAAATATATTGTCTCTGGCATCTGAAAATAAACAGCGCAATGAAGTAGGCTTGTTTCCTGGTGCTTTCTTTTTACTCCCCGTTACGTGCTATATCTTAGTTCTTCTTGAGTAGAGTAATAATTTGTGAAGAAAAATGGTTGACAGGAAAAGCAGATCACGACTACACGATAGTCATTCTAATGACAGGTCAGCAAAAAAAAAAAAACGCAGTATATGATTCTGCTTAGTCGTACAAATAACGATTCCCTTCGTGCTTTGACGCTGGCGTGGGAACCGATTAGGTGGCCTTAATCTTGTGCCTTTGTCAATTCTTTCTCGACATTAAGCAAGCTCATCGCTTCAGATATTCTGACAGGTAAAAATGCGCATAACGTAGTAACGACGGGGCATCGCAGAGCAGACTAATTATCTGAGCCTGCTTATTCCAGAGTGACTGTGCATAGAGAATTTAGGCTATTTTAGGTCGAAACTATGAAACGAAGTCGTAATACCTGGATTACACAAGGGAAAACAAGCATCATTGTCACACACAGAAACTTTCATTGGATCTGGAGTGACACCTTCGTTCCTGCGCCGCAGTTTATGTGGAACTCGAAAGCGCAAATTGAGGAGATATTTGCCATTACTGCTGATAAGTATACTGATTTACTGCTGGAAAACTGCTGCTATATACTGCGGATTTTTCAGCCCCTGAAACTACCTTGACCCTGGCGCGGAAATATTTTGTTAGCCGAAGGAAAGGATAGATTTCGTTATGTTATATTAAACATCACGCCTAATATTCGCTACAGGTGTTCAATAAAACAGTAAAAGCGGTGCGAATTTCCGTGAGTAAGTAGGATAAGTTGACAGAAACAGCTTTGTATCCCATCGGCTATACACCGCATTAGGGAAAGGAGAAAGGGAAAAATCTTTTCTTTTAAAGCGGCCCTTCAAGACAAAAACATGGCCTACGTTTACGACGGCTGGTTGATAAGTTCGTTTCTTCCTGAATCTTTTTGGTGTTTATATATTACATGCTATTATTTGTGCACGGAATATTCTGAGTTTATCTCATGCTCACGCAAAAAAGTTTTACATGTTCAGTGATTTAGATCGAAACATTCGCTTCGAAGTTTACAGAATTCTTAAGGAAACCGTTCGCTTGCTTTCCTTAAACATAACCTCAAACATGCTCCCGTACACTTACGCAAATTGGCATACACAACACTAATACGCCCTAAAATAGAGTACGCCTCAGCCATATGGGATCCCCATCAGACATACCTAATAACTCACTTAGAAGCCCTGCAGAGCCGTGCTGTACGCTTCATCTTTTCAGATTTTTTACGAGAAACCAGTGTAATAGCATTAAAAGATCGCGTCGAGCTTGAAGCCTTGTCCCTTCTCCGTAATATATCTCATTTAACACTATTCCATAAGCTTTACTATCCCGTATCTCTTCATAACGAGTTCATGTGTGAACCCTCAGCCATTTTCCCGCGTCGGGATTATTCTTGCAAAGTGAAATGCATCATGTGTCATTCCCTCGAATTTGGTCAGTCAGTTACCCCTCGCACCGCGAAAGAGTGGAATAATATGCCATCGCACATTGTCATGGAAACAAATGCCTCGAAATTTACAGACGCTCTACGCAGTACGATGCATACCTGATATATCACGTTTCACTCTCTCATTTGTGAAAAGACTTTTTAATGCGCTGATAACCAAAGCCTCCACGGCGTTGTCATAGTTCGTACATATCATTTAGAGTTGCTGTACTGATAACTATTTTCCTTATTTTTTGTTTTTTTGTGTTTATATGTTGATGCACTGTAATTAATTTTGTCACATTTTGTCTCAGTTTGGTTTTTTATTGTATTTACATTTACGCACTGTTTGCCTCACCGATGTAACCTTTACCCTATGTAATACCCTCCCTAGAGGGCCCTTAGGGTTATTGTGAAATAAATAATTTATAGGAAATGCTACTGTTGCAAGAACATGAGCCGCAGAGTGTCGGTCAATGCAAGTATCACATTAGTTATTTACGTATGTGTGGCCCAGTTGCTTGATAGCAGCGGACGGCATTTCGAATGCATTGCCACTCAAAATAAGAGGCAAATTTCATATGGCTGAGGTATAGACCAAAGCATATTTGCTTGTAATTCATAAGGGAGAAAGAAAAATCTTTATTCTAATCTTTTAGAACATCACTTCATTTACACACTGATTGAGGATGTTGCGAAGAGCCTAGCCAGCGATCCAACAAGGCCTCGCGCTGAGCATTGCACAGATCGAAATGAAGAGTGCCTGAAAGTCGCTATTTGGAGAGCGGCTTATATCCTTGGCCCACGGAAAATATTTATGCAACTTGCTTCCTGATCTTTCATTAGCTGCGCATCCGTTGTCCTTAATAAAACAGAAGCTCGGGATAGTAGATGCCGTTGTTTATGACATTCGCCTGCTGCAGCGATAACCCTGTCCGAAAGTTCAAAAAGAAAATGTACGTGAATGGGCAGAACATCCTGAAGCCGGTGCACTCTCATTAAAGTTGCAGTATTCTAGAACCCTACCGAGATTTTCGCTTAAGGATTACATCAATAAATTTGCTTTACTCAGGCAAAACAATCGAAAGAATATAGCCTAACAATAATCAACTAAGCTGTAAAAACTTAACATGACTGTTGTGCCCAAGAGTGAGGCATGTTGAATTCTCGAAGACATTCCAATAAGGTGGCTCAACGAGTCCTGTTATGAACGCCATTGGCCGCATATAAAGCTTTCCTATATAGAGAGCTCAACAGCATGCAGTGAAGTTTTTTTTTTCATTTACGCTATCTTTCACACGGGAATTATTTTCAGGTGGGGGGGGGAATTGATGAAACCAGCAAAATATGAACGAAAGGAAGAAAAAAGGACCTCACTGTGATACTTCACGTCTACGTGCAATATAACATCCGAATACAACTCACGACCTATGGAGCCGTCGTACAGGAAACAGGCGCGAATTCATTTCGACCACCTGCAGGTTCGTTTAACGTGCATCCAGGCATTCTCGCACTCCGTTCCTTGAAGAAAGCGGTCGTCATACGTGGCTGAGAACCGAACCCGCCACCTCGTGCTCGGCGGAAAGACGCCACCGGCATGCGGAAGAACCATATTACGTTCTCGTGTGTTTTAATAATGCTGCATTATTAGAACCGATAAGCGTAAGATAAAGCACAAACAACGGCAGCGCATATGAATAAGAAGATATCGCGGCGATTTCCCGCAACCGGCGTCAACCGCATGTGTCTTCTTGCTGCCCGCGCGATGGCCTCGATTATACCTGCCCCCTCCTCCGACTACCCTCCACCCCCACTAAGAACCAAGGCCAGACAAATGCCGAATAAGCATTTCCCAAAACAGTTTCATCGCTTCAAAGACACGCCCAGGCGCGTGTGTGTGTGTGACTCAACGATGCAGGTTTGCATGCAGCTGCGTTTTCAAGCAATGACTAGACGCGTTCACACACAGACTAGCACTCGTGCAATACCACGTTCACTCGTTCGCGCTGCCAAGTTCATGAGCCCATGGACGCGGTATCATTGCGTAACCTGGCAGATATATAGCTGCCAGTTTATATATAGAGAAAACAATACTTTTCTTCGCAAAGGTAGGGAACGACTTCTTAAAGACTTCACCTCAACCTCCCATTAGAGTGGATGATCTCAAACTAATCCAATGACGTTGAGATGCATTTAAAACACGCCACCTAAACAATCGGCGGCCGCCATCCGCATCGCCATAACCACGTTGCTCAGGTGGGACGCTCAACTTCAACATCGTTTATTTCGTAGACGGCTGTTCAACGCCGACTTCAACGTTGACTATTCAACGCCGACGTCTTCCGATGCTCCTGGTACAGTTATATCCCCTTCGTTTATCCATATAACAAAGTACTTGTATTTTTTTACTGAGATATTTCCTTGCCTTCTATTAACACTGTTCACTGTTTTTATTGAACACCAGAAAACGTTATTTTTAACGTTAACTTTTCAATAAATTATCACCTTATTGTCCGCAGATATCAGCCAGACGTTGCCTATCTCTTTGCTTGTTAGCAAGTGACAGTGTCGTCCGCATAAAACAAACCTTGAAGCTGCTGCTCTACTAGTGTACCCGCCTGTATTTGAGAAGTTGAACCCGATATTGCTTCCATCCAGAATCATCTCGCTCATAAGCCCCTCCGGGGATAATGGGCACCTCTGTCTCAGTCTCCTGGTGGCTTTCTCCTCGCTTGTCATGCCTTTCTTATCAAAGCAAACGGTATTTTCTCGGTAAATCTCCATCAAAAGCTGTCTAGATTCTTTGCCTATGCCTTCATTTTCCAGAATATCCCACAAAATGTTCCGGTCTACGCTGTCATACGCAGCCGTAATGTTGAAGAAAGCCACGTGTAATTGTATTTTTTCTATACACTGAGTGTGAACACATAAGTTATCCTCCAACGCTGACTGTTTTTGAAGTCATTGTGAAGTTCTGCGAAAATGCCATTACTTTGTACCCATGCTTGCAGCTCTAATTTGATTGCCTGGATTGCTACCTGTATATTACCGATGTAATGATCAAATATCTATAGAAGTGACTTCATTTTCCCCTTAGTTTTATAAATAAATTCATTCCAATCTGTCAACTGTCCGGCATTTGTATGCTTTTTTCTACTGCATTAACATATCTGCCTTACTTTTTTTGGTTTTAGCTTAATAATCAGCCTACCGGGAACCTCCTGTGGTTGTGCGTTTAGGAATTTTCTCTCCAGCTTTCTTCCCGTTGTAATTTCTCAGCATCAGCTACATTCCCGTCTAGTTTTGGCTCATGCGATTGTTCATCAGACACAACCTCACAATTGCCTGGAAATTAGTTAGTTAAATGGGATTTAATGGCGCAAAAGCAGCTAAGGCTATGCTGCGCCAAACACGAGGTGTTTTGAAATCCAGTTTATGAAGGAAAAGGCTGTGTTAATAATCTACATTTTATGTAAAATTCCAGTGTCGTCTAGAAATTTACGGACGTCACATGATGGGACTAGCGGATCATCATCTAAAATTAGAGCAGGGTGTAAAGGTATGTGTAGTTGATATAATTTGTGCAAAAGTGTTCGTCTGTGTGTTTGAGTTTGCGTACATGTGAGTAATATGTGCATAACTGTTAGTGGCTGTTGACATTTCTCGCATGTTGGTGTGTCTTCTTTCGTAAGTAATTGTGTTTGAGGTGTGTGTGCCCAATGCGTAGTCGGCATAAAACTACTTCGATGAACCGCTCCTGATGATAGCATAACTTCCACTCGTCAACTATGGGTTTAGTGAGATGTAGCTTGTCAGCACAACGGTCCCATTCGTGCTGCCATTTTTCCGTTAAGGCTTTTCTAATCGCACGGATGCTATCTTTATATGGGAGTGTTGTGTTTGTTATGTCTTTGTGCGCTGCCATCGGTGCATATCAATCAGCTGCTTCGTTACCCGGTATCCCAACATAGCTTGGGACCCAGCAGAAACGAATTGACCTCCCGTATTCGTTAAGCGCCACCATGTTTAAGATGTCTCCTATCAGGGGTTCACATTCAGATTTCAGGTGTAGAGCCTTCAGTGTGCTCAAAGAATCTGTGTATATGACTGCATTTTCGTGTTTATCAGTGAGAATCTTTTTAAAAACAACCCACATAGCGAAAACTTCGGCTGTGAAAACAGGCGTGTTGTGGCAACCGAATACTTTTTTCCCAATTTTCCGTTACGACCCCCACACCCACGTGTTCTTTCGTTTTAGAGCCATCCGCAGAATTCTATGTGGTTTTGATATTTGTCCTGAAGAGCACGGAATTCTTGCATAATGTGTTCGCGTGGGGTGTCTTCTTTAAATGTGTTAATGTCCAGTCATATAACGGTTGAAAGTCGTGCCACGGGGCCAAACGCTTTGGCTTTCTGGCAACCTGCAGCACTTCGCGAGGAATGTCGTAATCCCGAACATATCCCTCATATCGCAGGACAAGCGGCTTAATCATGTTCGGTTTATTTGTATAGTGTAGGCATGAGTTGCATTGTGTGACGATGTTGTAGCAAATGTGTTGCGTTGATGACTGAACTTTGAGTACATACGAGAATGTGAGTAATGCTCTGCGCTGCTGTAATGGGGGTTCATTGCACTCAATGTATTAGCTTTGAATAGGTGACGTTCTGTAGGCACCACTGGCCAGTCGCAGTCTAAGGTTGTGTACTGGATCAAGTCTTTGGATGTAGGACTGTCTGGCTGAGCCGTAAATAATGGAGCCGTAGTCTAAAAGGCTACGAACAAGAGATCGGTAAATACGTAAAAGACACGTTCGGTCGGAAACCCAGTGCTTATGAGATAAAACTTTGAGGATATTCAATGCTTTATTTGCCTTATATCTTTAGTGCTTTAATGTGGGCTAGGAAGTTTAGTTTTTTGTCAAAGATTACTCCCAAGAATTTATATTCTTGTTTTACCGGCAGCGCAATATCATTCAATTTTAAATCCGGGTCTAAGTACAACCCTCGTTTTTGCGAAAATAGCACTGTAACAGTTTTCTGAGTAGAGAAGCGGAAGCCATTTTTCTCAGCCCACTCCATTAGTTTATTTATTGTTATCTGGAGCTGCCTTTCACGTGTTGGTAAGTTTGAGGCGCGCAACGCTATTAGCAGATCATCGACGTATATGGAGTGCATAACAGAGGTGGGAATAACTGTTGATAGAGTTCATTTTTACTATAAAGAGTGTTGTGCTAAGTACGCAACCCTGTGGCACGCCGTGTTCCTGGATAAATGTGCGCGAGAGCGCAGTGCCTAGACGGATTTGGAATGTTCTGTTGGACATAAAATCTGCGAGACAGTTTAGCATTTTGCCACGGATTCCTAACGCGGTGAGGTCACGTAAGATTCCAAACCTCCACGTGATGTCATACGCTTTTTCTAAATCGAAGAACACTGCCAGGCAGTGCTGAATCTGTAAGAATGCTTCACATATTTCATGTTCAAGTCGGACAAGGTGGTCTGTCGTTGAACACCATTTTTTATAGCCGCACTGATGAAAATCAATGGAATTCCGTATATGAAGCGTTAAAGTTAATCTGGCATTTACGACACTTTCATACGATTTCGCCAAACAACTTGTCAGGGCAATGTCAGGGCAATGATCCGGTTTATATTTTTCGAATGTAATTTAATGCCGCGTCCCCTTACAGTTTGTTTCCACCTTCGTCTAGAATATGGTGTTGTATTGTTCTCAACTTCCTAGCTCATAAGTTGATATGGTGGTTGTAAAACATTCTAGGCGCGGCCTTCTTATTCTTACGAATTTCTGCCAACCAAAGTTCACTTTAACCTTTAACGTTGGCGTCAACAATTATTTGATCCATAGTTTTTTTTTCTCTTGGTATATTTTAATTTTCGCTAGTTCATCTTGGAGCAACTGCATTTTTTGCCGGCCTATGATCTAGAGATACTTTCTTCGCTCATCGATCGCTTCACGTGTGTCCTTGTTGCACATGCGTTTTTCTTTCTAACAAGCGTGTCTGTTCTCCTTTCTAAGTGTAATGACGAGAGGAATAGGAAACTCACTGTACACCCACTACTTCGTTGGCCATATTCCAAGTCATCTCGCAACTGTTTTGACTATATTTTTCACTTGTTCAGCGTTCAAATTAAACTGGCCCCTCTTAGTTCATTGCTCTCTCTGCCTATATATAGCCACTTTCCAAAATTTTGAGCCCATGGTCACTCTATACTGCTATACATTTCCTCGTCAAAGTCCCTTTATCTCAACTTATCCTAAATTTCGTCTATTCTCAGGCATCAATCAATGGCCGGTTGCCTATTTGCACCTTCCCATCTGATCTGGCCATCGCATTTACGCCCCGCATTCAGAACAGCGAGCTTACGTTGATCAACGAGACCTAGCATTAACTGCACGTTAATCTCGGTATAAGTGTCTAGATCCTGTATGTGGACATCCATGACACCCTGCAGGGTAATTTCGGTACCACCCCTGCACGTTAATATCCGAACTTTTTATGTAAGCTATTGCACGGCAAGCTGTTTCTTTCATTTCCCTTTTTCTGTTGTTGCCAGTAATGCTTGTCTGAGGATTCCCTTGGACCATTCGTCATTACTACCACTTTTGCTGGCCTCTTGAGCACACGTGGACCGGCGAAAAATGTAGTTGCACTACTAACAAGTTGCCAGCCCACTTCTCGTCGAAGGCCGTGATTGAAGTGAATTCTTTCTCGTTAAAAACCACCACAGTTTCGCACTTCCCTCTCGACTTCCACAACATCGGAACCATTAACTCTGTTCACTTGCGAAAAAGCCTCTTTAGTGGCCGCAACTACTCTTTGTACCTAAGTGTCACGTGCTGGTACCTCCGGCACCGTGCAAACCACAGTCTGCACCTAGGGGACATCTCGCGCAAGTCGTCTACACCATTTGCCAAACGCTGGGCTTGTCCCGTCCCTTTTTGGCGCGTCATATATGCCACCCCCTATTACAAGGTTGCGTGCCTCTGCATTCTGCGCAGTTTTCTCTAGCTCGCTCCGGTGGCATAGCCCTTTGTCCGCCTGAGAAACGTCTCTACACCCTGTATTTGGTCGTCGTTCACCCGCTTCACATTTATCCCTGAGCATGTATGAGATTTGAGTGACTGGCATTTATCAACTGTTCACTCTTTTCTAAGGAGGCCTCTCCCACCTTACCTTTCTCATCATTTCCCGTGTAATTAGTCTGACATGGGAGATTGACCCCTCCGTTCCTGCTTTCCCTTCGTGATGGCTTCAAGGTAGTCGGCCCTCCTTCGAGGTTCCCTACTCGGAATCACCACGCATTCTACGCACTTTGTCAACGCTTCCGTTCCGGTCACGCCTGGAGCTGGCGTGGCATCGGCACTATCATTTTTGTTCATAGGGGCGGCCCTGTTCAGATTCTCTTCGGCTGCTAAGAGCCATTTTTTCCTACCGCCTTTGTGCATTACGCTCGAGACAGAGTTAATTTTCAGCTTTACGCTCCGTTTCGGAAGCTCATCCTGGACATTTGCCATTTTCTTAGCCTAGCATCCACATCACAGTGCCTGCCGATTGAATCAGTTTCCTCGCCATTATCATCGTTACCATCGTCTACATTGAGGGCCACCCGCATGCTGTACGTTTTACAACCTTTCTTGTCACACGTTGCACTTGGCTTTCTGATTTCTCCAATTGCAAACGTGTAATACTAATGAATAGATTGATTGAAAAAATTGTCAGAGCATGCATCTACAGGCAAATGCCGATCTGTCCGAAAGCTAAAATGTCAGGTTATTCATCTGCAGTGTTTTAAAAGGAAATAAACGTCGAACCGACGCAAATCATCAGGCACGTTCTAACGTGCTCAAACGCGTGCTTATTACCTTATAAGTACATGAGAATTGCAAAGCAATAATTGGAAAGAGCTTATTCTACACAAGAAGAGTACAGCACAGCAAGGCCCGCTAAATATTCACAAACATTGCTATGCTTCTTGTAAATTATATATGATTAGCTAGTCCGCCATTGTGTGAGTAGGTGAGGGGCCAACAATGTGCTAACATGCCCGGAGAATGTGGCGGCCCGCTGACGTCAAACTTAAAAGCGTCGGCAGGACTGCGATAGACGCTCCGCCACATCTTCGAGAGCATGTCACTAGAGTGATGTAAGGATCCAACCAATGTAAAACGCTGGAGTGAAATCATAAGCGGTATTGAAACGCGGTTTCTTTGATCTTGTTAAGTAGGCTGATCAGTTTAGACGCATGTGTAGGAGCACGTGTGCATGAATTTAGAAACAAGAGCAAGTAATTCTGCTGCAACTCCTAAAGTTTCACTTCCCAAGCTCGCTGCGTTATATGGTCCGAGAAGTGCAATGTCGAAATGGCGCTGTCAGATGTGCAGCACACTATGGCAACGACCAACTATGTGCATTACTGTTATTGAACAAAATAATCGGTAGACGCTACCTCATGTTGACTTTCGGCAGTAATGCGTTTAGCATTTTACGTAATAGTCTTTCCCTTTATTTATGAGCTTAGCATTGAATTATAGCGGCAACACAACATATTGCCATTACTGAAACGAGTGATGTATGCAGTTGTATACCGCATCGAGACTCCTCTTTCAGGCTTCCATGACTATTGCCGTCCCGTTTGAAGCGGATCAGTGATAAATAGTAACATAGCCTGCTTCAGCTATTCAGGTATGCTATATAGTGTTAAAATTCTATAATTTTGTACACATGGCTTTAATCTTTTTCACTTCCTCAGAACTTATCTATCTGGTAGTGCTACCTATGACTAACGTCATTTCATCCTATAAATCCGTGTCTGCTTTTTCCCCAGCAATACTCTAAACGACTCTTTCGTATCTTTTCTGCTGCCCGGTTGATGCTTCCGTCTACTTTAAATCCAAGCGATTCTGGATGGTGTAGGTTACCTGCTGGTTCTCACTGGGTGAATGCCATGGCATTCAGATAGGATGTGCTTAGTGGCCTCCAGATTTTTCCTGCAGCGTACACATGCTGTAACATGTTGCTTATATTTACTCCAGAATATCTGCCATATGGCATTTCACGCCATCTAGCTGCTCCACCGCGATGCCTGCGCGTGGTATCTGAAATGCATGACGCACTTACGCATGCGAAAGCTGAAAAACGAGCGTTGCGCCAACAACGTTCTTCTGTCGCGCTTCTTTCTGCATACACTGCGACATCGAATAGTGCTGCCGAGAAAGCTTTCAAGCGCGGTGAGTAAAGGCTTCGGAACGCTCAGAATTGTGCCCTCGTTTGCCGCCCGCTCAGTGGCACATACTCGTTCACACAAGTAGGAGAGGTGTTCATTGAAGAACAGCGCACACCCAGTGTATTCATGCCGCAGCCTAAAAGCGTCGCATTGTGTATTCAAGCGTCGCGTTGTGGTCTTTGAGGAACCCTTGTGAGACAGGCTCGATTCCGCCCAGCATCGTATGAATCTAATGGGCCGTTTTGGTCATTGTAATGCAGCATATGTCCAGTGCCACACCTAGTCAAATAAAGCGCCATCAAAGAGGCTCACTGGAGACTAGCGCTGAGCGAGTGGCACCTATCGAGTGCCACAAGTCGGCTTCCAAAGGTTCCTTTGAATGAACGCAGTCCATACGCAGTCCGGAATCTACACTGACCCATGAAAGCGTCAAATAGCTTCACTGAAGAGCCGCACATTGCTATTTCCTGAGTGACCCAAGTTGGTCTGATGGTTAGTCTCACATCATGTCTCAGCATGGATGGCCGTTGCGAAACCCATTCGACTACCCAGCGAAGGAGGTAGGCAGGAAAATGGTTACACACAAAGCACCCGGAAAGTGTGTGAAGTACCCTGAGAATGATAACGCTATAATATCCTTCTACCTTCAAATCGGACTGCTCCCAAAGGGAAGGCAGGAAGTGCGCAGTTTGGCTCGGACACACTGTGAAACCATTTAGTACCATGCCAAACTTCTCTTTATTGATGGTTGTAATTCGCCGTGGGTGGCATAGTGTCGTTCATTATTCAGGCTTGCCGTGAGTGTTAGAACGACAGAAATTGAGCAAGTTCGTGGACATTCAACGGATGTGTCGCCGCCTTCAAACCCACGTTTTGCTCACATGACCTTGAGCGTGTCTTCCTGGTCTGTTTGCGAGCGAGACTTCGCTCACACATTGTTATCGTCACTGTAGAATGTGCCTATTAAATGTGCTAAATTTTTGACGACCGTAGGTCATCACAAGATTACGATTTGTAATGATGCCAATTAAATGACTGCTCTCTACGGGACACCGCTCGCATTACGTTCCGCATGGCACAATAGATTGCTTTCTGTGACTACAAAATTCTAGCTTTTCAATAAGAAATGTATATGGTGGAGTGTCGGGCACAAACTGGTTCGTGAATTGTATGCCAGACGCACTTGATTCAACTGCTTAGGTAAACCTTCCATAGTGCTTACGGATAAATTGGGAGCCGCCTTAGGCGGTGGTGTGTTCTTGTTGATTTGTGGTGGACTTGATTACTTGCACAACTGTGTGGTTGTGATCACGCGCGAGGTTATACATTCATGCTTCTTTTCAATAAAGGGCAACTGGAACTCAGTACTTGACCTAGTCGCTTCTTGTGTTCCGTACCCACTTTCGCGCTGGTTATATCTAAACAGGTGGCCTAACAGCGACGTGTGCGTGATTGTTTCGTGAGGCTCGCAATCGTTTCGACAGAAGAATCGTGATGGGCTGGTCATCATGTGGTCTGTATGCAAATGAGCATGGAGTAATTTTTTATATCATAAAGCAGGGTGTTTTACCTGATTGCACTTATATAATTCTATATTAGTTATATAACTATTGTATATATATATATATATGCATAGGGAGAGAGTGAAGCTGCATGAATAAAAGCCTTAATCTGGTTATGTGAGGTGAGAAACTGTGTGGTGTCGCTGCATAATGTCCCCTTAGACTGTTCTTTTATTCACACGAAAGACGACTAAACAAATCTTGTTCATACAGTGTCCAAGAGGGATCTCATCTCCTCGATGACAAGAAAAAGGATTGCAGTGCCACACACGGAATTTGACTGTCCACCTAGCCTGGCCAAGTCAGCTGTGGTAAGTCGATAATGATGCTTCTTGATGAGGTGCTATGGAATTATGAACGAGGGCCATTGTGGTCCTGCACACAGCATTTCATTATCCCTTACACACAGCATGTGTTGTATTACATGCTATGGTAATGTTTTAAAATAAGAAAACGAAAATTATGTATACAGCACAATTCAGCAAGAATGACCCACTGTGGTAGCTTAGTGGCTTTAGCATTGTGCTGCTAAGCACGAGGTTGTGAGATTAAATCATGACATAGTGGCTGTATGTCGATGGGGGCGAGATGCAAAAACGCCTGTCTAACGTGCATTGGACCCACATTACAGAACCTCAGGTGGTCAAAATCTGACTCCGTTAATCCACACTATGGCGGGCCTGATAATCAGGTCGTGGTTTAGCTGTGTAAGACTCCATAATCAGTTTCTTTAAAGGACGAATGGGCACGTGACTAGGGCACATCACTTGACAAGGGTCAAATGCGCCTCATCCTTTAATCCAGCTTCATAATGTGACGTCATTTGAAAATTCAGGAGCTGTTGAAGTAGGGAGAATCTGTCATGTTTGCACTAATTGGTATTGACTGTGCTTTTTATATACAACAGGATCCCAAGCTTGCTCGGCAGGTGGCTAGGGAAAAGGTACAGCTCTCAAAAAGCACCAAAGAAAGAGAAATCTTGAAGAAGAGGAAGCGGAGCAGCAGCCATTTCTCAGAAAGTGATGATGAAGTTGTAGAGAGGAGTCTCCTGAAGAAGGAGCAAAGGAAGAACACACAGCTCGAGGAAAAGAACAGAGTGCTGTCCGAAAGGCTAAAGAAAGAAAAAACGAAGAATGAAGAATTGCAGGCACTCCTCACTACAAAGTTTGGTGCGTTCCTGCTTTGTTTGTGATATGAGCTGTTAAAGGGTACCCTGAAACAGGGTAAACACACTAATAACTAGGTGTAAATACTGTGAGCACCTGATTAAATATTAGTTGCATACATATGAAAGGGAGCCTGAAAGTTAACACTACAAAGTGCTCTTGCTAAGTCAGTGCATTATTAAGCCCCTGACACCAAGGAAGCACACAGCCACGAATAAATCATTTGGATACCTTTAATATTAACGATCACGCACGGCCAGCACCAAAAAACAGAAGCCATAAGCAGTAAACACTTAAAAAAAAGTAAACACTTAAGAGTAAACACTTAAGAGTAAACACTTAAGAGTAAACACTTAAGAGTAAACACTTAAGAGTAAACACTTAAGAGTAAACACTTAAGAGTAAACACTTAAGAGTAAACACTTAAGAGTAAACACTTAAGGAAAAAAGGCAAATGATGTGTCTTGACAGCTGCACTTAAACAGGAGTTGTGAATTTTAAGAACCTTCACTGTTAAAGCCGAGAAGTGTGCTAAAGCAATCCAAAGCACTGCGGGAGTAATTGATGCACATGAACAGCAGTTGGAGGTACTTTGTACTACGAAGTTTAATCTTGCATTGCAGTAAGTGATGTTATAGTTGTGCAGTTTTTCGATAAAATATTTAAAAAATGAGGTGCTCTTTCAAGCTGTGCCCTTGACTGAAATTTTTACTGATCACTTGGTGCTTGCTGGCCATGACATCAGTTATAAAACCTAGTGAACGAGTGTTCACTAGCTCTGACATCTTGGGCAGCAGTGAGTACTTCTTTAAACCAAGTTAATTTCTAGATATGTTCGCATTCTGTAAAATAACTGCTTAATAGCAGGAGGCCTTTTAATTGATAGCAAAAGGATGCCGAATAGGCCGAGTTGGAATTTTATCATGATAGCAGTGCATGGCAAAATGAAGACTAGGCAAAGAAATTAAGAAACAATTTTTTCCTTTGTCTTAGTTATGTCATGGAGGCACTTACGAAGTTCGTTGTTGATGTACTGGGTGTATTGGTCATATGCTTCATGTGGATTGCTTTGGTCATCTATTAATTGGGATAAGCACACTTGGTTTAGCTTTGCTATTTACTGGGAATAGTCACTGCAACGCATCTTGCTTGTGAAACACTATCTGCAGTTTTTTGCCCTATTCCAGTTGCCACATCTGATGAGTGCCAGCTAGGCCTCGGCAGAGGTGATTTGCATGTGTTCGTGGAGTGAAATGTTATGGTGCACTGTGCACGTGTGCATTATTGGAAAATGTTTGAGTGGACTGTGGATGAATGCTGATGTGCCACTGGGACATGCTGTGGCTATCCTGATGACGTCTCTCCTTACACGTTCTAGGATGTGAGGCCTGCAGCACCAGCTGCAGCCAGCAGGGCTTCGGCAGAGGTGATTTGCATGTGTTCGTGGAGTGAAATGTTATGGAGCACTGTGCACGTGTGCATTAATAAAAAATGTTTGAGTGGACTGTGGATGAATGCTGGTGTGCCACTGTGACATGCTGTGGCTATCCTGATGACGTCTCTCCTTGCACGTTCTAGGATGCGAGGTCTGCAGCACCAGCTGCAGCCAGCAGGGCCTCGGCAGAGGTAATTTGCATGTGGTCGTGCTGTAGAATGTTAGGGTGCACTGTGCATGTGTGCATTAATAGAAACTTTCCTTGTCCCCTGTTTGAGTAAACTGTGAATTAATGCTGATATATGCCACTCTGACATGCTGCTGATGTCTGTCCTTGCAGTTTCAGAATGTTGTGCCTGCAGCACCAACTGTAATCAGCACCGCTTTGCCACAGGTATTCTGCATTTCCCTAATTGTAGAGTCAAGTGTTAAAGGAATGCTAAAATACAGTTCGCAGGGCTAGAATACGTTTTCTAAACTTGCTATGCATATCTTTGACGAAAAAATACTAAGTATTCTTTGAGAAAAATGACTATCTTTAATTTCTGCAATTGCATTGCTGGTTACATCTGTGTTTACAACTTGATTTATGTGGACTGGAATGGAATTTGTGACAGGTGGGAGTTGTGAGATGAAACTACTGATAATGTTGTACACTACCTTATGTGCCACAACATAATGCCTGTTGGCACTATGCGATTGATTCACATAAACAAAACAAAATTGTTAGAAACATTCAATATTCAGCATGACTCACTTCTCGTACTATTCGATTTGTATTGGATACAGGAAAAGGTACTGCTCGCACATCCCTATCACAAACAGCTACTGGCACGCCTCTAGATTCCAATCTATTAAACATATTTTTTTGGCTCTAGATAGGATGCCAAAAATGTTTAATAACCCCCCCCCCCAAAATGCCCAAGAAGGAAGTTCTATTATTTTATACTTTTTGCTTATTGCTGAATTTTGCACCTGTGTCTTAATTTTACTGGTTGTCTTTTGTGTTGTGTTGCTTTCTTCTGCCTTAGATATATGATTATAGAAAAGTATTTGAACACCACACTTCTTTCATTTGTCTTGAATGTGCAGCAACAAGAGGGGGATGTCCCGTGGCACCTGCCACCTTTCTTTGAGGTTGACAATGGCCAGGTAATTCAGAGACACTACTGTTTTAGTTATTTTGCAATCTTATGCCCTTGGTATTTAGTTTTTTTCTCAATGTTAATTATTGCGCAGGTCAACATTGGACACGGCATTGTCATGCCATCAGACAAGTGGGAAGCGTTGATGTGTGTGCCGCGGGACTCGCTCTTTTGCAAAGAGGGAGCCCGCTGCTTGTGGACAGCGGCCGAATTGAAGGAGCGCAGTGTTAAGGGGCAAATATGCCGAAGGTTCGTGAAGAACCCAGACTCCACCGCGAAAAAACAAATGACGCCGAAAAATCTCCTGGCCTTAAACAGTAAGTGCCGCTTGCAAGTTGTTCTTACATACGGCACTATAGTTTCAGTGCTGACACTCACACCGAATATGTTTTCTTTTCTCTAACAGACGCATTTTCCCACTTCGTGGATAGGCATCCAGATAACAAGGTCCCGGGATAAAGAAAAAAAAAACTTAACTACTTCATTGGAGAGATGCTCCAAGACATGAGAAAAAAATAGGTAATTTATTCACTTATGAGGCGATTGCTCAGTTTGGAGAGCGAAGGAGAATATGCAAACTAATATAAGGCCGTAGAGGCAGTAAAGTGGCCTAGTTGGTATGTATTCGTTGTGGCTAAACAGTAAGGAAACGCAGCACCGTGTCTTGTCCGTTTTCTCGGTATGTGCTTACTTTCGTTGTTTAGCCAATAAGAATAAGGCCATAAAGAAAATTCACATGGTCTCTTGTGTTATCCCTAAGACTTAAAGGCAAAGACCCAAGTGCTGATGCGTTAACGACGAAGACATGGACACATCCCCCTTAATTTGCTTAGTCATCCCTATTGGTTGTCCTCCTCTTAATTTACTTGCTCATCCCACTTAACTTGCTTAGTCATCCCTGTTAATTCCAATAAGGTCGATGGTTTGACTCCCACCCGAGCACTTCCTTTCGGACACAAAAGATTTACTTAAATGAAATAACTTGCACAACCTTTATAGTGACCAAAGGCAGTGCTCACAATTCATGTGACTAACTTGTGTTTACAAATACATGTTGGCATGCATTATTTATATCGCGTAGTAAGTAATTGCCGACAAGTGCTGGACAATTGCTTGCATATATTGTTTTCTGGCTTTCTCTAAAAGGAAAAAAAAAACAAATAGGGCACATGGGCATGCTCCGCATATCTGTTATGCCTCTCCTTACAAACACTTGTAGACGTATTGTATTTGCATGAATATAATGCAACCTTTACTTTTATTGCCATGTTTCCACTTCTGAGCATGCCCTACATTTGGATCCCTGATACAGATATAAAGATTTCTTTTGTTAAACGTTACCTAGCGCAGTTGGCACTTATGCAGGTGTGTCATACAAGCAGTTTTCGAAGTTGTGCGGCAGCTCACTGTGTAATCAACTTTGCCATGCTCTATTGTGTCATGGGCATCTCTGAAGACCTTGGTGGATTTCACGGAAGATGACCTGTTCTTGCTGACAGGGACAGGCATACAGCACTCATGCTTCTTTTCGTTTTTGAGACTGCAGTTGACAGTAACAATGAATGAAGCCCTGTGGGCATGCAATTTTGTGTGTCCTTTCCCATTTCTTTGTAGCATCGTTTTGCATTTTAATTGTAATATTTTTTTCTATTTCCGAGACAAAGTACACGCTTGCCGTATGTTCGTGGTTTCATTATTTATGTGCAATTGTGGTGCATTTGATTGCATTCTCAGAATTTCAGTGTCCACCGTAAACCTGCCAAGCTTTAGTTATGGAAGCCTCTCAATGTCACAGCTGCCATTGCATTACTTTGGGGCAGTTAAACTGTTCTCTCAATGACGTTATCAAAGGCACTCCCTTTGTATTTTCGGTGGCAAGTGCAGTTTTGCTTTCTGAAGTTTACAACTAGATTACTTAAAACATGGCACTGCTGCTACCATATTAACAGTAACTGAAGCCATCAGCCTCACAATAAGGTGGGAGATTATTTCTGAGCTAAGTAAATTGAGAGACACCTTACATTTGAATAAATATGGTGTCTGTTTCTGTAAAGTATGTTGAAGAAATACAGTTAGTATACTTGTGGCTTAATCTAAGACATCTTTTTTCAGAGGCAGGCTTGGCGAGGTGGCACTCCTGCCACGATCCTTGTTCGAGCCAACTGGGCTGTCCGAAGACGCCGGCAGCAAGGAATGACTGGCCGCCGTCTAAGGAAGGGGGGACTGGGGGTTAGTCTCCCGACCACCGCCACCCCTGGACCCAATCAAAGATACAATAAAGTTATATCTCTTTGGACACTTCTGAGCCTTTGACATGGATGCCACCACTGGCTGAAGCTATTCCTGTCTCAGGCATAAGCATAACTTGCTGTGTTGCATGGTTGATCTGGTGGAGCACAATGGACACCGAGTGGCATCTTCTTTGTGTGTGTGTGTGTGTGTGTGTGTGTGCGTGCGCGTGTCTGTGCGCGTGTCTGTGCGCGTGTCTGTGCGCGTGTCTGCGCGCGTGTGCGCGTGTCTGTGCGCGTGCGTGTCTGTGCGCGTGCGTGTCTGTGTGCGTGCGTGTCTGTGTGCGTGCGTGTCTGTGTGCGTGCGTGTCTGTGTGCGTGCGTGTCTGTGTGCGTGCGTGTGTGCGTGCGTGCGTGCGTGCGTGCGTGCGTGCGTGCGTGCGTGCGTGCGTGCGTGCGTGCGTGCGTGCGTGCGTGCGTGCGTGCGTGCGTGCGTGCGTGCGTGCGTGCGTGCGTGCGTGCGTGCGTGCGTGCGTGTGTGTGTGCGTGCGTGTGTGCGTGAAAAAGCATATTGTGTGTGCCATGATAGCTTATGTGGTGGTGCGACTTCCCATGTGAACTTCAGTGCTGTGTGTTGGGTGCAGTAAAAGTGTGGGCACGGCAATGAGGTGTGTGAGTAGTCATCAAGGAGTGAAAACTTGTGTGGAGTTGCGGGGGTGTTGTGTCACGTGTGACAAGTGATACCTGGAGTAAAACTCAATTCTAAGCCTCATCTATCAAAAGCTGTGTACGTGCCAATGTTTGCAACGCTGGGCATGGACGCACCACTACAAGCTAAAGCTCTTCCTGTCAACGGTGTGAGCACAAGCTGACACGGTTGGTCTGCCAGAGCTCGACACCCAATGATGCTGTCTTGACTTTGCAGTATACGTGTGACGTGTGATGCGTCATGGACATACTGCTGTTAGACAAGGAAAACTACCGGCAACCTCAACGATGCTCCCAACTGGTTCGTTAGTACTGCAACTACTGTTAGCTCTTCTACCGCACCATTATGCATTGTTATAGCCCACATTAATGGATTGAAACACCGCTTTTGAGACCTGCACTGCTCACAGACACACTGCCATTGGACGTGGAGGAGAGCTTATATTGTGTCCTAAGCAGTTCACTTTTTTCCCACAAGGCGGTGATTTTTAAACGCACTCTGAAGATTCGCGAACATCCAAGCAGAAAGCAAAAATGGCCACCTTCGGAAGCGGCATGCATGTGCTTCGAAAGATAGCAGAGCTCGCAATCTCACTGTGTCTGCAACCGATTTTATCGATAGATTGAGCAGCAGCGAATCTGAGGATGCTGCCATTTCATTGGACTTTGACTCCTAGAGCAACAACAGTGTAAACAGTCCCTGAACACTGGCAGCCGAAGCCCAGTTAGTTTCGTGTTTGCATTTTGCTTTGGCCCGTCTGTGGTTGTTTGAAGTGTTTGAGAGCCTGCCAAGATGGAGACTTATAGAAACTACAAGAAATGCTATGACGGCAAAAAAACGGAGTAGAAAACAAGAGTTTACTGCAAGATATGCAATGTTCTGTTATGTATTACATGGAGGAAGTGCTTCGTCATATGGCACGCCCAACTGTAGTGCTTGCAGTTAAATTATTGTAGCGGAAGACCTGTTTAATGAAAAATTTTTATTTTTTTGGAGATGGTGCCTATTTGGCGGCAATACATTTTGTATGTCTCATAATATTTGTTACGTTTCTTTCCTATAGCAAATACAAGTGCGTCTTGACAAACTGTTCCAATTTTATCCCGCAATATTCAATCTGGCATTCATTGTTTTTGTCTATGTATTACATAAAATATCGAGTACAGTACCTTTCGAATTTGTTATGAATTAATGCTGAGAATGAGTTCATCTTTGAATCAAGCAACATACTAGGCAAACCTATATGTGACAATGTCATTCTTGGAGCAAACATAATGCAGATCTACTTGTTTGCTTGGCTGATTGCAAATCCATAAGTTTACCAAATAAGTTTAACGGGGGAATTATATCGAGCGAAATCAGACAATAGTAACTGAACATTGTCTCAGTAGGGGAGTAAACAGGACTGGGTTAAACTGGTCAGGATAAAACGGGTCAGGATTGAACAGGATTAAACAGGTCAGGATTAAACAGGATTCAATGGGTCAGGATTGAACAGGCCTAAACAGGATTTAAACGGGTCAGGACTGAGCAGGGTCAAACAGGGTCCCGTTCCATAACCCTATTTGATGAAACCCGTTTGAAAACAAATAGGATTTTCTAGTAGGGGAACCTCCTTGCCGACCATTTCAGCAGATCGGGATGGATTTGTTGGGACCGTTTCCGGCGTCAACATCCGGAAATAAGTGGATCGTCGTGGCGACGGACTATCTCACCTGCTTCGCTGAAACTAAAGCTCTACCGAAAGGCAGCGCAGCCGAAGTGGCGAATTTTTCGTCGAGAACATTCTGCTGCGACATGGTGCCCCAGAAGTCCTCATTACCGACAGAGGAACGGCCTTTGCAGCAGAGCTCACCCAAGCCATCCTGCAATGCAGCCAGACAAGTCACAGGAGGACAACTGCGTACCACCCGCAGGCGAATGGTTTCACGGAGCGCCTGACCAAAACCCTCGCCGACATGCTAGGAATCTACGTCGACGTCGGGCACAAGACGTGGGACGCGGTCCTGCCGTACGTAACCTTTGCTCACAACATGGCGATGCAAGAAACGAAGCAGATCATGCCGTTCAAGGTGGTTTACGGCAGGAATCCGACGACTACTCTAGACTCCATGCTGCCGCACGTCTGCGACGAAGAGAATCTTGACGTCGCCACCTATCTCCAGCGCGCCGAAGAAGCCCGACAGCTCGACCGCCTGCAGATCAAGAACCAACAGTGGACCGACGCTACGAAGAGTACTAGCCCGGCGACCGTGTTTGGACCCCTATACGCCGACGAGGACTGAGTGAGAAGCTTTTACGCCGCTATTTCCGACTATACAATATCATCCGACGCATTGGCGCACTTGACTATGAGGTGGTGCCAGACGGAATTTTGCTGTCATAGCGGCGTTGGTCATGACCTGAAGTAGTTCACGTTGTGCGACTTAAGCCGTTCCACTAGCGCTAATGAACTTTGGGGACGTCGCATAGCTGAACTTTGGACTTTTTTTTGGTTTGTGTCATCTTGGGCTTTGTTTTCCTTTTTTGCTGTTTTGTCACTTTGTTTAACAAGTGACCTTTTGTGTTTCACTCTCCTGTTATGTTTGTAGCATCGGGACGATGCCTTTTGAGAGAGGGGAATTGACACGTGAACTTGTTTATCTTTTACGCGAGCGCTTCTAACGGCTAAGAAATGTTAACGCTCAGCGCAGGACGCGTCTACATGCATCGGAAGTTTCCAGAATGTTATCGATGCTTCTATCCGCTGTCTGTTGTCGCCGAATCTTGTGTAATCTGATTGCATGTATGCGCGATGCGTATGGCGTAGAACTTTGTGGAAGGCGCGCGATTCCCAGCGGTTACTCTGGAGCATTCGACTACTGATCTATAAAAGCCGATGCGCTTGACCCGCTGATCAGATTTTGACGATCGCCGACTTTGTTCGCCGTAGTCGCTGTTCGTTAAGTGTAGCCTACGTTTGTAGGCACAGGTTCGCCCAATAAAAGTTTCGTCTTTCACAGCATTGCTACTGTGTTGTTCATACGTCACTCCATGTGACAATATAAAACCGCGCGTTGTGCTTCACTCTCAGTGACCAGAAATGCGTAGGATAAAAAGTATTTTGCGGCCACCACACTTGCGCGTTGCGTCACGAGCACCTAAGCCTTATTGCTGTGTCTGGCCGAACAAAAGCGTGTGAATTACTCGGTTGTGCCTCATGCCATGTAGAGGAATGCTCTGGAGATGGCGTTGTGGGCGCCGCGATCCGGACGCTTTCAAACAGGAACGACGGATCATGTTTTGGTAGTTTTACGTCATACCTCATTTTTAATTGTCGGCCTTGTTCTTAGCGAAGAAATTACTAATAAGCATTGTATAACGCAACTTTCCGTTTTTATTTCTATGCATTATGTTGCGTTTTGTTTCTTACTCGCCATTAGCGGCTCATTTCCTCATGTTATTTAAGTTCTTGCGAGTTCTGTACAGTATGTGCATACTTGTTACATCTTTGTGTTTGTAGTGTATTGATCATTGCGATTGCAAATATATTCAACATATAGCTTGTGTTTTTTCATTCCTTTGCGCAACCACGCAATCTTCAAGTAGAAACCTCTCGGGCATATAAATTAGAAATAAAAAACTAATAAATCACTCTGGAGCCAAAGCAGAAGCTGGGATGCGCACTCCACCGATATCTGTACAAATTTAAAGCCAGCGTTCGTTGAACAAACTTTTCTGTCAGGCGCGTACATTCCGGCATTTGGGTAAACGTATTGCAAAAAAAGAAAAGCAAAATGCAACACCTAAATTAACGCAATTGCTACCAGCTGAGAATGCTCCAACTGAGAACTGAGATTAAGAACGACAGAAATAATCATTAATCTTCTTACGATTCCTATAGGTCCATTCATAACATCTCTGAGGGAGCTTGTCCATTATGAAGTATGAAGGAACAGTTTTTCAAGATTAATGTAAACGAGTACTGTAAAAGTGTCTGGAGGGGTTCTGTTGCTTTTCGCCTTTTAAATCGTTCCTTTGCTCGTGACCGATGTTTCATTGACGGTTTCGATTTATTCCTGAAGGCTAATGGCTACGAAAACTTGCGCTTCGGTACTTATAACACCACCACAAGAACCGAACCGAAAGCCCAGGATTGACTGAAGCATAAACTGGTAGCTTGTACTAGAAAGTTAACATATACATTATTGGATGTGTATTATATCTATTCTAGAGAAAGCTTTAGGGAATGATTGTGCTTACGACTTAACACTGCTGCGATGATGACGAATGTTTTGAGGTCGTTCTCAAATGCTCTTCACTGCTGCTGATACACTCACAACGTCCATTCGGAGCCCTGTATTCCTCAGTATTGGCCAGACACATGCTCAACAGAAGCACTCATGTTTTCCGATTTCTCTATTGAGATTCAGTGGTGTCGATTTCCATCAAATTTACACATATTCACGTAATATTTATAAAATATAAAAGCATTCCACGCGACCATGTTGGCAGATATGTCTCTCGATAAACCAAACCTACCTGGACAGTACTTTTTAAAGCGTCCCATGTTTCTGGCAGCTTCCTGCACTTGATTACCATCCATGAATAAAAAATGTTTTTTTTCGAACGGGGTGTATACACCGCTTCATAATATTTACAATTTTTGTAAGTAACTATTAAATCCCTGTTTCCAATCAGTAGCAAATGACCCGTTGTGCCGCTCCCTTCATTGTATGAAATATGTTTCTCTGACGGTTTAAATTTCTTTCCGAAAGCTAATGGCTACGAAGTGTTGTGCTTCGCAACCTATAGGAACACCACAAGAACCAAACCGAAAGCCTAGGATTTACCGAAGCATAATATAAAACTTCTAGTTACAGCTTTGACTGATGGTGGGACACGTTGGTCCCACTTATTGAGTCAACTTTGCTTCTATGTGGAAAGCGCAAACAGAAAATAAAACTAGACGAAGATATCGTGCTTGTAGCTTATGAAAGCAGAGATGCGAAACGAGCCTTTATAGCCGCTAGCAGTTCCCTGTACAAGCAAGCGCAAAATAATTGTGCGCAAATCTTAATCTGAGAAAAAGAAACTGAAAAAGCCCAAGAAGCCTTCCCACGAGCTAGGTGAGGACACGGTGGACAACCAGTGGGACATGTCGAAATTGAGGGCAACCATGCCAGGACATTAGCGCACTAGAATCACAGAACCTATCGGAGAGAAGCACTGCACTTGAAGCACTCGCCCTACATTTTGATGACCACGTCCTGAAACATGTGGATCAAACCAACTTATATGCGGCACAAAGAAACCGCAAGGGATGAACGACAGTGATATCCTGGGAGCTTTGTGCTTACGTTAGTGTGCTACTTTTTATGAGTGTCAATCACATGCACCACATGCAGATGTGCTGGAAGTATGACAGCTTCTTTCATGTAAAAGAAATCGTACAGGTGATGAGCCACAAACGGTTTGAGCTGATAAACTGCCTTTAACTGAATACAATGACCTCATGACAGATTACGGCACGAAGGATTACGATCGCTCATACAAAGTTCGGCTGTTGATACAGATGGCATTAGATGGCGAGTAGCAAGGTTGAAACCTCTCCTTGGCAGTTCCAACTCACTACTCGCCATCCAATCATCTCGCGGTTGACGGGAATATCTTCCTCAAAAGTAGTTCGAGCATGAAACAGTAGATGCCCATAAAGTCGAAAATCAAATGTGTGGTCTCTCGCGGAGTCTGAGGCGGGCTATCTCCTCAAGTTCTATTTCCATGTTGAAAGAGTGCACAGAAGCCAGATGACAATACCTTGGGCAAAGATGTCCTGGCTGACTGATAGCGTTGTACCTGCTTCCTCGCAGGTATTTCTCATAATTTTTACAGCGATTCCAAGCTGCTTCTAGAGCTGCCTGAGGAATACATCTTTGCTTGTGGGAGATTCCGTGTCAACTGCATGCTTCTACCTCCCGATGTCAAAGAAGACAACAAGCTCGAAAGAGGGTCGTAGATTTGGAGCAAGAACACAAGAGTGGTCGTCTATCGATGGAGAGACCATCAATGGATAGATTTAAAACGTACATAATATGTCTCAATATCACGACCCAGAAAACCGTGTGCAAGTACACCAACCACCAACCAAAGGCAGTCTGGTGCACCTCTGTTGTAAACGGCTGCAGCAAGTGGGTAGGCGATGTCGATAAATTTCACCAGAATGGAAATGCCTATCTTGCTGACCGCATATCAAAGCACTAGTGGAGCCGCATATCTTACTTCGTGTTGGATGCAGCGGCAGCGAATGCTGTCGAAAAAATTCTATAGCGCCTGTAGTCTATCTGTAGTTCCGCTTGCTGGTTGACCGCCAACTGGTTGCGCAAAACTACTTAAGAACGCCGACTGTAAGCTTGGAAACACACCACGACAGGAAAGAAAAATGGCCGTGCAATAAGCGGTGTCCCAAAAGAGCACATGTTTTCTGGGAATGCCCATAATTTAGTTCAGAGTCAATTGTCTGCGGTGCCTGTGGTGCTCCACAAAGGTGAAGGAAGTTCACGCCAGATACCTCTGCAATATGAGCAATGGGCCACTTTGTGTTGTTTGTTTCGGCCCCCTTCACTGCCAGCCTGAGATGGATTGTGGGACAAACGCTGTCCAACCTTCTTTGGGTGAATGGGAATGTTATTGTTCGGCTTTCTTTTTGAAGAAAATCATGGCAGAAGAAAATGCATAAGAAAATGCATAAATATTTCTGTAGCTGCGACCAACAATGGCCTAATATAAAATATATTATTGGGAGCGCATTATAGCTTATTTGGAGAAAGCTTTGGAGAATTATAATGATACTGATATAAAACTGCTGGGATTAGGACGAATGTTTGCAGGCTACTGTCAAGTGTTTTTCAGTGCTGATACATTTATGAAGTCCATTCGCGACTCTTATTCGCTAAGGCTCACATATACGCTCAGCAGAAGTAATCCCTGTTTTATTTATTTGCGTATTAGGATGCAGAGGTGTCGATTTCAGTCAAATATGTACAGATTAATGCAAAATTTATGAACTATAAAAGCAATGTTTGCAACGAGGTTTTCAGATACGTCATGATATATGTCATATGCAGGTATCTACCTGGCGCTTCTCAAACTTCTCTTTCATGTTGCTAATAAAGACAAGATTCCACACATGTACTTCATTACCACGGTGTTATACGGAATTCGCTTCCGTTATTTGGCATCCGCTCATCTTTTCAAACTTGCTGAAAACGGTGCCGAACAAAAAACCAGTTTTATTCTAAGATATTCGCGGTATCCATGTCCGTAGCTGCATCGATATAATCTTATTCTCAGCCCGCTTGTCATGCGCAGAATGCTTTCACCACTAACATTTTTTTTCACTAAGTATTCGAAAGTACTACTCCGATAGCTTGCGGATACTCTACCAGGTCCTCAAATTTTATCAAGCCTCGATTATTGCTAAAGCTTGCCTTATATTCTATCGCAGGAATAGGTATCAGAATTCGGCGTCAATATTGTCTGTCACAGAGTAGAGCTAATTTCCTTCCCGAATTCTTATCGTACAACATGGCAGTATCTTTTTTGCCATAGCTTTGAAACTATCTACAAGACGGCGGCCTTCCACTTCTTTCGTAATGCGTTGAACTTTGTTAGTGACTTAATGTTTCATTGTATGTTAACTTATATTGAGTTTTGGCCACCTTGATTTGCTGTGTGTGAAATGCGCAACAGCTGAGAAGCGCTTACTTGTTTGGTGTTGCGTAAAATACGGTATTGTATGTTATATGCGTACGTACATTCAAATGCATTCTACGTATACTTCGTACTGCTACCGCATTCCGCTTCCCGCTATGTAATGCCCGCTAGCATTCTTGAGGCGCTGTAAAAAAGAATGTCACTTCAGTATTTTATATTAGGGGACAAGATTTATTGGCCTTTAAACATATGAACCTTCAATGACTAATTCTATACTCGTCATATTTAATCACAAGAAAATAACGCTTTCTTTAGGTGAACTGTGCACAAGTGCCAATAGAAAGAACGATCACGAATAAAATCCGCGTTTACCTATGACAGCAGTGAGCGCCTGTAAATAGTTTTGGAACGGTCTTTTTGTTCAGTTTAACTACGCACTTTCGGCGAAAGGAATCGAATACTGTCGCTAAACAAAAGCGCACAACACGCAGAGACAGCGCTTCTTTGATGTGCTAAGGATCAGGCGCATGTTATTCATTAACTTTGCTCATGCACTCCGATTTGCAGAAAACGCTAACGGTACTGAGACCCAGCAAATGGTCATGAAAAATAATCCTAGTGTGAACAACCAGCCATTGGTTCCGTGTCACGAAGGTGAATAGCATTCATTAAAAATATATTGTCTCTGGCATCTGAAAATAAACAGCGTAATGAAGTAGGCTTGTTTCCTGGTGCTTTCTTTTTACTCCCCGTTACGCGCTATATGTTAGTTCTTCCTGAGTAGAGTAATAATTTGTGAAGAAAAATGGTTGACAGGAAAAGCAGATCACGACTACACGATAGTCATTCTAATGACAGGTCAGCAAAAATATCGCAGTATACGATTCTTCTTAGTCGCACAAATTAATGATCCCCTTCGTGCTTTCAAGTTGGCGTGCAAACAGGTTGTCTGTCTTGTCTGCACTTCCGTGCGCCAACAACATTTAGTTTTAGCAGAGCGGGCTATCCGACTCAGGTATTGTGTAAGCCGGCAACCACTCGACGAAAAACGGGCCGGATCGAATAACCACGCAGAACTATTTTCCGGCGTTTCGAGGCTCCAAGAAACAATGCGAACATACTGCGGCGGACGCAGAACAATTAGGCGCTAGGCAATCGCAGAGCGGCAAAACATTCTCGTAGACATAAATTACTTTTCATTCATGCTTTAAGTGCAGTCACACTCATGGATTTGTAGCACCTGAAAACTAATTTCAATACTGTAGCTCCCTACGTAAGCCATGATGATGACCCATTAACGGGAATACGAAGATTTCCAACTGCCGCGATAAACACTACATAGGAAAACATTACAGCGAACATTAACCTGCGAATGAACTTCATTTGCAATGAAGAAGCTCTAGCATACAGCTCGAAATGCAGCGGCTAGGAACAGCGATTTTTGGAACAGCGATTGGTGTGTGAGCAAATGGCCAATGTCTCAAATTCACTCACCACTACTCTCCCTGGCGTGGTCCGCCCAAGCCGCGCGGCCGCAAGAAGCTCGAGCGGTGTCGCAGTCGAATATGGGTTCTTTCAGTGTAAGGGAGCCTTCATCGGCATCGGGCGCGTGCTGCTGAGAGCACGATCTCGAAGAGCGATAGTTGATTGGCCATAAGAACGCCCACTCCGTGTTTGCCAGTGTCTGCCCGTGGTCCTGACGCATACTTGCTCACCGCCGATCACTATGCACGTCCCAGCTCACGTACACACCAAAGGCGTTCAGCGCGACGAGGGCAAAAGCCATGCGCAGGTGAGCCGTTGAGCTCTGGGAACGCACCGAATGATGCCATGGCATGAGCTTGCATCCTAAATATCGAGGACGCACCGATTCGCCGATGCCTCTGTTCGCGCTGTGCAGGCGCGTGCGCATTCACAGTGCGCAGGCACATGCGCCAAAAGAACCCGGGATGCGTGAGCTCCGCAAACGCGTCGTTCTAGATATACGGTATCAGCGATTTTCGACACGTATACCCTATACCATGCTAAAGCAATTGACGCACTTATCAAGGTCGATTCAAAAAGGTCGCAATGCTCCGGGCTAAGAGCAGTTCGGAACAAATTTCCACCGACATCAGCCAGGGCGGTTATCGGAGCAGAGATATGTGAGTAGGGAACAAACGTTGGTAAAGAAACAAAGCGTTCGTTGATTAAACCGAGATACAGGCTTATTGATTCAACGCAAGCAAACGTCCTAGTCAATTTGATACATGCGTGGCGAGGAAAGAAAAATATATTTAATTTATGCTTCTCAATAACTTCCTTCTTTCACTACCCACAATTCTTCAGCGTCCACTATCACTTCTAATGCAGGAAGGAGAAAAGGTTTATTGAATGGAAAAGGCAGAGAGGTCGGCTGGAAACGAGCATGTGGCCTGCTACTCTGTGCAAATGAAACGTGACTAAGTGCACAGAAAGGCTCGCTCGTGAAAGTCGCCGATTACAATACGCACCCCCCCCCCTCCCTTATAGGTTGTGTTGTTTCGCTTGTCAACGTCTGCCTGAATTTGCTGGTGCGGGTAGTTTCATGTTTTCTTGAGCCCTTCAGTAAAAAGTAGAGAGTTACGAGGCCAGGAAATTGTTTGCTTTAGTTCTGTTGTTGCGGCTACGCTAGCCGATGACGGTTCCAGCACTCTACAGCGAATACTTTCCTCCTCCTCCTCCAAAAAAAAAGTTTTGTGCAAGGGTGCTATCTCGGCAGCTGTACGATTGACATTTTTCTGGTTTGCTTTCCGCATTGATAGTTCGAAACACGCATCAAGTCGAATGGCAGGAAATTTGAAAATACAGCTCTAAGCACAGACCAACAAAACAAATTTCGCGCCTTTGTTATGAACAGAAATGAGGTCTTTTTGTTCTGAGACATGTCATCGCAATATTTTTCCGTCCGCCGGAATTGTTCCCTTGACTCAGCGATGGCGATAAGCCCAATGAGCTGCGACGAACAGCCATGGTTTGAACGTATAACCTTCTCTGGATGCTTCGTTACCAGACACATTTACATTGCATTTATACCGTCGACTGAACTTGAACTGAACTCTGTATTTCAGCATATAATAAAGTGAGTAGGTGCGATAATTTGCAACAGTGGAGGATTACTACAAAACACGGAGATAGTTTCAGTATCAGCTTGACAAGACTTAAGATGCAGAGGGAAATGTCCGTTGCAGTATGTTTATGTCTTATTTTCTTTTTTCATTGTAATTTGTTTGTGTATCTTAATTATTATTATTATGATTACTAGGATTATTATTATGAATAATATGAATATTATTACCTGTAGAACATGGCGCAACGGAGTACCCCTCTTTTTTAATGCAGTATAGAACAAAACTTTGAGCGTTAAAGTTGAGTTATTTTGGGTCTTTTAATGCTCTACGAACACGCACAATCGCTACTAATAGGGGCTCCACCTACGGAGGTGCCCAAATTGAAACGCGCAAAGCGTGTCAAAGCGCTCGCTTGCCGGCAACGAATTCAGCCTGTTTGAGAACACTGGTTCTTTAACCTTTAACGTTGGCGTCAACCATTATTTGAAGCATAGTTTTTTCTTCAGGTATATTTTAAATTTTCGCTCTATTTCACCCTGCGGCAACTGCATTTTTGCCTGCCTATGCTTTAGAGATACTTTCTTCGCTTATTGATCACTTCTCATATGTTCCAGTTGCAAATACCTTTAAGTTTTCTTTCCAACAAGCGTGTTGGTTATCCTTTCTAAGTGTAATAACGAGAGGAATAAGAAACTCACTGTACACCCACTACTTCGTTGGCCATTTTCCAAGTTATTTCTCCACTGTTGTGACCATCTTTTAATTGTTCAACGTTCAAATTAAACTGGCCGCTCTTTGCTCTCTCTCCCAACTAAATAGCCAGTTTCCGAAATTTTGAGCTCATGATCACTCTATACTGCTCTACATTTCCTCATCAAAGTCCCTATCTCTCAACTTATCGTAAATTTCGTCTATTACTAGGCAGTAATCAATGGCCGACTGCCTATTTCCGCCTTTCCATGTGATTTGGCCATCACATTTAGGCCCCGCATTCACAACAACGAGGTTACATTGATCCCAGAGAACTAGCATTAATAACTACACGTTGTTGTCGGTATAAACGTCTCCGTCCTGTATGCGGGCATCCATGTCTCCCTGCAGGATAATTTCAGTACCACCCCTGCAAGTTAATGTCCGAACTTTTTATTTAACCTATTGCACGGCAAGCAGTTTCTTTCGTTTCTCTTTTTTCTGTTGCCAGTGACGCTCGTCTGAAGATTCCCTATGGACCCTTCGTCATTACCACTTATCCTTGCCTCGTGAGCACGCGTGGACCCGCCGAAATGTAGCTGCACTACCAACAAGTTGCCAGCACACATCTTGTCGAAACCCGCGACTGAAGTAGATTCTGTCTAGTTGAAAACAACCATACCTTCGCACTTCCCTGTTGACTTCCACAACGTCGACACCCTTCTCTCTGCTAAAGCCTCATTAGTGGCCCGCAACTACTCTTTGTACGTAAGTGTCACGTGCTGGTAGCTCCGGCATCGTGCACACCGGTCTGCACCTAGGGGACATCTCGCGCAAGTCGTCTACACCATTCGCCAAACGCTGGGCTTGTCCCGTCCCTGTCCTATTTATCGCGTCATTTACGTCGCGCCATATTGCAAGATAGCGTGCCTGTACATTTTCGGCAACTTTTCTCTAGCTCGCTCCATCACATAGCCCGTTCTCCGCCTTAGAAACGGCTCTACACCCTCTCTTTTGTCGTCTTACACCCGCTCCATATTTATCTCTGAGCACGTATGAGATTTAAGTGATTGTCATTCATCACCTGTTCACTCTCTTCTAACGAATCCTCTCCGATGTTATCTTTCTCATCATTTCCCGCGAAATTGGTGTTTGACATGCGGCATTAACCCCTGTGTTCCTGCTTTCCCTTTGTGGTAGCTGCAAGGTTGTCGGCTCTCCTTCGAGGTTCCCTGCCCGGAATTTCCGCGCATTCTACGCGCTTTGTCAGGGCTTCCGGTCCTGTCAGCCCTGGAGCCGGCGTGGCATCCGCACTACCATTTTCACTCATGGTGGCGGCCCTACTCAATTTCTCATCTGCTGCTCGGAGCCTTTCTCCTACCGCCTTTGTGCATTACGCTAGATATAGAGCTAATTTTTCAGCTGAACGGTCCGTTTCGAAAGCTCATCGTAGACATCCGCCATTTTGTTCAGCCTAGCATCAACATCACTGTGCCTGCAGATTGACTCAATTTCCTCTCCATTCTCATCGTTACCCCCGTCTACATTGAGGGCCACCGGTGTGCTGTACGTTTCAACGCCTTTCATGTCATATGTTGCACTGGGCTCTCACTAATGGTTTCTCTAGTTGTAAAGGTGTAATAATAATGAACTGATGGATTGATTGATTGAAACCCTTTTCAAAGCATGTATTTACTAGCAAAGGCCGATATGCACAGAAGCTACAAATATCAGGTTATTTATCTGCAATGTATTAAAAGGAAATGAATGTCGAACAGAGGCAAATCATCACGCACGTTCTCGCGGGCTCAGACACGTACTTATTAACTTAAAATTAAATGAGAATTGCAAAGCAATAATTAGAAAGACGTTATTCTAGCTAAGCAAGGGTACAACCACACCAAGACACGCTAGAAATAAACAAACAGTGATATGATTGTTGTAAATGATATACGATTAGCTAGTCCGCAGGTGTGTGAGTAGGTGAGTGGCCAATAATGTGCTAACTAAAATGCCCGGAGAACACACTTATGCATGCGAAAGCTGAAAAACACGCGTTGAGGCAACCACGTCCCTCTTTCGCGCTCTTTCTGGATACGCGGCGACATCTAGTGGAGCTGCCGAAGAAGCTTTCAAGTGGCCTTCGAGACGAGAAGCGCGGTGCGTCTGTGCTTGCGACCGTTGAGAATTGTGCCATCGTTTGCCGCACACTCACTGGCACATGCTCGTTCACAAAGTTGGAAAAAAATTCATTGAAGAACGGCGCACTCCCAGTGCATTCATGGCGCAGCCTGTAAAAGCGTCGCGTTGTAGTCTTTAAGGAACCCTTGTGACATGGGTTCGATTCCGCCGAACATCGTATTAATGTATTGGGCCGTTTTGGTCATTGTAATGCAGCAGATCTCCAGCACCATAAAAATAGTCAAATAAAGCGGCAATAAAGAGGCTCATTGGAGACTAGCACTGAGCGAATGGCACCTATCGAGTACCCCAAATCTGCTTCAAACGGCCCCTTTGAAAGAGAGGTACATACGCAGTCCCGGATCTGCATTGACCCATGAAAGCGTCAGATAGCTTTATTGAAGAGCCGCACATTGCCATTTCCTCACTGAGCAAAGTTCGTCCCATGGTTAGTCTCAAATCCTCCTGTCTGAGTACGGATGGCCGTGGCGCAACCCATTCCACCACGGACTACCCAATGATGGAGGTAAGCAGGAAAGCGGTTACAAACATAGCCCCCAGAAAGTGCGTGAAATACCATAACAATGCAAACGCGTTAATAACCTTCTACTTCCAAATCGGACTGCTCCCCGTGGGAAGGGAGAAAGTGCGCAGGTTGGCTGCGACACAATCTGTAAAACATTTAGTAGGATGACAAACTTTTCATTATTGATGGATGTAATTCGCAGTGGGTGGCATACTTTCTTTCATTATTTAGGCCCATCTTGAGTGTTAGATTGATGGAAAATAGAGTTGGTTTACATTCAACGCATGTGTCGCCGTCTTAACGCCCACTTTTTGCTCACATGACCTGGAGCGTGTCTTCCTGGTCTCTTGACGAGCGAGAGTCCGCCCACACAGTGGTATCGTCACTGTAGGATGTCCCTAATAAATGTTCTAAATTTTTGAAGACTTGGTAATTAAAAGTTTACAATTTCTAATTATGCGAGTTAAAGGACTGCCCTCTACGGGAGACCGATCGTTTTATGTTTCGCAAGGCACAATAGAGTGCTCTCTGATTACAAAATTCCAGCTTTTCGATGACAAATGCATGTGGTGGAGTGTCGTGCAGAAACAGGTGTTTGAATTGTGGGCCAGATACACTATGTTCCACTCACTTGTGGCCTCAGATAGGTGGGGAAGATCTGTAGGCGTTTCAATGTAAGGTTGCAGGAGCTCAAGTAAAATCTGCAGAACGGGAACAAGCGATTCCTGGCCATTCATTGCAGGGAGTGTGGCTCTTCCCCGCAAATAAAAAAAAAGAAAACCACGCCTTCTGCTATACATTATAATGATAATATAAGGGCTGTAATTTAGGCGCGGCCATTGCGAAATTGCATTTGCAAATGCTCGTGACAAACGATGTTGGAATGCTCGTGACAACCAATGTTGGAATGCTCGTGACAACCAATGTTGGAATGCTCGTGACAAGCGATGTTGGAATGCTCGTGACAAGCGATGTTGGAACGCTCGTGACAAGCGATGTTGGAACGCTCGTGACAAGCGATGTTGGAACGCTCGTGACAAGCGATGTTGGAACGCTCGTGACAAGCGATGTTGGAACGCTCGTGACAAGCGATGTTGGAACGCTCGTGACAAGCGATGTTGGAACGCTCGTGACAAGCGATGTTGGAACGCTCGTGACAAGCGATGTTGGAACGCTCGTGACAAGCGATGTTGGAACGCTCGTGACAAGCGATGTTGGAACGCTCGTGACAAGCGATGTTGGAACGCTCGTGACAAGCGATGTTGGAACGCTCGTGACAAGCGATGTTGGAACGCTCGTGACAAGCGGTGTTGGAACGCTCGTGACAAGCGGTGTTGGAACGCTCGTGACAAGCGGTGTTGGAACGCTCGTGACAAGCGGTGTTGGAACGCTCGTGACAAGCGGTGTTGGAACGCTCGTGACAAGCGGTGTTGGAACGCTCGTGACAAGCGGTGTTGGAACGCTCGTGACAAGCGGTGTTGGAACGCTCGTGACAAGCGGTGTTGGAACGCTCGTGACAAGCGGTGTTGGAACGCTCGTGACAAGCGGTGTTGGAACGCTCGTGACAAGCGGTGTTGGAACGCTCGTGACAAGCGATGTTGGAACGCTCGTGACAAGCGATGTTCGAACGCTCGTGACAAGCGATGTTCGAACGCTCGTGACAAGCGATGTTCGAACGCTCGTGACAAGCGATGTTCGAACGCTCGTGACAAGCGATGTTCGAACGCTCGTGACAAGCGATGTTCGAACGCTCGTGACAAGCGATGTTCGAACGCTCGTGACAAGCGATGTTCGAACGCTCGTGACAAGCGATGTTCGAACGCTCGTGACAAGCGATGTTCGAACGCTCGTGACAAGCGATGTTCGAACGCTCGTGACAAGCGATGTTCGAACGCTCGTGACAAGCGATGTTCGAACGCTCGTGACAAGCGATGTTCGAACGCTCGTGACAAGCGATGTTCGAACGCTCGTGACAAGCGATGTTCGAACGCTCGTGACAAGCGATGTTCGAACGCTCGTGACAAGCGATGTTCGAACGCTCGTGACAAGCGATGTTCGAACGCTCGTGACAAGCGATGTTCGAACGCTCGTGACAAGCGATGTTCGAACGCTCGTGACAAGCGATGTTCGAACGCTCGTGACAAGCGATGTTCGAACGCTCGTGACAAGCGATGTTCGAACGCTCGTGACAAGCGATGTTCGAACGCTCGTGACAAGCGATGTTCGAACGCTCGTGACAAGCGATGTTCGAACGCTCGTGACAAGCGATGTTCGAACGCTCGTGACAAGCGATGTTCGAACGCCCGTGACAAGCGATGTTCGAATGCCCGTGACAAGCGATGTTCGAATGCCCGTGACAAGCGATGTTCGAGTGCCCGTGACAAGCGATGTTCGAGTGCCCGTGACAAGCGATGTTCGAGTGCCCGTGACAAGCGATGTTCGAGTGCCCGTGACAAGCGATGTTCGAGTGCCCGTGACAAGCGATGTTCGAGTGCCCGTGACAAGCGATGTTCGAGTGCCCGTGACAAGCGATGTTCGAGTGCCCGTGACAAGCGATGTTCGAGTGCCCGTGACAAGCGATGTTCGAATGCCCGTGACAAGCGATGTTCGAATGCCCGTGACAAGCGATGTTCGAATGCCCGTGACAAGCGATGTTCGAATGCCCGTGACAAGCGATGTTCGAATGCCCGTGACAAGCGATGTTCGAATGCCCGTGACAAGCGATGTTCGAATGCCCGTGACAAGCGATGTTCGAATGCCCGTGACAAGCGATGTTCGAATGCCCGTGACAAGCGATGTTCGAATGCCCGTGACAAGCGATGTTCGAATGCTCGTGACAAGCGATGTTCGAATGCTCGTGACAAGCGATGTTCGAATGCTCGTGACAAGCGATGTTCGAATGCTCGTGACAAGCGATGTTCGAATGCTCGTGACAAGCGATGTTCGAATGCTCGTGACAAGCGATGTTCGAATGCTCGTGACAAGCGATGTTCGAATGCTCGTGACAAGCGATGTTCGAATGCTCGTGACAAGCGATGTTCGAATGCTCGTGACAAGCGATGTTCGAACGCTCGTGACAAGCGATGTTCGAACGCTCGTGACAAGCGATGTTCGAACGCTCGTGACAAGCGATGTTCGAACGCTCGTGACAAGCGATGTTCGAACGCTCGTGACAAGCGATGTTCGAACGCTCGTGACAAGCGATGTTCGAACGCTCGTGACAAGCGATGTTCGAACGCTCGTGACAAGCGATGTTCGAACGCTCGTGACAAGCGATGTTCGAACGCTCGTGACAAGCGATGTTCGAACGCTCGTGACAAGCGATGTTCGAACGCTCGTGACAAGCGATGTTCGAACGCTCGTGACAAGCGATGTTCGAACGCTCGTGACAAGCGATGTTCGAACGCTCGTGACAAGCGATGTTCGAATGCCCGTGACAAGCGATGTTCGAGTGCCCGTGACAAGCGATGTTCGAGTGCCCGTGACAAGCGATGTTCGAGTGCCCGTGACAAGCGATGTTCGAGTGCCCGTGACAAGCGATGTTCGAGTGCCCGTGACAAGCGATGTTCGAATGCCCGTGACAAGCGATGTTCGAATGCCCGTGACAAGCGATGTTCGAATGCCCGTGACAAGCGATGTTCGAATGCCCGTGACAAGCGATGTTCGAATGCCCGTGACAAGCGATGTTCGAATGCCCGTGACAAGCGATGTTCGAATGCCCGTGACAAGCGATGTTCGAATGCCCGTGACAAGCGATGTTCGAATGCCCGTGACAAGCGATGTTCGAATGCCCGTGACAAGCGATGTTCGAATGCCCGTGACAAGCGATGTTCGAATGCCCGTGACAAGCGATGTTCGAATGCCCGTGACAAGCGATGTTCGAATGCTCGTGACAAGCGATGTTCGAATGCTCGTGACAAGCGATGTTCGAATGCTCGTGACAAGCGATGTTCGAATGCTCGTGACAAGCGATGTTCGAATGCTCGTGACAAGTGATGTTCGAATGCTCGTGACAAGCGATGTTCGAATGCTCGTGACAAGCGATGTTCGAATGCTCGTGACAAGCGATGTTCGAATGCTCGTGACAACTGATGTTACGTCTCTACTATTTACCATCACTTATGCTATTTTGCGCTCTTATTATTGGTTTACGCGTATCCATATGTGTCACTGCGTATATATTCAATGTTCTTTGAAAATAAATTTGAGTTGAAAGTGACTGGCGCCTGACTTTGCCTTTGTATCCGTCCTTAGTCTGTTTCTGCGATGTGGAAACAACGTAAAAGGCACATGACACACGGTGCCTCGCCTTCTCTTCTGAGTTTTATACTATTTGTTGGCAGGTGCTAGTGCCATGGGCTCTGCTAAGAAAATGACAAACATTTACCTCCCATGCTTTTCCTTGAGATAGGCCATTCCGGATAGAAATGATTTCCGCTGGAGGTAGCAGGTCGGTTTTCCCAGCATGGGGCAAGACACATTGCATGGAAGATATATATGATGAGAGCGATGAATATATTGCGAAATCGTATACAATTGCGAAGCCAGCAACCATGTTCTTTAAAAGCTCGTAAGGCTAACAAGCTTCAGCTTTCCCAGTGCGCAGAAGGTGAGAGGGCATAATTTTCCAGGGCGAATGCATAGACCTCGATGGCTAGATGTACGTGAGCGTGTATCGAGGGTAAAAGTTCTATTTAGGCGCGAATATTGTCACGTTGTGGTGACAGTAAAAAAAAGAAAAGCAGTAGCGATAATCGAATCACGAAATTAACGCTTTATTGGGCGACCCTCTGCTCAAAACAGGTTACACTAAACGCATGACCTGGCTTCTTGCTCTTGCGGGGTTATCTGGGTTGGCTAGCGTCCGTAAAGTGAAGCACGAAGATAACGACCCACAGTACGGCGCAGAATAAAGGAAAGACACGGGATTTCACGGCGCGCCGCAGCTGCGCAGTGGGGCTGTGCACCCGCACTGGCCGCCGTTGCTGCCGGTTGCATCTGTTGTCTGTCCTCAACAGAAAAGGACGGCAGTTGTGTCGGCAAACCAAGATGTGCGCCGTGTTGTGTAAGAACTGAATTCATTGCTAAAGTAAACCATTGCAGCAGTTGCAACTCCAACGAAAATTGGAAAAATGGGACGACCACGCACTGTGCGCCCCACCGAAGAGCATGCCGACTACGAATAGAGGCGTCGACAGCAGATACCAACGACAACGTCCCTGTGCGAAAGCGCATAATGCAGCCGCTGGCTTTGCCTCCGAAGAACGTCAGCGAGAGCAGATGAGAGAGTCCAATCGTAGCGTCGAGCGCAAGTTACCGATGAAGATGGCGCACTGCAGGCAGCTCGTAGGCGTCAAGCTAGGTCGTTCGAGTGTACGTCCAAGTGACAGAAGCGCCACTTTCCACCTCTTTCGGGTTTCACCGGGGCGAATCCGAAGTTCATGAGAATGTTTTGTGACGCGGAGCATGGTCACAGTTGCTCGGAACAGCGTCGATGGTTAATGCGCCAGCATGTGAATAGTTCGGTCCGAAATATTTTAGCTTCTGGTCTAGTCGTTGCTGTGCAGCAACATATACCGCTCTTATTGTTCTCAGAAAGGAGTCTTCCTCCTCGTCGTCTCGCAGCGGTGGCTCAATGCGGGCGCGTGATAAGCAGTCGCCATCAGCGTGCTACCTGCCTGACGGGGGTCGCTACTCAGGCAAAGGATGATGGCGAGTGGCGATGAGTAAAGCTTGACATGACGCTCCTTTAAGTGTTGTCGCCGCTGACGCTGATGGTACGATTTCTCCCATGCGAGAGGCTGCTCATCATTGGTGGAACGAAAGCGTCAGATGAAAAGCGTAGTGCCGCGCAAGACTGTCTGCGCGGCCCCAAATACTACGATGTGGCTCCAGAGTAGCACGCGTCTTCTCCATGGAAACAAAGTGCTGCATGAGCGGAGGTCTGTCTGCGGCGGCTGCTGTGAATCGAACCCACGTACTGCCGCTTGCGGTCTCCGATCAGCGAGGCCGACGTACAACACTTTCCTTCATTTGGAACATGCCGCACGAGTCACATCGTCCGCGCCAGCCTATATCGCGAAATGAAATGAAGTATAGAGTTGCGCTCAAATGTCTTGTTAGGGAGTATCGTAATTGTCGGTGAATTTTTTTTATAATGCACTTCTCGCATGTAGCACGATTCTACTTCTTGAGCTCAATTACTCTGAGGCAGACATTGCTTGCGCGAGAAAGTAAAATATGTGTTGGCATAATTAAACATTTCTAAATAAGTTTCAAAGAAATTGATTGAGGAACATGTTGCGAGTGGCCCGCTGTGCCCCTCTTTCACTTCGTTGAAGATATTTCTTTGACGGTTTAGATTTAATCCTTAAAGCTAATGCCTACGAACAATGGTGCTTCGGAGCTTATTGGAACACCACACGCACCGATACGAAATCATAGGATTGACTGAAACATGAACTGGCAGCTTCTAGTTAATTGGTAAGAAATATATTAATGGATTTGCATTATTTCTTATCTCGAGAAAGCTTTGGAGAATGATTGCTTGTCATATGAAACTGCTACGATTAAGACGATTGTTTGGAGGCTATTGTTTAGTGTTTTTCAGTGCTGCTGATACATTCATGAGGTCCGTTCGGGACCCTGCGTTATTTGGTAAGTGTCACATATACGCTCAGCAGAAGCACACCGTGTTGTTTTTTTTATTTGTGTATTAGGAAGCAGAGGTGTCTATTTCAAATATATACATATTTACGTAAAAATTATGAACTATAAAAGCAATGCATACAACGATGTTTACCAGTAAAAAGTAATAGGCAATACAAAAGTAATACCAGTATTCAAATCTGGTGACAGGAACCTCCCAGATAGCTACAGACCGATATCAGTCCCGAGTTGTATCAACACCACATTCGAAAAATTGCGTCACAATTAAAGCACTTTCTGCGTAATCGTAACGTTATTTGTCCCCAGCAGCATGGTTGTGTTGCTAACAGGTTCACTTCTACTGCTGTTTGGATGCTTTCGCAATATATGAATTCCGCACCGCATGAAAACAACAGTAACAGTAGTATTTCTAGTAGTTAAAACATTTGATGAAGTTAGTCATTGCACTTTACTACAAAAGAATGCGTGGATATGTAATCAGATATCTCCCTTGGTTTCTTTTCTAGTTTTCTAGCTGATAAGAAAAAGGCTGTCATTGATCACATTAATTCATCGTACAGCAATATTAACTGCGGGTACCACAGGGATCAATTTTAGGCCCTCTGTAGTTCTTCCTTTATATAAATGATGTCCCAAAGCCCTGCAGAGGTCAAAGGCACTGATGTACGCGGACGACAAAGCTTTAATTTTTACAGGAGACTTCCTTCCAGCTCTCCAGAACGGCGAGATGAACGATTTGTCAAACATCTCAATATGTTTTGCCAAGAATCACTCGACTATCAAATGTGCAAAAAAAATCGTATTTCACTCTCGCAGGAAACATTGATACCGCAATTCTTCACCTATCATTGAACAATATTCTCATTCAACAAGTCGCTTCTTTCACATACTTAGGGGTTATTGTTGACGAGAACTTACTGCCATGAGCAAGTACAGACTAACGTAAAGCCAGCCTATGGATGCGATATTCGAATAAAAGTTCGCCAATATTTTCCGTACTTCGTACACTGTGTTTTTCACTATGCCAATGTGCACAAGTACCAAAAGAAAGTACGATCACGAATAAAATCTGCGTTCACCTATAACAGCAATGAGTGCCTGTAAATTCTTTTGGAACGGTCCTTTGTATAGTTACACTACACACTTTCAGCGAAAGGAATCTAATACCGTCGCTAAACAAAAGTGCACAACACGCAGAGACAACACTTCTTAGATGTGCTAAGGATCAGGCGCATTTCATTCATTAACTTTGCTCCCACAGAACCGTGTTCAGAAAACCTTAGCGGCACTGGGATCTAGCAAAAGGTCTTGCAAAATCATCCTCGTGCGAACAACCAGCCATTGGTTCCGTGTCACGAAGGTTAATATATTTTCAATGAATACTAGGCTTGTCTCGGGCAGCTGAAGACGAACGGCGCTAATGAATTATGCTTGTTTCCTGGTTTGTTTTTTTCCTCCCAGTTGCGACGTCGTGCTGTCTTTGTTCTTCCTGAATGGAGTAATAATTTGTGAAGAAAAATGGTTGAGAGGAAAGGCAGATCGCGACTACACGATAGTCATTCTAATGACAGGGTAGCAAAAAAAAAGCTGTATACGATTCTACTTCGTAGTACTTATTAACAATTCCGTTCATGCTTTGAAGCTGGCGTGGGAACAATTAGACGCTCTTAATCTTGTGACTATTTGACAATACTTTCTCGACGTTCAGCAAGCTGAGCGCTTCAGATATCCTGACAGGCCAAATTGCGCATAACGTAATAACGACAGTGACATCCCAGATCTAATTAATTATCTGAGCCTGCGTATTCGAGAGCGATTTTAAGGAGACGCTTTTAAGTCGAAAATATCAAACCAAGTCGTAATATCTGGTTAAACAATGGAAAACAAACATCCTTTTCAGACACAAATTTTAATTGGATCTAGAGTGACACCTTCGCTTTCTGGGCCGCAGTTTATGTGAAACTCGATAGCGCAATTGGAGGAGGGAGGTTTACTACATTCGCGCGACTAATGCGGATTTTAAGCCCCTGATACCACCCTGGCACGGAAACATTTGATGTTAGGTGAAGGAAGGCATAGATTTGGTTAAGTAATATTAACCATCACGCCTAACACGCGCTACAGGAGTTCCGTAAAGCAGTAAAAGCGATGCGAATTTCCATAAGTAACTAGGATAAGTTATCGCATCGGCTATACACCGCATTGGGGAAAGGAGAAATGGAAAAAAATATTTACTTTAAGAGGGCGAATTCAAGACAAAGTCGCATGGCCTACGTTTACGACGGTAACTTCATAAGTTCGTTTCTTCTAGAATCTGTGTGTTCACACATTATATATTATTATTTGTGTACGTAATTTTCTGAGTTTTTAGCTCATACTAGCGTAAGAAAAATTAGATATTCGGTGATTTAGATCGAAACATTCTCTTCGATAATTTATAGGAAATACTACTGGTGCAAAAACATGAGTGACAGCGTCCGTCAATGCAAGGTTCACATTATTCACGTACGTGTGGCCCAATTGAGCAGCGGACGGCATTTCCAATGCATTGCTACTCTAAATAAGAGGCCGAGAACATATGGGTGATGTATAGCCCAAAGCGTATTTGCTTGCAATTCACAACGGAGCAACACAACAGGCTTTATTCTAATCTTTGATGACATCGCTTCATTTACACACTGATTGGCTAGGCTCTTCGCAAGATCCTCAGCGATCCATTTAGGCGTTGCGCTGAGCATTGCAGAGACCGAAATGAAGAGTGCTTGAAAGTCGCGATGTGGACAGCGGCTTATATCCTTGGCCCACGGAAAATATTTATGCAACTTGCCTCCCTATCTTTCATTAGCTGCGCATCCGTTGTCCTTAATAGAACAGAAGCTCGGGATAGCAGATGCCGTAGTTTATGACATTCGCCTGGTATAGCGTTAACCATGTCCGAAAGTTGGAAAGGAAAATTTGAATGGGCAGAATATACTGGAGCCGGTGCAGTCTTGTTAAAGTTAGAGTATTCTACAACCCTGCCAAGATTTTCGCTTAAGGATTACATCAATAAGTTTGCTTTACTCAGGCAAACTAATGGAAAGATTATAGGCTATCAATAATCAACTAAGCTGTAAAAGGTCAACATGACTGATTTGCCCGCGAGTGAGGCGTGTTGAATTCGCGAAGTCCAACAAGGTGCCTCAACGAGTCCTGTTACGAACGTCGTTGACCGCATATAAAGCTCTTTTCCTATATAGAGAGCTCAACAGCATGCAGTGAAGTTTATTTTCATTTACGTGATCTTTCACACGGTCATTTTTTTTTTTTTTGAGGTGGAGGCGGAGGGGGCATGATGAAATCAGCAAAATATGAACCAAAGAAGAAAGAACCTCGCTGTGATACTTCACTTCTACGTGCAATATAACATCATAATACAAATCACGACTTATGGGGCCGTCGCACAGTGACAAGGCTGCGAATTTATGTCGACCACCTGCTGGGTACTTTAACGTGCATCCAGGCATTCTCGCACTTCGTCTCCAAAAGAAAGGGTTCGCCACGCGTGGCTGGGAACCAAACCCGCCACCGGCATGCTGATGAACCGTATTGCGTTCTCGTGTGTTTTAATAATGTGGCATTATTAGGGCCGATAAGTGTACAACAAAGCACCAAAACAACGGCAACCCACATGAATAAGAAGATATCGCAGCAACATCCCGCAACCGGTGTCAACCACATGGGTCTTCTTGCTGCCCGCGCGAAGGCCTCAATTATACCAGCCCCCATCCCCCGGCTACCCTCCACCCCCACTGAGAACCAAGGTGAGACAAATGCCGAATAAGTCTTTCCCAAAGCAGTTTAATCGTCTCAAAGACACGCCCCGGCACATGTGTGTGTGTGACTGAACGATGCAGGTGTGCATGCAGCGGCGTTTTCCAGCTTTGACAAGGCGCGTACACACACAGACAGAGCGAGCACTCGTGCAATACGAAGTCCACTCCTTAGTGCTGCCAATTTCATGAGGTCGTGGACGCGATATCATAGCCTAACTTGGCATATATATAGCTACCAGTTTGTATATAGCGAGAAAAGTTTTCTTCGCAAGGGTAGGGAACGACTTCATTTGGCAACGGCAGCAGCAACGTGCCGGCACAAGCTAATCTGCCCGCATTGTGCTCTCGCAGGTTGGACTAATGTTTCTTGAAGGTTGTTGACAAATTAAGCAATATATGCTGCTGCTGCCGCCATGTTTCTCATGATTAGTGACTGCTCAGTCTTAACGAACACCCTGTTATATTTTGCGCCATGCCCAGTGATGAAAGTGAACAGTGCCCTTTTGTGAAGCTGACTGAGGATGGCAACATTTACTGTGTGCGGGATGCAACTGCAACTACCATTTTGGGAAATGCTCCAACATAGCACAAAGCACGTGCAAGTCTGAAGGGGAAGCGTGGCGAGTCATGGCTGTGCCAGATGTGCAAGGGAAATTTGCCGAAGGGCAGTGAGGCTAAAAAATGAACGAAGATGTCAACGTAGTAAGCCTAATGCTAGCTGTCAACGAAAAGCTTGATGGCCTCATGACACCTAAAATCATCGTAGAAAACATCGAGAAGTCTCTGCAGATGATATCCCGCAAGCACGATGAAATTCTTGCTCACATTCGTAGACAGGACAAAGAGGTGAAAGAGCTCACACACTGGGTTCAGGCCATTTAGGAACGGGTGAAAATGTTCTGAAGGGACGAAATCGTCCAGGAACTGCACGAGCTCGAGTGGCACAGTAGAAACCTAAACCTTGATTTCCATGGCCTCCTCCTAACTGAAAGTTGGGACTGTTGATCAAGGTCCATGGCGAAGCGGAGAAGGTAGACCTGCCCATTCTCGCCGACAGTGACGTTGTAACAGTTCACCGATTACCGGCTGCTGGAGATAAAGTACCATGCGTAATCGCACGATTCGCAAAGCAAGCCGAAAGGGAGTCAGTCCTTCATGGAAAATAAAACCGAACTGAACAAATCTGGAGACCCCTGCTACATTCTGGAAAACTTGGCAAACAAACAGGCTCTACTCGGAACAGCGAAAGTTGGGGCTAAAAATCATGGATGCAAATACGTCTGGTGCAAGAACGGTAAAGTGTATATGAGGCAAAAAGACGAGGCGAAGGCGATCAGGGCCGCAACGAAAGTGACTTAGATAAGATTTGGTAAAAGCGGTTTATGTTTCGACACC